>NC_066335.1:1704435-2004435 GCF_022539315.1 Serinus canaria | reverse complement strand
CCCTTTGGTGTGGGGAAGGGTCTTGCTTTGCCATCCTGTTTTCTCCTGATTTTCTCCCACAGCTTCTCACAGCTGATTTGTGTTTCAAGTGATCAGTCACAGGCACCTCCAAAGGCTCACAAAGCAGCAGTGACATCCCCTCCTGTCCCCCTGAACCCTTGGGTAACACCACACCCTCCTGCCCATCCCGACTCCCTCCTCACACAGAGCAAGGCCAGGGGGCAACAAACAGCCATGAGAACCCCAAACCAGCACGAGCCCAGTGCTGGAGCCATAGCTGCTCTTATCTGCCCCTTCCCAGGCATCAGCAGCTTCCCTATGGAACAGAAGAGCCCTGCTGTGGTCACTCCTGCCAGCCTCGAGCTCCACCAGCACCCCACAGCTGCACCTGTGCACTGTGAAGAGCTGTCCTGGGCATGGAAAAGGCCTTTGGAGGAGGGGAAATTTCGGGAGACCCCAGCCTGATGCCAGGGCTTGAGGAAGCAGCATTCCAGGGTCAGGAGGGTCCCTTCCCAATGCCCACAGGTCCCTGGGTATGCTGTGCAAGTGTCACTGCTCCTTCAGACCCTTGGGTGTGGGGCCAGATCCCCTCTCAAAGCTTCCAGCCCCCTCCAGCCCCACTGAGCCAGGGCTGGTTTGCATCAGCAGCATGACTGGGGCATGGAGGTGATGGATGGAGAGGGGAGGCAGAGGGCACGGTGGTCACCCATGCCACCCAAGGGCCACCCATGGGCCCTTGGTTACCCATGGCACCAGAGGGGAGGCAGAGGGCACAGTGGGGTGTGCCCTGGGTCACCCATGGCACTCCTCTGGCACTTGGGATGAGGTGGAAAACGCAGCCTGGTGGGAATGGTCTCAGAAGGAATCCACAGGCTAATGAGCATGGCCAGGTTTGCTCAGCCTCTGGGTGGAACTGAGCAGCACTGTGGCCCTGGCAGGCAGAGAGCACTGTGTCTGCTGGCATGATGGCACAGATGGCACTGAGAGCTCCTGGTGTGAGCCCTGGCACTGCTGTGGCCTCACCTTGGTTAATGATTGCTGTCTCACTAGCCTGATACATCCCTGTCTCACATACCCCTCTGCTTTCCTGGGCCTTAAACCACAGCACAGCCCCACAGCAGAGCCTCCCTGCCCATGGGCACAAGCCAGGCCCACAGGGGCCACCTCTCCAAAGGTTCATCAGCCAGACCAACACTTGGCTCTCATCCCCGAGGCTCTGGGTGCTCCCAGCACTGCACAAAGGTTGCTCAGTGGGAGCCCTCACCTCGCTGGGAGCTGTGGGGCTGGTCACAAACAGGGTGACAGGGCACAGGAACACCAGCCTTGTCCATCCCAGGGGACAGGAGGGCTCATGCCCACGGGGAGCCCCAAGGTCCCCAGTGAGGCAGGGGCAGCTCCAGCCCATGGTACCTCCATGAGCACCCCCAGAAGCTGCACGGTGCCACGTTGGGGGCAGCTGCTGGGGGTTTATTACTTTACTCCAGCTTTGAAATGGACGTGGGAGCGGAGCTGAGCCCAGCCAGATGGAGAGTGTCACCAAGTGCCTAGAACTGTCACCAGCTCCCCTGGGGTAGCCCCCCAACAGGGACAGCAGGGACAGGGACACGGGGCAGCCCTGCGGAAGTGAGCTGCTTGTGCTCACTGTGCCCCCTCTCTCCATGCTGGCCGTGCCCCCCAGGCTGGGCACACACTGCAGGGAGCCCGGGGTGCACCCTGCAAGCAGAAAAAGCCACAGGCTGTGCTGGCCATGGCGATGGTGACGATGGCAATAAAGGGGCCAACAAAGCGGCGCGGGGACAATGCGGGCGGGGGGCGCGGAGCCGCAGGCGCCGGTTGCCCTGGAGACCCCAGCGGGGCTTTCCGAAGGTATTTCCTGAAGAAAAAGCACACACATGCCCGGCAGCCCCACTAATCCCAACAGGAAGCGCTCACCGGGACGTGGGGATTGGCTTCTTTTTGATTTAAACAGCTCCTCACGCTGCCGTGTCCCCCCAGCCCGGGGGCACGTCCCGAGGTGCAGCATCCCGGCTGCTCCAGAGCCCTGCTGGCTGCTCCAGTGTCCCTGGATCCAGGGAAAGGCTGCAGCAGGGAGATGCCAACAGATGAGCACCACAAGGCACACACGGCTCTTGGAGTGCTCAGGGCACCCCCAGCTCCTCCTGTCCGAGCCAGCCCGGGGGCTGCTCCACACCCTCCAGTCCCTGGCTGCTTCCTCCGCAGGGAGAGGGGATTTATGTCCTGCTCCAGGCCCTGCCTGCACCGCAAATGAAGCAGCACTTAATTAACAGGCGCCTTGGGAGTTTGCAAAGCTGTCAGGATAAACCCACCCCTTTCCCCCCTCCCCACCACACTCAGAGCCCTGGACGCAGCAGCCTGGGGCACAGACACCTCTCCATCGGCTCCCCCGGGCATGGCACACATGGGGGGCACAAGAGAACCCCCCAACCCGCAGTTGTGGGCTGGCTTTGCCTGGCCCTGGCTCCCTGCTGGAACTGAGGGTCTGTTCCTGTGCCCACCTCCCTCCTGCACAGCCCCAGGCTGCTGCACACGGGGGGCTCCACACCCGGGGACCCTCCTGCTGCCCCGGGGCAGCTCCACAGCCCAGCCTCTGGCTGCTTTTCCCAAAGACTCTTATTTCTTTTTTTGCTCCTCAATTAAGGGCCGGAGTGACAGCATCCGAGTGGAAAGGCGGGAGGAGGGAACAATGCCTGCCCGGCAGGCTGGGAGGGGACAGGGGACAGGGCGTGATGCCCTGGAGGGCACAGCCCTGGCAGCCGGGACTGAGCAGCTGCAGCAGCGGGGTCTGGGGGTGCTGCTGGGCCCACCAAGCTCCAGGAACAGTCCTGGGCTGCTGCCATCAACAGCAGAAGAGCAGGAGGCTGCAGGCTTGGCAGGGAATCCCTGGGCTGCTTGGGGGGCTCCAGCAAGGAGTCAGCTACACCAAATGGGATCCCCTGGGCTCCCCGAGGCACTGGGTGGGAGACACCTGGAGCTGCAGGAACAAGGAGGGGCTGGGCAATAGGGAAATGGGGAGGGAGACAAAGAGAGGGTCAGCAGTGCCCCAGGGAGCAGCGGGGACAAGCCAAAGAGCCTCGTGGGCTCCCCCAGGCTCCCTGGGCTGAGCACATTGCCTGCCCTGACCGCTGGCTCCCGCAGGGTGCAGAGCAAGACCCCCTGGAGGAGCTGGGGACAACAAAGCCCCGGGAGCCAGGGCCCCTGCTGGCCCCGCAGATGGCCGGGGAGGGGGGGTTAAGCCTGTGGCCAGCTGGGCAGCCAGCAGCCCTGGGAAATGGGGCAGCCCTCGGCCCCTGCCCCATGGGGAGGGGGCTGCAGCCCAATCCCCTGTGCTCTGGAGTGCAAACACACCCCCCTGGGGAGGATCTGCTGCACTGGGGCAGTTTGGGGCACAGAGTGTCCCAAAACCAGCGGCCCAAGGCAGGACCCCCCGCCCCAGGACAATCTGCTGGGCCACTCGGCACCCCCTGCAGGGCCAAGGCAGCCCCCTGCGAGGAGATGCCTGAGCAGCGGCCGGGACAATGGCAGACAAGGAGAGAGGGGGAAAAAAAACCTTGGCAATTTTCTGCAGGTTTCTATTTAACCTGGAGACAAAGAGCGGCTTTGTGCGAGGGAGGGACAGAGGCTGCGCATGGAAATTTCTTGGCTTTTCCCCTTAAACCAGGGTTTTTTCACCACCTCCAAATTTAGGTAACTATAAAATGCAGTAAATGCCTGTTAATGTTTTATTTGCTCCAGATTTTTTGGTACTGGGAGGGAGACCCTGACAAGCAGAGCTCCCAAACTCCCTCCCACAGCACAGGGGAGGGGGGGAGCAGAACTGAACCCCCCTCCACGTGAGGCCAGCCCGCTGGCCGGCCGCGGGGGATTACTCCTCCCTGAGAAGGGAGCTTAGCTGCCTCAGAACCAGGAGTAAACTGAAACCCCATAAACATGCAGAACAAAGTCCGGGAAAGCTGCTGCCTCCAGCACCGAGGGACCGAGCGGGGCAATGGGGGATGCTCCTGAGTGCCACGGGAGAAGGACAGAGACCTTGGTCCTTGGGACACCATGGCAGCTGAACCCCATCCACACCCCTGGGGACCCCAAAACTCCTGGTGCCAGGTCGGAGCCTGCCCCTGAGGGATGCTCAGCCCTGGCTGCAGGTCCTGGCCTAGCACTGGCTCTTCCCATCCCACATGTCCTGCTGGGAACATTTTGTTCCCACCAGTCAGCTCCTGAGCCAAGGGACGGATTCTGCCCCAGCCGGGCTCCTGCTGTGGCACTAATTGGGCCGCCCTGGTGAGAACCGTGTCGGGAAATGTTTCCAGAGGTTATTGTTAGCCCTGGCATGAGGCTGGCGAGGAACCAGCTCCCTCCTCTCCAACCTCTCCTCCACTGCCACTGCCTGACACGGCTCTCAAACCTGCCAGGAGCTGCAGGGGCTCCTCATGCACCCCAAAATTCACCTGTGCTCAATCAGCTCCCCTCAGCCTGAACACCCCAACACTTTTCTCAGTGCCACAGTCGGGGTTGGGGCTGCAGGTGGTGCTCTCCTGGCAGCACAGAGCCATCCTTACCCCAAACACTGCCAGGAAACCTCTTCCAGGAAGAGCAATCTCCTGAGAAAAACATGTTTACCACTGTCAACCGCATTGTTTACAGTTGCGGGGAGCAGGCACGCCAGTGGAAAAATCTCAGCAATGGTCCCTGGGAGTGAAGCTCTGCCCGGGCTCCTCTCTGGAGCTGCAGCTCCCCAGGGACAACGCATGGCTCTGGGGTGTCACCTCGCAGGGTGTCACCAGGGTACCTGCTGCCCCAGTCAGCGGTGCCAACCCTGGCAGCCAAGGGCATCACCCAGGCATCTCCCAGAGGGGCTGGTGCAGCTGCAGAGGGGCCACTTGCCAGCTGCCAGCTCCCACCCCGAGCCCTGAGGGGAACCCGGGGCACCTTGCAGGGCAGTGCCCATGCTGGCCACAGCAGCAATCTGCCTCCCGGGGTTCTGCTGCGATGAAGGGGGAAGGGGGAGCGAGTCTTAAAAAGCAGAGCAGTGCCCACAGACCAGACATTCTTGGGTAATTAGAACCAAAAGGAGCGAGTCAAAGCCCCGCTGCCGGCTCTGGTTATTCTCTGCCTCGCCGAGGGCCAAGGCTCTGAGGCGCCGGAGTGGGGCTCTCTGCCAGGGCCGGCTCTGCCCAGAGCCAGGCGACCCACTTGGCCCATCCCTGAGCCTTGGGGTGCCCCCACACTCTGTTGGAGCAGAGATCTGGACTGTACAAATCACATGAGCCAACCCCAGCTTTGAGCCCTTGGGCATTTCCAGCTGGGAGCAACACCGGAGCATCCCGAGGGTTTCTGCGGGGTGCATTCATCCCTAGCACTGCCAGCTGGCAAAAGCTGAAGCAGTACCTTGCATCCAAACCTTCACCCTCACTAGTGAGCCCAGGGTCACCCCAATGGGGCCAACAGGGTGGGAGCAGCCTCACACACATCCCGGGTTACAGATCATCACAGGGGTGACAGTGCCACCACACGGAGAGACCCCAGGGGGGGACACAGCCCCCAGGGCTCTGTACCCTCCTCCAAACCAACAGGTCAGGCTTTGCCACAACCTTCTTCAGGTTTAAAATGTCCCCAGACACTGCTGGAGCCACACACACACCTCTCTGGGGACAACATGTGCCATGTCCCCAGAGGCACCAGCTCCCAGGTGACACCACAGGTGGCACTGGGGATGTGCTGGTGGCCCCACAGCTGGAGCACACGCCAGCCTCTGCCTCTGCTGCAGGGAAGAGCAGCTCGTGTTACCCAGGAGGAACATAAAGGAGGGAGTGGGGGCACCGGGCTGTGCTCTTACCTTGCTCAGGCAGGGTGGGGGCCGGCCGGGCAGCGGAGAGCGCGGCTGCGACCAGCACAGCCCAAAGGATCAGGCACCGCCAGGTCCACATCCCACTGCTGCAGCTACTGCTCGGCGACTGGGCTCCGCAACTGCCACTCCATGGGGGCCCTGGGTGGGAGCAGGGGGGTCTCCGCAGGGCTGGCAGCCCCTACAAGCTTTTAAGGAGGAAAGCAGAGTCAGGCAGGGCCAGCTCCCCCACATCCCACCATCCGGCACGGCGTGCACTTGGGATGTTCCTCCCGCATCCAGCCCAGACTGCAGGATGTCCCTGGATCGAGGGACATCCTGGATCAAGGGACATCCCCAGACTGTGGTGGCAGGTCCCCACAGACCCCTCAGCAGCCTGACATGAGCTGGCACTGACTGGCAGGGTTAAGTTTCCCTGTGTAAAAGCGCTGATGTGTCAAGAGTGAAACCGCTGGCGAAGCAGAACCGAATGCAGCAAGACTTCTCAGAATGGTGAGAGAAACGTTAGCGCCAGCTAAAGAAAGGGAGATTCCTGCTCTCCTCTTCCTGCACTTTGTCAGGTGTGGCTGACCCATGGCTTCACTGAGAGAAATCCCTTATCCAGAGCAAAATCTCATGTTGTCTGTGCCACCCCTAGCAAAGCAGCTCTCACTGCAAACTCCAGCCCCTGCCGTTCCCTATAGGATCCATAGGGCACAGAGCAGCCACCCCCTTGGAGAGGCCTTCCTGGAGCCAGAGGGTCAGCCAGCTGCAGCCGATCTCTTTCCACCAACAGCTGTTTTTGAAGTGGCTGTGTGGGGAGAAATCCCCCGGCATCCAGGGCCAACTCTGCAACTCGCTCTCACCCCTGCCAGCTCTCACGCTGGGCTCTCCAGCCCACCCATCCCCTCAGGTCCCCATCCCTTTCCTGGGGACTGCTCCATGCAGAGCAGCTCCAGAGCTGGGTTCTGGCACAGGGAGGCCCAGCCGAGCCTGATCCTGTCTCAGGGTGCTGTGGAGGCGTGCCCTCCATGGCCCTCATTCCTCCTTCCCTCTGACCATCCCTCCTTCTCTCCATGCCAGGAGCATGGAGCTCTTCCAAGACACGTTCCAGGGGGATGCTGGAGCCCAAACCCAGCCGGCCCCGGCCAACTGCTCCGAGCCTGGAGGATGGGAACGAGCCCCTGTGCTCCACCCCCGCGCCACATCTGCACCTCGGCAGCAGCCTGGGATGAGGTCCCGACGCTGGCCATGGCTGATGGTCCCGCCGGGCTCTGCGAGGAGATCCTGCCCAGCCATTGCACAACCCGCACAGCCCCGGCCAGGGCGCCGCTGCCAGCGGTGGCTCTGGGACAATTACAAGGACCAGAACGTAGACAGGACAACACCATCCCACAAACCCTTCCCTACAGCACCTCCCGGGGTACAGCTGTGCCTCCGGGCCCCTCAGCCCCTGCCGAGCATCCCAAGCTCACCCGGTTGCTCTCCCGGCTGCCGCGCGCTGTGCCGTCCCCGACCTGCCGCGGGAACAGGCGCTTCCCTTCGCCGAAAGGCGTCAGGCTGAAGTACACACTGTTAAAAACAGTGAGTAATAATCGTAGTGAGTAATAAACTGCTACTCATCCTCCCCACGCACTCGGTCCATGGAGCTCCTCTGCCTCTCCTGCTCCAGTGTGAGACCCTGCGCTCCCTCTGCCCAGAGTGGTGGTTTTTCCCCAAGGATGGGCTGAGCAGCCACGAGTCCCACAGGGCTTAGATCCTCCAAAAAGCCTCTGCACCCAAAGGAAGCCCAGCTGGGGTGTAGTTGTGGGGGCTCCAGCTGCCTCCTTCATGCCCAACTGCTCTGACTGGCACAGGAGTATTTGGGACCCAAACTATTGACACAAGGAGTCGGGCAGGGAAAAGGGCACCCAGCAATCACTGGTGTTATCTCCAACACCAGCGCTCCCAGGCACTGGGTAGTGCTTGGAAATAGTTATTGAATGTTCAGGATTTATCACGGTTTGGAAAGGGGAGGTGGAATTCTTTGAGGGGGGGGGGGGGAAAGTCTTTGGTATTTCTGGAAATTATTTTCTGTCTCTCGGTGGCTTTGTTTATGGACAGCACATGCTCCCCGGAACATGCCCTAATGCGGAGCGTCTGCGTGGGCCTCCCGAGCCGGCCCCGCGCCGAGGGGAGGGATGGAGGGATGGAGGAGAGCCCAGTGCCTCCAGTTCCTGAAAAATGAGTCAGTGCTGGCTCGCACACAGCAGAGCCCTTCTCCAGATACACCTCGGAGCGGGTGCCTTCCAGCTGATTCAGGGGCTTGACAGCAGGATATTTCCATGGCGTACGGATCGCTCGGCAGCACAGAGCTGTCCCGTGGCTGAGAGGGTCACTGGGAGGGAGGGAGAGAGGGAGGAACAGAGGGAAGGGTGCCAGGACCCAGCAAGAGCACACAGAGATGGTCAGCTTCCCAGGGCAGTGAGGGAGGGCGCAGCAGCCATGGCTTTGCTGGAGGGCAGCAGGACTGGGACGCAGCCTGCCTGCTCCTTCTGGACAGGTCCAGCAGCACCCGAGGGAATCTCAGTGCTCAGAGATATTGGAGAGACAGCACAGACCTCCTCCTTCTCCCCAAGGGAAAAGGGGAGACTGGGGAACCCCAAGACACCTGCCCTCATGACTCCTTGATGTCCACACGGGAAGGAGGCAAGGAAGTGGGGAGAGCACTCCTACCTGTGCAAACAACAACATGGCTCTTTTCCATGTTTATCCAGCTTTTATATAAATCCCAACAGGAAACCATTTGCTCTGGAGGATGGCAGCTCTGGCAGGGTGGGTCTCTGGCTCCTGCCGGGCGCTGGGCACCATCCCCACTCCCCGTGGCCCCAACACACTGCAATTTACTGCTCCGGGGTGGATTCAAACAACTAAAAACAGAAGCAGCTAGAGAGGAGCCAGGGCTAAGTGCCCCTCAGAGACCTGCCTCCAAAACTGCAATTACAACCAGCCATTACACCCACAGAGCTATTTCAGAGTGGTGATGGACAACCCTGTGCCCATCTGTGCACCCTCCAGGGGCACACGCTCCCTGTGTGCCAGGAAAGATGTTCTTACACTGCCTTTGCACACCAGTGTGTCCATGAGGAGTCTTGTGCAACCTGTTCCCCACTGTCCTCAGGGACCCTGAGGGCTGCACTTTCACTCCTCGCATCTCCCACAGCCCTGAGTCACAGGGCTGAGCTGTCCCAGGGACGTGGCACAGACAGGACTTTCCCACTTGCACAGCAGATGCACCCCATGGTTCTGAGCTGAGTGGCTCTGAGTGGGGAAGCCCCTTCATGTCCTGTCCATCTCTGGAATGCATCTGAGGTGCCAAACACAGGAGCTGGTGCTGAAGCAGGGTGAACAGCCAGGGTCGGAGCCCTGCAAAGCTGTGACATCTGCAGGGGAGCCCTGATCTGATTCCTGGGTGCTGGATGTGATGGGCTGGCTGCTGCCATGGGCTCGCTGGGGCTGGGGGCTCTGGTTCCTTTCCTCTGCCTCCCTGCTGGGGAGAGATGGCCTGAGGCATTCACCACGGCTGCCTTGGCACCAGCAGCCAGTGGGTAACACAGCAGGCAGGAAAAGAACAGGGACAGGCCAAATGCAATGGGGAAAAGAGTCTGAGCTCAGCTCCTGGGTCTGCACAGCATCAGAAGCCTGAGGTGGCAGACTGTGCCCAAGCAGGCACTGTCCGTGCCCCTCAGGAGGGGAGGTGGTGACTGCCAGCAGACCACCCTGCCTGGCACAGATGCCCCTCAGCTCCAAAGCACATGAAAAGAGACTCCTTTTCCTCTGAGGCACAACAAAAGCAGCCCTCCAGCTGCCCTTGGGGAAGAAGGACAGCCAAAGGCACAGTCCGTGGGCGGCAGGAGAGAAGCCTTCCCCTTGCCCAGTGCTCCGTGCCCCAACCTGTGGCTCGGGTCAAGAACCAAGTATTTGCTGAAATAAAAAGCAAACACAACTGCACATGGAACTGTAGGGAAGAACTGTAATGCTTAAAGCAGACACATGCTTGGAAAAATAAATATCCAACTGTGCAGCATAAAGAGCATGTTAACCCTTCCCAGCTGGCCGCCAGGACTTAGGGCTACCAGGGGCACCTCCAGCACCAAGCTGTGAGCGGGTATCCAGTGGTGACAGAGCCTGGGACTTGGGGCAGGAAGGACAGGGAAAGGCCCAGCCTCACCCACAGATCTCCATAAAACCATCACAGTTCTAGAAGCACCCTCACACTCAGGGATCCCACCCTACCTGAAGACTTGATTTTCAGATTTACAGAACAACCACTGGTACCCAAAAATCTATACTGGGCTGGTCACCCTGACTGCTTTGGGAGGAGACTGGTCAAGGACAGGGACACTGGGACACAATCACAGCCTGCCATCCCAGGCAGGGACAGGACATTACCCATCCTGGGAGGGAGCTGGATGGGGTTTTCACTACATTGCACTCCTCCAAGGAAAGCCATAGAGAGGGGAAGGACAGACATTTGCCATCACGCCCAGAAGCAGAAGGCCCCCAAAGGGGCAGAAAGTTGGATTTTCAGGATGGGATGAGCATCTGCGAGCGGCCCCTTCCAGCAGCCAGGACTTGGAGGGGGTTCCACCTGGGACTGGAGACAATAGGGTTCCTGGCTCAGGTTATGTTTTTAGGTGGGTAAATAAAGAGAGAGCTCCAGCTCACCTCTGGCAGTGACCCTTCCCACACAGCCAGGGCAGGCACCTCGTGTGCGGAACAGCCCAGACAAGGCTCCCGCCGGCCGCCTTCAGCCCGGCACCACTCGTGCCTGCACCCTGCCGGGGCAGGGGCGATTTATTTTAATCCCCTCGGAGCAACACAAGGAAAAGGCAGCAGTGCATGCCAGCCAGCACAGGGATTAAGGGAGGAAGTGCTCCTGAGTGGGGAAGATGGCTGCTAGCCAGAGCAGGGGGCTGCAGGGCCCACGCTCCTGCGGCGTCCCCGGGCAGCGCGGGGGGGCTCTCCCTGCGCCCCGCTCGCTGTGCTGGCATCCAGCATCCATCGGCGGCACCCGGAGAGCCCCGGTGGAGCAAAACCACCGCCTCCACCTGCGCACAGCGCCAGCCTCCCCCCGGCCCGGAGCTGGCAGCTCCGAGCCCGGCCGTGCTGGGTTCACTGAACTGCTTGGGTTTAAACATTGCCGGGCAGGGAGCTGCCCCGGCCCGCCGTGATCCGGGACACGGGGCAGGAACTCAGCAACAGGGGCGGACAGGGAACGGCGAGGCAGCCGCGGAGCTCCTCGGCGTCACCTGAACGCGGACACGCTCTGCTCCGTCCTCACACGAGGCCAGCGGCCACCTCCATGTCTCCCGGCCCCAGAAGCCGCAAAAACCACAACTAAACCCCTCTGCGACCGACCCCTCCGGGTGCCGAGGGCCACCGCACCGGCGCGGAGGTCACCCGCCACCGCAGGTGTCGCCTCCCCGCACTCCCGGCACCTCCGCCGTGGGCGGACGAGCGGTTCCCGGAGCCCGGCACAGCGCGGGGATGCGGAGGCTCCGGGAGCCCCACCGGCGTGGACACACAAAGGGAAGCACCAGCTCTGGGACGGCGTTATTCCAGCGCCTCCGTTCCCGCTGCCCGCCCCGGGATCCCAAAACTGAAACACAACCAAATCCAGCTCCTTCTCCATTTTTTTTTTTTTCTGGAAACCGCAAGGCTCCCGCTCGGGTACTTTTCGGGAATAAGGGGCCAGGCAGCGACTCGGAAAGCGACCCCCAATTCCCGCCAGGCTGCCCCGCGGCCGGGAGGGGTTTCGGGGTCGGGACGGTGGGGGCGGTTCCAGTCTCGGTTCGGCCGATGAACGGGGTCCGACCCGCCGCCTTCCCAAACTGCTGCCCGCCGAGAGGCTGCACCCCGGGAACGGCCCCAGGGCCCCCGACCCCCGCACACCGGACCGCCCCGCTGCCCGAAAACCCCCCGGTCCCTCAAGGCGGAGCCCCCCCCGCGCCGGTGCCGCCGTCGAGCCGCCCCGCCAGGGCAACGGGGAGCACCTGGGGGGGTTCGGCAGCGACCGAGCCCCGTCCCCCGACCGAGCCCCCGGGCCAGCCCCGCGGAGCACAAAGCGACGCCCCGCGGTGCCGGTGCCGCCCCCCCCCCGCGCCGAGCGGCGGCCGTTACTCACCGGAGCCCCGCGGGCGGCGGCGGCGGCGCGGTGCCGCCGCTCCCGGGAACAATGGAGGGGAGCCCCGGCCGGGGCGAGAGGCGCAGCCCCGCCGCCGCCGCGCTCACAGCGGCCGCCCCATGGCAGCCCCGGTCCGGCCCGGCCGGCGGAGGCGGCGGGAGGCGCTCCCGGAGCCGCTGCCGGACGCGCTCCCGAAGGCGCGGCCGCCCCGACGCCGCCGCTGCCGCTGCCCGCCCGCCGCGTCCCGCCGAGCGCCCGCCGCCGCCGAACTAAGCCGCTCCCGCACCGCCCCGCCGACAGCCGCGACTCCTCCTCCGCCTTCCTCCTCCTCCTCAGCGGCCTGATGGGGCTTGTAGTCACAGCCGGACCGCCACCCCCCACCTGGAGACCCTGGTGGCATTCCAGACGTCCCCCGGGGTTTTGCGGGCGGTGGTTGCCCCGAAGGCAGCGCAGGCTGCGCTCGGGGCAGCGCAGGGATGCCGGCCGTGATGCTCCCCTCAGCCCTGCACCCTTGCCCTGTGGCTCTTGCTGGCCACAGGGAAGCCTCAGGCCCCGTGGGTACAGGCTGGGGTGAAGGGCCTGCCTGCACCCCCCCGTTATCCTGTGCAACAGCCGCTGTGGAGGCAGCAGGATGCGGGCAGTGCATGCAGGCAGCAGGGTGGGCAGAGCTCTGGGCAGCCTGGAGCCCCCCAGCCAGCCCCTCTGCAGAGCAAGGCCCAGGGCAGATGTTTAAAGGGTCCCAAATCCTCACCCCCAAGTCCTTCCCAGGAGCCACCATTGCTGCAGTCCCTGCCCTTCCCAACTGTTTGCACTGAATTTTGGGGCAGGAACGTGGCAGCTCTAACACAGAGCTCCCCAAAACTCTTGACATGCACTTTTGGCTTAGTCTCAGCAGGGGCCACACTCAGTCCCCAAGCCAAAAGGCAGAGTGGGATATTGTCACACCAGTGAGCTCAGCCTGACTTCTGTCCCCAGTTTGGGCACTCAGACGAGCTCTCCCGAAGCTGGACTGGCTCAGGGTCACACGTGTGGTGCAGGGCACTCAGCCCCCATGCAGGAAGCACTGTGGGAGCAGTCAGGAGTCCAAGTCAGGGCATCCCGGGATGAAGACATCTCCAGTCAGCAGGGAAAGACCTGCCGAGGCAATGTGTAAGTGATTAAGTTATAAAAGGGAAGAGGACAGGCTGAATTAGCCCTGTCAGTCACTGGTGTTAGATTTGAACCAAATGCTGGGCATGTATCCCCAGGAGCAGCCTCCTCCTGCTTCAGGCACCCGTTCAGCTCCCCATGCCAAGACCTGTGGAATATTTCCCTTTCAGATTTGACAGATTTGTGGACAGGGAGAAGGGGGGAAGGTAACACACCTGCTGGGATGTTCTCCCAGCAAGCTGGAGATGGGAATTGTTTCAATGATGGCAGAGCCAACCCCAGCCCTACACATGCACGACTCACCCAATGTACATTTAGGGTGCAGTCACCCCTCCCCAGCCCTGTCTTCCTCACTGCCCAGGAGCCAGGAGCTTTAGGCTGAAGGTGCCCACAGGTGCTGGACCTGCTATCCATGACTCCCACTGGGCTTCTGTCCCAGCCTTTTGTATGCTGCCTCCAAAGCAGACCTTACAGGGCTACACTCATGATGGACAGGCTCTGTGGCTGCTGGTCATTTGGTTTTCTGCTTGGTTGCATCAACAGGGCACAAGTTCTTGGGCCTTTGTCAATGAAGGTGCTTGGAAATGGCAGAACATGGGGAAAACCACCCCCTGCTCCCAGGAGGCTCAAGGATCTGGCTGCATCCTTGTCCTCAGTGGCCTCAGCATCATGTCAGGGCTCAGCACAAAAGTGACCATGAGCTGTCACCATCTGGTGGCATGAGTTGTGCACAAGCACAAGTCCTTCAGGATGGACAGGGAGAGGAATGATCTCCTGGAGCAGGTGGGGGTCTGCAAGGGGCATGGCTCTGACTGAGGAGCAGCAGAGACCACAGAGCAAGCTGGAGCTCACTGCTGTCCCTTCCAGGGACCTGCAGGGGCTGGGGCAGTTCCTTGGCAGCAGCAGCAGCCCATGCTGGGCCCCTGCCCTTCTCCTGGACCAGGGCAGGAAGCCTGTGATGTGCAGGGCTCTTCCACAAACACATTTGCATTGGTGATGGAGTTTTGAGGCTTGTGAGGCCAGAGCTTGGAGAGCTTTGTCTTGGCTGAGGAGGAACAAAGGCATTTGGGGAGCAGCTTCCCAGAGCTTGCACAGCCCCCTGCAGACAGCTGTGTCCCTGCAGGGTGTCACACACAGTCCCTGCAGGGTGTCACACACAGTCCCTGCACAGTGTCACACACAGTCCTGGCAGGGTGTCACACATACAGCCCTTGCAGCGTGTCACAGACAGTCCCTGCACGGTGCACACGCACAGTCCCTGCAGGGTGACACACACAGTCCCTGCAGGGTGTCACACACACAGCCCCTGCACAGTGTCACAGACAGTCCCTGCAGGGTGACACACACGTGTGCACACATGTATCCCCTTCAGCCCCACGTGTGCCCTCCTGCACACTCAGTGCTGGCAGTCTGCCCGCCTCCACTTGCCAGCCCAAGGCCACGGGGTGGCCTTCATCCTCCTCCTCCTCATCTGCTGCCTGCACATGCTGGCTCCCAGCTGCGGCATCGGAAGCAGCAAAATCCACCCCAGGCAAAGCTGAGCCCTCCCCGCAGCTGGGACAGCCCGTCCCACCGGGCTGGCTTCCCCAGTCCCCAGAGAGGATCCAGTGGGAACCGGGCTGTGAAGAGGGGGCACAGAAAGGGCTGAGCCGGCAGAGGAGAGGCCCTGCACAATAGAGCGGCTCCCCCCTGACCTTGCCTTCCCCGTGAAAGATCTGCAGCTCTCTCCTCCTCCCCACTACAAAGGGGCTCCTTTCAGCCCCTAATTCTGCATTTAGAAAACAAAAGCAGATGCATCTAGTTTAGGTTTGGAGAGGGGGAGGCAAGAGCAAATGCTGAAGAACAAAGAGCTTTCCCTGACAGATCTGACTGACAAAGACTTTGTCAGCTCCATCTCTCCCTGAAAAGGCTGGAGCCCATCAGGGTGTGGGGCTCCTGGCAGGCAGCTGGCGGCTCCCAGCCCGGCCAGCAGAGCAGAGCACACACGTGTGGGACGTGCCCCAGCCCCGTGGGGCAGAGCTGAGCCTGCACATGTGTGCACTCGTGGTCACGGGGACCCAGCCTGGTGCTGGGGCTCGGGCAGGACACGCCTGTGTGTCCCCAGATGGGAGCCAGCACCAAGGGCAGGCTGTGCCCGTGCCACTCTCTGTCCTAATCCCCAGCACGTGCTGGTGTCTTTTCCCACTTTCCCCTCACAGCCAGGGTTTGCTCTGCACCCTGCAGGAGTTCCAGGTGTGTTGGCTGGCCTTGGCAAAGCACTTCCCATCACCTGGAACATCTGAGTCACAGAGAGAGCCTGGCACGCTGCCCTAAGGCTGGCAGCTCAGCAGGGATGGGGTTTGCTGATGCCACCTCTAGGAGAACTCGAGCCCTCTCAGGGGCTGCTGTCCAGCCCAGACTTTTGGAACCAAACTGCCTTTTTTCTTCTCTTGGTCTCATCTCAACACGATAACCTCCCCCACCCGCCACTACCTATCTGTTCCTCTGGGAAACACATTTTTTAGAAGCCCCTGGCTGCCAAACTGCCCAAACACCATCTTCTTCATGGAGGTGAGGACCTGTTCCAGGACCAGCAGTGCTTGGGGCACCATAGTTGCAGTTTTAGGAGACCTGGCAGGAGCTGATGGAGCAAGCTCAGCCAGGGAGAGCAGAACACCAATGCCACCCAGCCTTCAAAGCACCCAGCCCATCTGTTTTTGCCATTTCCTTGACATTCTTGTGGTATCTCATTTTTAATCACAGCTGATAAAAGCTCTCAGCCCCAGAGGCTGCCAGGGCTAAGAGTCCTGGCAGCCTCTGCCTGGGACAGGGCAGCTCCTGCTGGTCCTCCCACTGAGACCCCAGCGTTGGGACCAACCCCTCCAGCCAGGCAGGAGCTCTGCTCCCTGCAATTGTCACATGCTGAGGGGCTCATTAAGACATCACATGATATTTTATTGTCTGCAGACAGCAGTCAAGGCAGGCAATTCCCCAGCAGTGCTTGCAGCCAGGCCAACACGTCCCCAGACTGGTGTCTGCCCAGGACAGGCACCCAGCTCCTCCCCAGGCAGAGGGAGAGGGGAGATGGGGCTCAAGGGTGCTCAGGGCTCTGCATCCCCACAGGCATTTCTGGCACAAAGACAAAGCCTTCCCCACACTGCCAGAGCTGCCAGGTAAAGGGCTGAGCCATCCATGCCGAAAACCTGGTGCCCAAGAGTGCTGCCAGGCTCAGCCCTCTGCCCTGGGCAGTGCAGGCAGGCAGTTACCCACTGATGGTCCATCCAAGAGATCCTGCCCAGGGGGAGGCTCTGACCTGCTGGGAGGTGAGCAGGTGCCCTCAGAGGTGCTGCAGGGCTCATGCTCCTCGTGTGGGATGATTATCTAGTGCAGTGTATCTCCTGTACTGAGAGAACTTGACTTCTGCCCCCCATTGATTCGCAGAGGGAAATTAATGGTGTTTGTTTGACATTGCCCCTGTGGCACTGAGGCTGTGCTGCTGTATGAATGTCATTCTGTTCTAGCCCAGCTTGCTCCAGGGGCTGGGATGTTTAATAAGCTGTCTCAGGGGACCTCCAGCTCTTCCCATCAGTTGCCCTGATGCTCGATGCATGCTGAGGCTTCTTGGGCTCCATGGGAATGCCCACACAGCCAGGCAGGTTCAGAGGGCTGGGGATGGAGCAGTGCATCCCTGTGGGCTGGAGAAAGGACGAGCTCTCTGGTGCTGCTCAGCTGCCCTGGTGATACCAGGACACCCCATGGCTTCCCAGGACTGTCTCTAGAGCCAGGGCAGGGCCAGGACACTGCCCATCCTGTCCCCTTGGCTCTCCACCCTGAGAAATCCTCCTGCTATCTTTGGATTGGCCCCAAAAGATCTCCAGGGGCAGATAAAGGTGCTGAAGTCCATCAGAGCAGCAACAGCCACCTCCTAGGCTGTTATCTCATCTTCACAGGGGGAGGACGCTCCAGATAAGAAATGTCAGTAATTCACAGCCTTCATAGTGATGCAGGCATGAGACAAATCACTTGGGGGTTCTCCTCAGATGACGACTCTCTCCCCTTATCTCACCCCTCCGGTAGTACCCACAGCACCCACACATTGTCCCTCTCCCTGCTGGGAACCAGGGATGTGGGTACTGGTCCCTGGGCCTGGTGGGATCCCTGAGAGTGTCCAGGGCACAGCCTGGGCTGGTGCAGACATGGGATTCACCTCTGCTATTCCTGTGTGAGAATGGAGCTGGCAGCTCCTTCTCTCAAGGCCAGATGCATTTCACCTTCTTGTTACTGCAAAGATTCTCCAGCTGGATAATCTGCTAATGGCATTTTCTGCACGCTGTCATTTGGAAGCCCAACAGCAGCTCCTTCCAGAGGGAGACGGGCTGTCATTATGTATCATTACCCACGGGCCATGATTCCTCCCCCACTAAATGGAGCTGGTTTTTTTCTTTCAAGTACTACTTGGATGTTTACAGGGAGAAAAGCCACAGCTGGGGACAAAACAGCCAGGATGAGGACTTTTCCCTGCAAGAGTATAAAGTGAAAGCAATGCAAAACAAACTCGAGCAGGTTTAGCACCTGCAAGGAAGGACCCAAGCAGCTGGGTCCTGCCCAAGCTCTGATGATTGAGGGATCCAGTAGATCCCATGCCTAGAGCTGCTCTGCAATGGTTGGCATAAAGCTGGGAAGCAGAGAGGCCAGAGCAGGATGGAGGGGTGGTTGTGGCTGTGTGGTGTAACTCTGCTGCCTCTCCATCTTCCTCTACCTCATCCAGAGCCTTGCATCCCCTGGATTTGGAAGCGAGTAGCCAGTTTTCCCTGGGCTCCAGCACAGTCCCAGTCCCCTTTAACTCAAGGAGTTTTCTCCCAGTTCTCAGGCTGTTTCCTGTCTAGACAGCCCTGGAGAAGCCACTGTATTTATAGAGCAGGGCAGAGAGCTGTGCCCGCTTGCTCTGCCAAACCCACATGAGGCTGATGCTGCTGGCGAGGCCGGATGAAGATGCCTCCCACACGCTGGAAACAGGAGGAGGAGGAAGGCAGAGGAAACCACAGACAGACCCTAAACTCTCTCACCCCTGCAGATTGTAAATGACTCCTCTCAGTGTCCAGGACTGCTGGGATCTTCCTGCCCTTTCCCTTACTCTCTAACAGAGAGGTGCCAGGAAAAGAATGACTGCAGGGCACTTCCAGGTAAAGGTGACTCAGTCACCAGCTCTCCCCAGGGTCCTGTTCTGACCAGCAGATCTGGAGCAGGTGACTGGTGTATATATAGAGTAAGAGCTGCACAAGTGCACGAAAGCTTTTAAAATTTGACTCATTGATTAATTCATTTGGGCTTAATTAGCTGGGGAGGAGCATCCTCTGGTACTTCCACCTGCCAACATTTGACTTAATTCACCCTTGTCTTGGCTGCTGAGCTGTGGAGGCATTAGAGCCTGTTTTAGCTGATGCTGGAGGACACAGAGCACAGCCTGGCTCAGAGGATGGCCCTGGCAGAGGTTCCTGGCTCACAGGGAGCTGTTGCAGGGGGGTTTGGTGCCCAAAGGGTGGGAGCGCCCCTTCCTGCTCCAAGCACTGAGAGGTGACTCTGCAGGACTCAGAGATGTGCAAAGCCCCTTCAGCATTCCCAGCCCCTGCACTGCAGCCCTGAGGTCTCTGAGCACAGGGAATGAGAGCAACAGAAGCCAAACTGGGTTTCCAGGAAGCTTCCCCATGATGGATTTATAGACACAGTGCCCTTTTTACAGGAGTTCATGCTGGAAACAAGCTGCAGATGCTCTCCTTGGGGTCTCTAGCAACCAGTCCAGGTTTACTGCTGCAGCCTGACAGCTGTGCTTGGGCAGGGGCTCTGTGACTGTGCCCACCCCTCCCAGTGCTGCAGCTCCTGGGGACAGTGGCACGGAGCTGAGCCCAGCTGATGGCACTGCCTGGGGCAGCCCCCGTGTCTGTCACCCGTGTCCCTGTGGGGCCAAGCCCCATGCCCAGCCAGGGGCAGAGGTTTTCCCTGTCTCAAGCTGTTCCTGAGAGATGCCAAGGTACAGGGAGAGTGTGCTGGGCAGCCTCAGGTTGGATTTGGCATGGGACTTGGGCAGTGTGGGGTTAGCAGAGGCACTTGATGATCCCAAGGGTATTTTCCAACCAGAATGATTCCTGGATTCTGTGAATTCCCCAGGGAGCTCGGTGGCTAAGCTTGTGTAGCTAAGGGGGAGGCAGGTGATGCTGCAGCCTCTTGGAATGCAAAGTGCCCTGTCATGTCCCACAGGCTGAGCCACACCAGGGGCGACCCTGGCTCAGGCCGAATAATCATGCAAATCTCTCACCCAGGAGCCCGAGGGTGGTGCCCCCAGGGGCTCACTCTGACAGAGTCTCTGGGCAAAACAGTCCCTTCCCTCCCGTGGGCAGTTCCCAGCCTGAGGGTGCAGCATTGCCTGCTCTGGGGCCCTCCTTGGCCCTGGGGATCACCAGTGCCCAGCCACAGGATTTTGGGTGGTCCCAGGGACCAGGAGCTCCACAGGTGCTCTGTGTGTGTGGACTCCAGTTCCTGGAAGGTGTTCCCTGAAGTATTTGGGGACAATTTGCACCTCACCCCAGCCCTTCCCATGCTTCTGCCATGCAGTGAGCAGCTGCAGCCCCAGGAAATGCTGAGCCACTGGCAAGTCCCAGAAATTCCCCAGAACTGCTGTTTGGTTCTGTGGTGAGCAGAGAAGCCATGGAGAGTCCCTGGGGCATGCCAAGTGCTGGGGCAGGGCTTGCAGAGTCTCCTGCTTGCCCTGTCAGAGCTCCAGCACCACCAGCACATCCAGCAGGCTCTGAGGCTGGATAAGGTAGGGAAAATGTCAAGGCTGGGGCCAGGAGCATCCTGCCTGCCCTGCCTGTGTGTGGAGCTGTCAGTGCACTGGGCAAACTAAGGGGATTAGCTCTGGGATTGGAGCTGGTGTGAAAAGTGACTCCCGTTTTGAATGGATAAAGCTGCTTTTCTCTCCTCTGCTCCAGCACGGCAGAAGCAGATCCAAGGTTTAATCCCTTCCGCCTGATCCTGCTCGTTAGACATAATGTAATTAACAGGCGAGGAGCTGCAAAGCTGTTTGTGCTCCAGGGTCACCTCGGAGAACAACAGGGCACCAACTGCCGCCAGGCAGGGCGGGGGCAGCGCAGGAATTCGGGATGCTCGCCCACGTGGGGGGGCTCCGTGCAGGGGGCACGAGGCCCAGGGGACACCTGGCACCAGGGGAGGGACCCTGGCGCTGGCAGATGGGGGAAGGAGCCACCTGCAAGCCCCAAGGTGTCGTCGCCGTCCTGCTGCTGCCTCTTGGCACATGGACCACCAAACCCTCCTGGGCTGGGCTGGGCTGGGCTGGGCTGGGGGCCCTTTTGGGTTTTTGTGGCTGAGATGACTTTTGAGGTATTACAAAGTCTTTTTTTCCCAGCCTCGAGACTGAAGAAGAAGTTGAGATTTGTCAGTTTTGCTTTTTAAGGTTGTTTATTTTCTCTTATCTATTCCATTCTTTCTCTGCCCTGCTGAGCTCTGTCCAGCAGGTTGGGTTGTGGCACAGCCACTGCCCTTGGGTGGTGTTGGCTTTTTATACAATGAATTACAATAATTTTCTAATACCTATCACCTATGTTATACAGTCTGTCTCTACTCTAAACCAATCAAAAAGTGTCACTGTCACAGCAGAAGATGGAGGACAAGAAGAAGAAGAAGAAGAAGAAGAAGAAGAAGAAGAAGAAGAAGGAGGAGGAGAAAAAGGTGGAGAAGGAGGAGAAGGAGGAGAAGAAGAAGGAGAAGGAGGAGAAGGAGGAGAAGAAGAAGGAGAAGAAGGAGAAGAAAGAGGAGGAGGACAGGACTTAGATTCCTCTATTTTGCTTCTTGAACCCCCATTATAAATCCCTAAAATTCTACTTTTTCACCCTGTGACAAATTCACTATCATTCTACTCAAACTCTTGTGGCTTGTAAATCTTCGCAGAAAGTTGGTAATTTTTAAAATGGACTAAAATCGAAGGCACAGGTGTTTTTGACTCCGTGCCAAGGTTTCTGAGCTCTTTGCTAGGGTCTTGAATCACTCAGGGTAGCCAGAGGAATGTTTTGGGTCTTGACAGGGTCCCAGCTCCAGGACCCCCCTGGGGGGATGCAGTGCCTTCTCCCCCCAACAAAACAAGGGGGAAAGGTTGGGAAGGGGCAGGGAGCCCCTGGGCTGCCCCATCACCCCGGCCCCTCCCCACCTGTCACACTCTGGCTCTGTGGCCCTGCTGGAATAAAAGGCCCCATTTATTTGAGTTGTGCTAAATAAGTCAGCACAGCCTCACTGGCCTGGCTGAAGACACCCCTGGCTGTCCTCGGGAATGTCCCGGGGTGCCAGCTCCAAAGGCAGCTGTGGTGGGCCTTAGATCTTTATGGCCAGTAAAGGGGTCCGTGGCTAATTTATGCCCCTCCTATAATTTACAGCCTCTTTACAGCTGCTGTAAAATGACCTATAAATCACAGGCAACATCATAGTGCAGGGACAAAGCCCCGGCATCGTCACCTGCCAGTTGGCCGAGCTGGGGGTGGGTGGAGCCCACGGCAGGTACATCCCTGCTGCAGCCAGGCACTGGGAGCACTGGGAGCACTGGGAGCACTGGGAGCACTGGGCAGGGCTTGTCTTCCAGCTGCAGCCCCCTGGCTGTGTCACTCCCTGTCCTCAATTCTCAGCTGCCTGGCACAGGGGGTTCCCACTGCTGTCCCCACCCGCTAGGGACCCTCGGTGCCTGGCATGGGAAGGGCAAGGCTGAGTTGGGCATCGTGGGCACTGTGGGCTCATGTGGGGCTGAGGGGAAGCTCGGTGGTGCAACCCCACATTTCTCTTCACAGAGAAAAGCAAGGCACAATTCTTCCCGAGAATATTTCTGGGATTCTCATTCTCTGAACCTCAGAGAAAGGAAACACAATTCTTGTCATTTGTTGTGCCTGTTTTGCAAAAGTAGAATGCAATATGGAGATTGTTTCCCCAGAGTGATGGTGTTTTGGTTCCTTGGTCTATCAGGGCCAAGAGTGTGTGTGTGTTGGGACTGTCAGGAGAAAATCACAAGATTCAATGCAGTGTGAGCAGAGCTGAGTGCTTGGCAGGTTTCAGTTTTAGATTTATAGAATACCATAGTATAATAAATAATAAACAATAACAAATTATATATAATTACATACTATATAATTATATATTCATATAATGATGATGTATTAATAATAAATTATAAACTAAAAAGTATAATAAATAATGAATGAATTAATTAGCCTTCAGATAAGATGGAGTCCTCCTCATCATCCTCCTTCGTTGGAAGCAAAACTATCCACTCTAGAGTGGCCTTGCCCAGTGGTGCTGGCAGAGGCTGCTACTCACAGGAAGGGCTGGCTCTGTCCCTTCTGTCCCTTGTGGGAGGAAGAGCAAAGCCCGGGCCCGCGGGCAGGAGGTGGTTTGTGCTCGGGCAGGAGGTGGTTTGTGCTCGGGTTAGAGCCAAGCCCCCGGGGCTCCTCTTGTGCAAATTCCCGGGTGGTGAGGAGGGAGGGGGCCTGACAGAGCCTGTCTTTGTGCCCGGGTGTGAAAGCAGAGCCGCTGTGGCACCCCCTGGCATCCAGCATCTGTCCTGACATCCAGCACTGAACATCACCGGGCTCAGTGCCCTGGGTGCTGCTGGGCTCCCCTGGGGGGTTCCACAGGATGCAGAGGGGCAGGGGTCACCCACAGCTCCACAGAGCCAGGCTTGGCCACTCCAGCCCACTGCAGTGGTTATTTGAACTCCTCCAAAACCCATATCCACGGCAGGATGATGGGTCCATGGCCCTGGCATGCAGCCAACAGCCTGGGGCCGTGTCCTCGGCTTGCACCTGTGTCCCATTCCTAAAAACCAGGCTTGGCTCTGGTCCTCCTCCTTGCCCAGGCTTTAAATAGTGACCTGCTCACTGGGTTTCTGTCTATATATATAGAGTTATGTGCACCAATTACAACCTAAAGCAGTGTGCAGGAAAACGCAGTGGGTGTTTCAGGTGACAAACCCTCTAGAGGGACAATGGCCCGAGTTCACATCTGCTGTGACAACTTGGAGGCACCTGGCTGCTGCATCCCTATCTAACCCCAGTTTAGATAGAGATGCACAGGATGGGGGTTCCTCCCAGGCCTGGGAAGAGCAGGGACCTGCAGTGCTGGTGGCTGGGGGACAATGGGAGTGCCCAGCACGGGACTGGGGAGGTGGAATGGAACCAGTGGCACTTTGCTCTGGATGCTCTGCAGGGATGCCCTGCCCTGCCTGGCTGCTGGGAGCCCTGTGCTGACTCCAGCGGGGCTCTGGCAGCTGTGCCAAACCCAGGAGCAGCGGGAAGAGGTTTGGCTCTCAGTTGCCAGACCACAAAAACATCAGTTGGGCAGGAGGGGAGTGCCCAGGGACACGTCCGGAGCTCTGCAGCCACAGTGGGCTGCGGTTGCATCCGGAGTGGTGGGACATGGCAGGCTGGGATGGGGCTGCTGCAGTGAGGATGCTGGGAGGCATCTGGGGCTGGCCCGAGGAGCACATTTCTGAAATGTTTTAGGTTATTTTGGTTAAAAAACAACAAACCAGAAAGTGAAATTTTATCTGTGAGAGACAATGTGAAGTTTCAGTAAAAAAAAAATCTGCAGATGTTCTGTCCGGGTTTGTTTTGACCCAAAGGCCAGATGGGTGTGGGAACACCCCAGTGCCTTCCCTCTGCTGCTGTGGGATGGGACCCCCTGGTGCAGAGTAACCTGCCCCCCTCTCCCATTCCCACCCAGCTCAGGCCCGGGTAGCAGCTCCTGGCCTCCTCCTGGAGGTTGGTTTTTTTAATCTGGGTGCTTTGCTTTTTCCTTTGTTAGGACAAAGACTCCAGCAGTGCCAAGTTATCCCTGCAGATGCTGCAGCTGCCTGGGCACCTGGGAAGCTGCCACTTGGCTCCAGACTCTAGCAGCTCCAGGGGAGGGAAGCAGCCAAGCCCATTCCTGGCATAGTTGCCCAGGCAGTGGTGCTGGAGCAGGGACTGGTTGTGCTGATGTTTCATGGGGCTGTGAGGCATGGAGGTGCCCCTGCCACCCTCCCCATGGCACACAGTGCTGCCTCTGATGGGTCCTGGCATGGCCTGACCCACTGTGAGAAGCTGAGGGCTGAGGCTTGGGATAAAACCCAGTTTGTCCACTCCTCTGTCCCAGTCTTGTAGAGCTAGAACTGGGGCTGCACTGGGCTGAAATCCAGCATGAGGTGCAGGGCAGCATGCCATGATGCCACCTTCCCTCCCAGCAGTGACCACAGCTGGACCCTCCAGGGCCAGGACCTCCTCCATGGACCCTCCAGGGGTTCCATGGGCAGGATGGGCCCCCCTGCCTTGGTTTGCCCTGGCAGGAGGAAGCGTGCACAGGGCGTTCCTGCAGGGATGTGCTTCCAGAGCAAAGCTCCTAATTAGAAGGAGCACTGTAACCCTGCACTGTAATTTAAGATGAACTCAAGAGACATGTCTAATTTGTGGCTGGAAACAGATTTAACCTGCAGGATGGGCACCAGGAACCTGCCAGCCTGGCCCACATGAGCTGTGGGTTTGGTGTCCCTTGGCTGGGCACTGGGGGCACAGCCTGGGCTCAGGGGCTGGCAGGAGGGATCCCACCCACAACCCTGGGTTGCAGGGCTCCCCCAAACGCTGAGCAAGGCAAGGGGTGCCCTGCAGCAGCTGGGCTGTGGGCAAAGCTGGCTCAGCTTCCCCTGGGGTTCTCTGGGGTGTCAGTTCTGCTGGGGGAGGCCCTGCTGCTCTCCTTCCTACCCTGGCCTGAAACAGAAAAGGGAAAGAGGGATGTAAAGGGAAAATGATGTCACAAAAGTTGCAGGAGGGACAGAGGGAAAATCAACAGGCATGTTGCTGGAAGTGAAGCCACCCAAAGTTTTCCAAGCAGCTCTTGCCAGCACTGCTCGCTGCAGAGTGGGGACCTTGCTGCAGCCCGGCACTCCTGAGGCTGCTCACGTATTCCCACCACTGGGCTGCTCCCAGCACTTGCCTCTGCTTGGCCTTTTCTGATGAATTATTGAACAGCAATGCTGTGACACCCCAGTACCTGCCACGTCTCTGGCAACCGGGAGCTGATGAGCTGCCACGTCCTGATCCCTGGACCAGAAGGTCGTGGGTTCCAGCAGCAGAACTTGTTTTCCCTTCTCTGCTTTGCCTCACCAGCAGACAGCTGAAAACACTCTTTCCCCTGGAGCACGACCCACACTCCTGGAAATGTGTCCATCTCCTGGGTGAAGCTCTGTTTTGCCAACCTGCTCGGAGTATGGCAGAGCATGTGTGTGGATCCATCCCAGGAGAGGGCTGGCATGAACCAGCGTGGTCCCTGCTGTGGGGCTGCCTGCACTGCTCCAGGAGAGCTTCCATGCCCTGGGGGAAGGCAGTGGGTCCCAGGGACCCTGTAGGTCTGCGGGCTGGCCCCCAGCCCCAGGATGTATCCAGCCAGGCTCGCTAGACTGCTCCTAATGGGATCATCTCTGGCTGCTGCACAGGGCACTCTGAGACAGGCATCATCCCTGTGCTTACAAGCTCATTAAATAGGGAAAGGGAAATTAGTAATGAGGAGTGGAGTTTGTGGGGAGGAAGGAGCCCGGGGATGGGGGGATGCTGTGCTCTGTCTGCAGGAGCTGCTGCAGCCCCAGCAGTTACACAAACCTGGGCTGCTTTCACTCCTGTGAGTGAAACTAATGCATTATTTACAGGACACGAGTAAAGCATCCAGGGAAGCACTCCAGAGCAGCTTTCTCCTTAAATAGAGGAAATGCTTTGAAAACACTGTGGGTTCACAGATTCACCCCTGAGGAAGGGAGAGAATGATGTGTCTGACTATTTTATCAGAAGGTTAATTACTTCACTATATCATATTACACTATATTATATTATACTATGTTACATTATATATAAACTGAATCTGCTAAGCACTCAACTGCACACAATTGTACAGCATCTTGTGACTGTTAGCTGAGAGTTTTGATTCACACACACACACTTGGCCCTGACAGGTCAAGGAAATAAAACACCATCACTTTGGGTAAACAAAACACCATCCCTCTGGGGAAACAATCTCCAAATTGCATTTTACTTTGGCACAACACAGGCACAACAAATGACAAGAATTGTGTTTCCTTTCTCTGAGGTTCAGAGAGTGTGAAACCCAGAAATATTCTTGGGGAGAATTGTGCCTTGCTTTCTCTGTGAAGAGAAATGTGGTGACAATCCTCTCTCACAAGCATGTGCTGGTCCCCAGGCAACCCCCAAGTGCTCCTGGCTGCAGGCTCTGGCTGTGCCATCTATTTTGTGGCGTGATTGAAGAGCTCTCCAGTGCCCAGCATTTGCTGCCCACAGAGGCACTTACTCACTGCAATCAGGGAGGCACTTCAGCTCCTTTTGATTAGCTGAGCAGAGCATGGCTGAGCCCGTGCTCATCAGGCTGCAGGCAGCACCCCGTGGAGATGCAGCACCCCGTGGAGATTCTTCCCAATGCTCCTGGAGATGCTCCTCAGCACCCCAGTGTTAAAAATAGGTTAGAAACTGTTGTAAAATAGTTGATATATCGTTGAGCATGTGCTGTTAGTTTGGTTATTCTGTTGTAAAAGGGGTTAGGAGGGTGGTTGTGAGAAATCTGGTACTCAGGGTACCATAACTCACCTCAGTGGAGTGCACCAGAGCCTGGACAGAGCTGTCATGGCCAATCAAGGCCTTAAACCTTCCTGCAAATGAAGGATCCAAACAGAACCCAACCCAAAGGGACAAAAAGCAGGATAAAAAGGGGCTCCTGACCCACTGAATGGTGCTGCTCCATCGGGGCCATGGCTGCTGAGCAGCCCCAGCACCGGCGCTGCTCCATCCTCCACGGGAACGCTCCTGCTCAGCCCAGGCCCTGCTTTGGGCCTTTCTTTTATTACAATAAATGCTGGAATCACTTCAGGACTGGGAGCCTGCTCTTGTTTTTATCACCAGGGAGATGCCCTGGTTCAGTGATGCTGCTCCCACTCCCACTGCCCAGAGAGGGGATGCTGTTGGCTGCTGGAGAAGCCCTTGTCTGTGCTGCAGCTCCCTGGCACTGCAAGGAGGGATTTCTCAGCTCCCTGGCTTGGCTGGATGTGGCTCTGAGACCCCTCAGCCCCAGGACACTGAAGAGCAGCCAGACTTGCTTCTATGAGCCAAACCCTGCAGATAACAGACCAGTTGCTGGGCAGAGAACAGGCTCAAGGGTGCAATTGCAGCACAGGTGTTGCACCTTAGTGCAATACCTTACCATGATGCTGGAGATAGCCCTGACTTCCAAAACTTGGGTGCTCAAAGAGCGCCTGCTCCAGGAGCTGCCTCCCCAGCTCCCAGCAATCTGCTCCAGCAGACTTTGTGAGGGCACTGTAGGGCTGGGGGCAGCCAGCAGCCACAGATTTCTCTCAACCAAAAAGCACTAAAAAGCAGGAAGGGTTTAAACCCTCCCCTCGGAACAAGCACAGCCCTCCGGGTGCCACCGAGGCATGTTACCAATAAATCAGGGTGATTAGTGGGTTTTTAAAGGTGGGGAGCATCGATCCGGACGGGGAGCACTCAGCCAGCACTCCAGGCAGCCCAGCAGCCTAATGGACACGGATGTATTTGCAGGAACATCCGATGAGGTTGTTGCTGTGGGGTTTTTGCTTTTCCAGGATTGAGAAATCAATTCCCCTGACCTGGTGTCCTCATCCCAGGCTCCTGCACTGCCTGCTCCGGGCCCACGGGGCTCTGTCCCAACAGTGCTGTGGAAGATGATGGGAATGACACCAAAATGGCTGCCTCACACCAAGAAATGGAAACTTTTTATAAACCTCCTCCTGCCCCTCCTGCCCATGTGATGAGAGTCTTTCCCCCATTCCCACTGGAAACATGAGTGGGCCTGTTGTGGGGGGGATGGAGCCTCCTCCCTCCTCAGCATCATCTTGGGAACCACAAGTGAACCCTGCCAAAGCTGGGATCCTCTGGTGAGCACATTATCTCCTTTCCTGAGGCATAATTAGGGTCTGGAATCAAAAGTATATTTCCTCTCACTCCATGGAGCTGTGAGGAGTCAGAAAAGGAGCCTTTTGGCCACAGCAACCAGATAAGGCATGACCACATCCCTGAGCTGTGGTGGCAGAGCCTGCAGAGCCTTGGTCCTGGAGCTTTTACAAAAGGTTTTCATCCCAACTGTGTTCAGACATCTAAATAAGATGGAGGATTCCCAACAGCATCCGGGCTGCTGCTGTTTGGAGTTGGAAGGGAACAGGGAAATTCTCTGGAGCTCTGGATGGGAACGGCTGTGTGCTAATGGTGCACTGGAAACCTGAACCCACCCGACCAGGAATTTGCTGGCAATGGCATAAAACAAAGGCTGTGTCCTGGGAAGTCAAAATGCCGGCAGAATTATGGAGATGCATACTTCAGCTTGCCTTCAAGAGAGACTCTCCGCAGCGACCGGCCCAGCGGTTTATGCAAAGGCCATGCAAATGAGGCTGATAAATATGCAGTAGGATGGAAAGGCGACAAAAGGTGGCTCAGTAACTCCGGCATATAACCCGGGGGGGCTGTCCGGAGGCACCCTGACCCTCCCCGCTCTGGAGGGGACGAGAGCCCCCGCAGGGCTGCTTCGAGCTCGGGGGCTCCTTCTCCCCCCATCCCTGCCCGAACTCCTGGGGTTTGCTGCAGGTGAATCGCCCTGCCCAGAGCCCCCTCTGAGCTCCGCCCGCGCAGCAGAATGCCTGTGAAACTCGGCGGGGGCGGAGGGAAAAATCCCAAACAACAACTGGATGCTGCCAGAGGATGCAGCAGCCGGCTCAGAACAGAAATGGCCAACTGCTGCCACCAGCCAGGGACTTCTCGGCCGCACAGGTCCGAGGGGAGCAGCGCTCGGCAGCGACGGAGTCGTCAGGAGAAACGCTGTGCCAGCTGAGCCCAGCACTGCCCGGCTGCCTCCTTTGTGCTTTCCAGTAATCTGTTAAAATAACTGGAATAAATCAATAACTGCATGCTTGATCTCCCCCTCCTGCCAAGGAGCGCTTTGGACGGGCTGCGGGGAGGAAGGGCTGAGGGGAAGAGCTGAGGGGAAGGGCTGTGGGGAAGGGCTGTGAGGAGGAAGGGCTGAGGGGAAGGGCTGTGGGGAAGGGCTTTGGGGAAGGGCTGAGGGGAGGAAGGGCTGTGGGGAGGAAGGGCTGAGGGGAAGAGCTGAGGGGAAGGGCTCAGGGGAAGGGCTGAGGGGAGGAAGGGATTTGGGGAAGGGCAGTGGGGAAGGGCCTTGGGGAAGGGCTGAGGGAAAGGGCTTTGGGGAAGGCCTAAGGGAAGGGCTGTGGGGAGGAATGGCTGTGGGGAAGGGCCTTGGGGAAGGGCTCTGGGGAGGAAGGGATTTGGGGAAGGGCTTCGGGTCTGCGGGAGCTCCTGGCAGGGCGCTGCTGGCTGTCCCTGCCCCTGGCCAGCCCCATGGCCCGCAGGGTTCCCTCCTAGCCGCTGCAGCGCTGCCTGCCCTCCTGCTCTCACCCAAGTTAGGAAGGGGCTTTTGTTCCATTTGCCCGGCTTCATTTCACCGGCTTTGTTTTCCTTGCGAAGGCAGAGTCGGTGATTTCTGCTGAATTCAGCTGCCGGCTAGCAGCGTGTGTTTGCATAAGTTACCGGCGCTCAGCTTCACACCCGGAGGGCTCAGGAAGGCTTCGGCTCAAAGCAGTCCCTGTTCCTACAGATGCCAGAGAAAACACCGCTCCCTCCTCGGAGAGGGATGGTGTTAGCAGGTTTTGCTGCTCATGAATCAGAATTTCCCCAGAAATCACGGATGGGGCGTGTGGGCTCTATTCTCAGGGCCCAGCAGTGGGGTGGGGAGGTCCCGAGCCCCCCAATGCAGAGGGTGTTGGTGCGGGGGTGGCCTCGGGGCTCTCTGGGGATGCCGTGGCTTCCCAGGCACCCTGTGGATGCTGCAGACAAGGATTTGCTCATGGTTCAGCCCTGCTCGCAGGACCCCAGGTTTTCTCCCGGCTTTCCAGTCGCCGTCCTCTCTCTCAGACATTTGTTTAAAAGCGCGTGGCCCGGGAGGAGCCCTCGGGCAGCTCCTCTCCCTCCCGCACCGGTGTCATTTTCCCTGCGACGCTTCTTCCCCATAATTCACGGCTGGATCCCGGGTTTTGACACTCCGATCACTCCAGATAGGAATTCGCCAGCATTATTATGTAGATGAGCTTATGAAAGCCTCGGAGTGCTTCTTGTCTGTACAGCGAGGGGGGTTAAAACAAAGCGGTGTTTATTCCTCGGGTGTGGGAGGAATGCCAAGTGGCATCGCTGGGCTGAGCATCGTCTGCCCAGGACCAGAGACGGGGCCGCCGCCACCCCCAGACTGCTGCAGGGGAAAACCGCCTTTTTCCTGCTCTTTTGCCTTGGCAAACGGCATTTCAGCTCTCTGAGTTCGGTTTTTCTTGTGTGAGTTTGAGGCAGTGGGGAGGGGGGTTGAGTTCCCTGGCCCCCCACACGCGGCCCCTGCCGGCAGGGAGAGGGGGGCAGGCTGAGTTTGGTCTGGAGGGGGCTGGGGGACAAGGCTGGGGATGGGGGTGAACAGGCCTGCTTTCTCCGCACTGCTGTGTAGCCCCACATTTCTCTTCACAGAGAAGAGCAAGTGATGAGAATTGTGGTTTCCCTTTCTCTGAGGCTCAGAGAATGTCAATCTCAGAAATCCTTGGGAAGGACTGTGCCTTGCTTTTCTCTGTGAAGAGAAATGTGGTGACACCGGGGAGCGGCGCTGACAGATCCTGCCTGAAGATGGATGGGACGGCCGGGCACTCCATTCAGGAAAGACGGAAGAAGTGAAAGATGTGTTAAATGGCAATAACCCCTTGATGAAGTATTTCTCCACATCAGGCACCAGTAAATGATGGTGGCTGTGCCCAGCCTTGATTGTTTCACGTCTGCTTGCAGCCTCCATTAGGAATCATCCATGCCCTACTCTTGCTCCCCTGCCCATATATTACCTGTGGGGTCGATGTTCTACACAAATGCCTTATAATGAAATTATAAGCAGAAGGAAATCACATTTTAATGGAAATCCTATTGGGTAACACACCCTGCCAGATTTGGGGGGTGGGGGGAATCTCTTTTATCATGTTGGGTTGGAAAAAACAAACAGCCCTGGTTGAAGGGACCTGGACTTTCTCGAGTCCACAGCAATGTGCTCAGAGCAGTAAAGGAAGATGCTCCAGCTTTTGGGGGCACAGCATCCCTGTCGAGACCATCCCACCACTGGAGCATCCTACCAGGACGATGCCACAGTGCCTCTGCCAGGCTAGTCCTGGGCTGGTGAAATTCCACTTTCGAGGGTTTTTGCTCTGTGCAGACTCTAGATCATTTTCATGGAAAGTTTTGCTGGGACACTATGTTCTCCCAGAGCCAACCTGGATCTATTTTCCAATTTTCCATCAAAAAATTGGGATGTTTTTCAAGTAGAACAAGGCCCACTTCCAAGGAATATGGGCTAGGCTTTGGCCTGCTTTCCAAGAAAAAGGGGATTTTTGCTTTAAAAACATGCCAAAAAATTGTTTTCTCAGGGCTTTTTCTTCTGCATAAAAAATTGCAGTTTCATTGAAATTGAAGGAAGAAGGGAACAAAAATCCTCATCCAGGGCTCTTTGAAAGAGGAGCTGCAGCGTGGGGGTTCAGCCTCCCACAGCCACAGGCACTCTTGCTGCTCTGGAGCAGGGGTGCCTTTGCTGGGCTATGGAGTGTTGCATTTGCAGGGAATGTCTCAATGAAGGCAGGAATTAATCGTCTGACTCCATGTTCTCAGAGGGCTAATTTATTATTTTATAATACTATATTTTATTAAAGAATACTATACTATACTAAAGAATACAGAAAGGATACTTACACAATGCTAAAAAAGATAATAATGAAATCTCCTGACTCTTTCCCGAGTCCTGATTGGCCAAAGAGTCAAAACAATTCAGATGAAACCAAGGAAACAATCACCTGTGGGTAAACAATCTCCAAACACATTCTAAAGCTGCAAAACACAGGAGAAGCAAATGAGAATTGTTTTCCTTTTCTCTGAGGCTTCTCAGCTTCCCAGGAGAAAAATCGTGGGAGAAGGGATTTTTCAGAAAATGTGAATGCCACAGTGGAGCATGGGAATGGGCAAGAAGCAGCCCAGAGTCTGGGACTGGGAATTTTCCACAGCTCTGCCCTTGACCTTGTGCTCAGAGCAGTGCTGGTGGACATGGCTGAGTGTAGAAACAGGATGACCCCTGTGGCAGGGAGAAATGATGAGGAGGACTCCATTTCTCAGAGGCTAATTAATTACTTTATTATGCTTTACTGTTCTATACTATATTACATTACATCTAAACTGAATCTGCCAAGCACTCAGCTCTGCACACACTGCACAGAATCTCGTGACTGTCCCGACAGTCCCAACACACACCAAGGAAACAAAACACCATCATTCTGGGGAAACAATCTCCACATTGCATTCTCCTTTGGCACAACACAGGCACAGCAAATGAGATAAGAATATTCTTGGGAAGAACCCCTTGCCTTGCTCCAAGCCCTTCCCACTTTAAATACCTCCCTGGCAAAATGGAGCCACTGCCCTTGGCTATGGCCATAGCCCATGCTTTGGGAACCATCATCTGAGCTTCCTCCCTGGCACATCAGCCCTGCAAACAACTCCCATCAGAAGTGAAATTAGTGCCTGGCATCTGCTAGACCTTCAGTGTAGCAGGATAACCCTTCCCAGGCAGTTTAGGAAGCCCTTGCTGTGGGACCTCCTCCACACCCAGAGACCGATGGCAGCACAGGTGACATGCCTTCCTTCTCCTCACAGGTGAGGGCGATGCCTGAGCCCCCTGGGCTCTTTGCAAACTGGGAAAGCAGTGGCCAAGGGTGTTTAGCAGAGGGTGGCTCCCTGGCCAGCAGGGATCCATCCCCATGGGTGAGGACAGGGATGGGGCAGCACTGATCCAACCCTAGTAGGGGACACGTGCATGGGCAGGGATGCTCCCCAGCTCTGCTGCCCCTTCATGGGGGACGTGGGGAGGGAGAGGCCAGGGCGAGAGAGCTGCAGCTCCCCTGGGCAGGGCAGCCCTGCCCCAGTGGTGGCTGTGTGTGGCCTTTACAGCCCGTGACCAATGGCCCCGCTCAGCCCGTGCCGGCAGCGGCAGCCGCGGGCTTTCATCCCAGGCAGGAATGCCAATTAAACTTTGACTTTCTCGGTGTCGCTTACCCAAGAGCTCAACTCTAACCCTTTGCCTTTCATATCGAAAATTGAGCCGTGGCACGCCTGTTAACATCTGCACAGATGTTTGGGGAGGGAGAGGAGGGATCCAGCCCTGGAGTGACCTTGCTGGTGCCACTCCTCTCCTCACAGCCCTGGTGATGTTCACAGTGTTGGCTGAGCACCGAGGTGCAGGTGGGAGCTGCAGCTGGCACTGGGTGTCACACGCCCTCCCATCAGCTCAGGGTTGAACTGCTCTGCCCAGCACTGGCATTTTCTTCATGTCACCTTGCTGCAGGGGTGGGAGAGTGTCAGTGATGGAGAGAGATGGGGACACTGACTTGGTAATCAGAATCCCATTTTATTGTGGGATACTATCGGAACCCAGGAAATTCCTCTGGCTGTCCTGGAGGGCTCGAGCCCCTGCCCAGGGGGTTTAGAGACCTTGGCACAGAGCCCAAGACCTCTGTGCCTTTGATTTAGCCCTTGAAAAAAACAACTACCAACCTTTATATGAAGAATTACAAGTCAAAAGAGTTTAAGTAGAATAATAGTTAGTTTGTACAGGGTGAAAAATAGATTTTTTTGGGTTTTTAGAATGGGGGCTTGAGGTCCCAAGATGGAAGAATTTGGGCATGCTCTGTCCTTCTTCTTTGTTCTTCCTAGCCTCCACCTTCTAAGTGATGTTGGCATTTTTAAATTACTTTAAAATAGAAGCTCACTTTTTAACATAAGTAATAAGTATTGAAAAGTTATAGTAAATAATGTAATTTTTAATATAAAAAGATAACACCACCCTGGGGGCAGTCAAAATGCCTCTGTCTGACCTGCTGAACTGACCTCAGCAGGCCAGAGAAAGAGTTTTATAGATAAGAAAAAATAAACAACCTTGAGAACAAAAACTGAAGAGTTCTGACTCCTTCTTTGACTGCCAGGCTGAGAAAAGAGACTTAGTGACACATCTGGGGGTCACTCTGAGCAGCAGAGATTCCAAGAGGATACAAACACTTCTATCCTATTTCAGGGAGACCAGTAATGTGTACTACAGTGATTAGTTAAAATCACACACACAAACTTATGCATTTAACATCTCTTGCTTGCAGAGTTTAATGGGATTTTCTTTTTCCGGTAAACCCGCTTGATTGAATCTTCTTTCAATCCACATTTAATTTTCAAAGTTCCGTTTGCTTTTGCCAAGGCATCCTGTTATCAAATCTCTTATGCTAACCAGGTCCAAAGTCCATCATCTGTCCTGTGTCCCCCAACATCCCAACAGGAGAGGAGCCCCCCCCAGCAGCAGTGCAGCTCTGCTGAGTGAGGTGATGCTTGTCAGAGTGCACTGCTGCCTTTCCATGGAGCAGTGCTGCCAGGAGAGTGGCCTGCCATGGTTATCCCCTTCTGCAGAGGAAAACACAGCTGCTGCTGCCTGCACTGGGAGGAGGCAGGAGCAGAGGTGCCCTGGAGTAATCCCCCTCCTCCCCAGCAGCTGCCAGCAGGGGTTTACAGCTCCTCTCAAGGTTTTATTAGTGCCTGGTACAGACCCAGGCCTCCTGCCTCTGCCCAATTGGCAGGTTGCTCATAAACCAGAATGATTTTGGAATAACTAATGCTGAAACTATTCCATATCATAAAGGAACAAGGGCTCCTTCCCTGCCAGAAATGTTCTGCAGTGATGGTGCTCCTGAACCCTGGTGAGCTACAGAAAACAGAGGACACTTAATTAAACAGAAAGGCACCTCCTTCCCAGGCACCAGGGGGTTGGCACAGAGGAAACCAGCATGGTGCAGGGTTTGCTGGGGTGCCAGGGTGTTTACAAACACGTTCTGGGCTCATGGAGATGCCTGGCCACAGCAGGGAGACCACAGAATCCTGAAATGGTTTGGGATGGACCTTAAAGCCCATCCAGTTCCCCCCATCCCCACCACGGGCAGGGCTGTCCCAGGTTTTTCAAGCCCTGTCCATCCTGGCCTTGAACACGTCCAGAGATGGGGCAGCCAGAGCTTCTCTGGACATCTGTGGTACTGAAACGGGCTCTAAGATCTCCCTGAAACCCTCTTTTCTCCAGGCTGAAAAACCCCAGCTCTCAGCTGTGTCCAAAATAGAGAGCCAAGTCCCTCGGGAGCTTCCTCCTGCTCCAGCACGGAGCTGGGCTGGCAGCCTGGGCTGGCAGCTCCCCGCGGGGCTCAGCCCCGTCCCTCTACCCAGTGACACGCTGCTGGCGGGTGTTGCCCATCCTGGGAGGGGCTGGGGACCAGGCAGGAGCCAGCCGGGGGCAGGATGCCGGTTCTTGCTCATCTGCGGAGCTGCGGGCGGGAGGAGGCTGCCGGGGCGCGGGATCGGGTTCTCCTCTCTGCGGTGCAGTATCTCCTTGAAGCGTGACAGCCGCGATTGCTTCCAGATGTTCTCCTCCTCGCCTCCAGCCGGCCGGGGGGGATGTGGTGAGCTCGGCGATGGAAACCAAAACGCGGAGCAGATGTGGCGTGGCAGCCTCGGCGAGGCGCGCATCTGGCCGCGGAGCGCGGGCAGCGCCGCTCCTCCCTGCAGGATCCTCCGCAGGTACCTGCTGGATTTGGGAGGTGCCCCGTGGCAGGAAGGAAATGACGAATCTGACTCCGTGTTCTTAGAAGGCTAATTTATTATTTTAAGGTACTATGTTGTATTAAAGAATGCTATACTACAGCATTCTTCAGTAAAGTATACTATACTAAAGTATATATACTATACTAAAGTATATATACTCTACTAAAGAATACAGAAAGGATACAGACAGAAGGGTAAAAAAATAATAATGAAAATTTGTGACTTTCCAGAGCCTCCACACAGCTTGGCCCCAGTTGGCCAATAAGTAAAAACAATTCACATGAAATTCAATGAAACAATCACCAGTTGGTAAACGATGTCCAAACCACATTCCAAAGCAGCAAAACACAGGAGAAGTGAATCAGATAATTATTGTTTTCCTTTTTCTCTGAGGCTTCTCAGCTTCCCAGGAGAAGAATCCTGGGCAAAGAGATTTTTCTAGAAAATATGATAGTGATAGGTACTAGAGGGAGACAGGCTGGGGGGCGGCCAGGAAGGTTTTGGGAGGCTGTGCAGCCCCTCCTTAGTGCCACTGAGACTGGGACCTTGAGCTGTGCTGTGGGACAGGGCAGGGCTGGTGCTGTGGGTCCTGCCTGCCCAGCCCTGCTGCCACCCCGGGGATGTGGGGAAGGACTGGTGATGGCACTGGTGATATCAGGATGGACTGGGATTGGTGACATCATAGGATAAATTGGGATGGAGGGGGAACTCTGCCTGCAGAGGCTCTTGGCAGGCAGCAGAGGTTAGGGAAGAGCAGTGGGGAGCCTGAGGACACGCTCGGCTCTTGCCCAAGGGAGGATTTTTTGGAGGTGGGAGATGCCAGGAGCTCGGGACTCAGCTCTGCAGTGGCACCACACTGCCCAGCTGGGCTTTGCCTTCCTCTGAGGAGCTGCAGGAACATCCAGCAGCAGTCCTGGGGGCCTCCCCTGCAGCCTGCACAGCCCATCCCCTCCAGCCAATGCAGGGATGCCTTGGAACTCTGCTTTTACCTTGGATCTCGCTTCCCCCCTCACACCCAGCACTCATAACAACTATCCTCATGTTCCCCCTTCACAGAGGACTCGAGAGAAGCAATTAATCTCAGTAACAGGCTTTGAAGAGCAGAAGTGCTGCCTAAGCACTGTGCTGTCTCCTTTTGATGGGGTTAGCCGTGCTGCAATATGAGCGAAGACATTTGGAGTAAATTAATAAAGCGTTTAATGACATCCAAAAGTTAGGGGGATGGAGCATTTGAAAAGGGTTTATGGCTTTATGGGCAATGGAGAGCCATGCAAAGGGCGTGTTTTCTACATCAGCTCTGTTCTTTGGGCTGCCTGAACACGATGAAGCTTTTCTTTGTGTTTTTTTTTTTTTTTTACCAGGGTGCATCTGTCACCCCAGCCAGGCCACACTCCCACTCCCAGTGTGCTCCCCTGGCAGTGCTGCTGGTCCAGGACATGGATGTGTGGTCATGTTCTGACACTCCAGAACGGGAGGATTTGTGTGAATGCCCTGCTGGCACTGCAGATCCTCACTCAGCCAATGCCAGCTTTGCCAGGGCTGCGGTGGGAAGCTCAGGGCTCTGCAGGACAATTGTTTAAATCTCAATTTCCCTACAGGTGATGACGAAGGATCATTAAAATGCAGCAGGTGCCATGGCCTGCTTTGCTCTGAGCTCTCCCTGCTCCAAGAGCACTGCAGAGATAATGTGTTTTCCTGGTGTATTTATGAGAGTGGAGATATGAGCACTTGGCCAAGCTCCCGGAGCGAGCGGCTGATGCCGCACACCCCCTAGATGGTGTTTTTCATGTTGTTTTTATATTTTTAGCCTGATTAATACCCTTGTGGTGGCTGGAGCACGGAGACTGCTTTATGTTTTGCCAGCAGGTTCTGAAGCCAACGTGATTTACGCAGCAGCTGGTGGAGTGGGAGACACTGATGCAGCAAAGTGTTCTTCACTCGCTTCCTCAGCACCTTCCTGATGGCTTGTCCCGTCTGTCACCTGGGAGCAGCTGGTCAGGGCATCTCCTGGGATGTGACACTTTCCCTACACCAAATTTCATGGCACAGCCTTTCCAAAAAAACGCCTTTTGCTGATAATCCCCAAGGGTCCCAAAGCAGGGTGTGGGGCTGCGGGGGGGGATGGATCTTCCCTGCAGATCTGCTTGGGAAAGCAAAGGAGGGAGCAGCCAGGGTGCTCTCCCTCTGCTCAGTGCCTGCAGCTCTGCAAGAGTACCTGGGAGAGTCTAACAACCAGCCTGTGGTGGGGAGAAAAGCCCCAGGGTGCCCCCTGGCTCTGGGGCTCCTCCAGGGGTGCTCCAGATGTTAATCTGACATTAATTAGCTGTTAATTAGCAATCAGGTCCCTCCAGGCTATAAAAGCTCTTTATAAAAGTGACTGTAGCAGCCTACCCCATGGCTCTGAGAGCTGGGCTGGGGCTTTGGGTGTTTCTTTCCACAGAGCAGAGCCTTGCAGGTGCCCTGAGCCCTGGGAGCTGCTGGCACCACGCTCTGCAGAGCTGCCAGTGGGACACAGGTGAGGATGAGGCACTTCCAGGGACAGATGCACCTTGCAGGTGTCAGATAAAGCATGGTGGTGCAGCAAAACATGTTAGATCCTTAAATCCAGGCTGGAACACATGAAAGGCACGTGCACATCTATGGAAACATACAGGTATGTGCTTGCACAAGGATACAGCCATCTCTCAGGGAGTCCTGCCTTGTTTTCCCAGCAGACACATCTGCCTTTGCTGGGCCTGGATGGCTGTTCCAGGTTACTGCTGTCCTGCTTTTGGCAGCACATCCTTCCCACCTCCCAGCCTGGCCCTGGTTCTTGTGCTGCTCTGAGAGGCTTCCTTGGGCTCTGGGACCTGTGCTGTCACTGTGCTGCCTCTTCCTGGTCTGATGGGCTTTGCTGGCTAAATCCAAAGGGAGATCTGGGATGGGAAAAGTGCAGGGCTAGGGCAGACCCACTGGAACCTTCTCTCAGGCTTCAGAACATGTAGGGCAGTGGTTGGAGAACTGGGACAGAGCAGTGCAGCCAGAACACACCTTCCTGCCCTTTCCATGGGGATGGAACTGCCCTACAGATCTGCAGCTATTCCTTAATTCCAAGCTGTAACTATGCAATCAAACTCTCCAGTGCAATAATTCCAAACCCCTTCTTGATTCCTGTATTAAATAAAGTACATTCACAGAGTATATGAATTCCAGATTCAGCCCAGGACTCCAGGGATGCATATTCCTCTCCTGGAACTTGTATATCCGGCCTGAGGATGAAAACCCCCCGAAGCCCTGAGCATAACAAGCATTTCTTGTATTTCTCCTGTCTCAGTCACATCGGGCATGTAGCGAATGCTCGGGCTGATAAACAGCATCTGGTTGGAGTCAGGTAAGGACCTCTCTGGGGATTTGGTTCGTGGTCAGCTGCCAACCTTTCTCTCCCTCCTTAATGTGCTTTTGCAGATGGATGAGAACTGCAGCCAGTCAGGGCTGTGGTTTCAGATAACGCTGGGGAAGGGGAGGGGGGAGAAGGTCAGGCTCAGGCACGGTTCTGTCCTGCTCCCAGGGCTCTTGCTTAATCATGGAGCCCCCTCCCCTCCTCACAGGGGGCTAAAAGGGACCTCCACGGGATGAGCTGAGCATGTCAAAAGACCCTGGAGCCCATTTCCCCTTGTGCAGCTCACAGCCCAGGAGGAAGGTGCCTGGAGCCTCTCTGTGCTTGCCTTGCTGCTGCTTTCAAGGAAGAGAGGAGTGATGGTCCACTTGGTTTTTGTTGGAATCCCGGGATGCCTGGGAGCTGCTGCCAGGTTCTGGAGAACTGTCTCAATCCGTGTTTCTTACAGAACATTTTTTTTTTTTTCCTGCAGGAGGCGGAGGAAATTCTTGTACAAAAATGGAAAGGCGCCCCTTCTGCCAAGCCATTAATTCTGCTTCCTATGGAAACCGAGGGGTCCCTGCCTTTGTGCTGGGATTCTGCTCTGAACTTCCAAGTTTATTTTTATGCCCAGATTTGGCAAAGCCCTGAGGGCTGAGGGTGGTGCTGTGTGTGAGCTGAGGTCTCTCCCTGAGTGAAGCTGGATCTGAAACACCTACCAGCACCCACAGGCACGTGCTCCAGCAAACACCCCCGCACCGGCCTTGTTCCTTACTATCAGACTTTCTTTTCTTGTCCTTGCCAAGTTACCCTCTGCTTTAATTAATTTTGCACAGTGAGCCTGGGAGCTGCTGGTGGTTTTGAGCCTCTGGAATAGTCAGGGAAGCAATTTAATCAGCATGAGTGAGCCAAAGTTACTTAAGCGATTTGTAATAAGTTCCAGGCTCTTCCACACCAAAGGGGTTTCAGCTGAGGACAGAAACTTCCTGAGCCTGTTCTGCAGGATGGGCTCTTCATCTGCATCTGACCGACACTTGTGTGGGGATGGGGAGCAGCCCTGAATGAGAATTCATAGAATCACAGGGTCTTTGGGCCTGGAAATGACCTTTAAAGTTCATTTAGTCCAATCCCCTGCCATGGGCAGGGACATCTTCAGCTCCAGCAGGGTGCTCAGAGCCCTGTGCATGTACAAAAGGCCACAGCACTGTCAAAAAGTTATGAGGGGAATTTCACCTCCAACCACAAGTATAAAATACTGGTGAGCCTTAGTCTGAATTTTGACCAAGGCAATGGTGGTTCTGTTTTTTCAGAAAACATAAAATCCAAGAAATTCCCTAGTGACTAAGCAGGCACTGGAAATTGTTCCTATTGTAAAGCTGTGGGTAACATTTCCTCAGCTTTGAACAGATCAAATATACAAGAGGAGAGTGGAAAAAAGACAGCTAGTGAGGAATGAACACAAAAGGCTGTGCCTTTAATTAATGCTGCTGTTTTCTTCACCATTTCCAAGGAAACTCACTGCTGATATTGAAACTAGATTTTATACTGTGACTTGTATAGAAAGATGGTGGATTTTAAGGTGTCTGAATTCTTATCATCCCCTTGGACAGGATAAGAGGAAGAAAGGGGTCAGCAGGTGCTGCTGTGGGTTTTGCATGCCCTGTGATGGGGCTGGCTTTGGGGCAGGGGGTTTTGCATGCCCTGTGATGGGGCTGGCTTTGGGGCAGGGGGTGCTGCATGCCCTGTGATGGGGCTGGCTTTGGGGCAGGGGGTTTTGCATGCCCTGTGATTGGGCTGGCTTTGGGGCAGGGGGTGCTGCATGCCCTGTGATGGGGCTGGCTTTGGGGCAGGGGGTGCTGCTCTCCCTCTGCAGCCCAGGAGCACAGAGCAGACACGGCAGGTTCTCATTTGGGCTTGGCTTCCCTCTCCTCTGCCATGTGCCCTGCAGCGAGGGAGGGCCATGAGGGTGGAGGGCAGCCAGGCCACCCCTCGTGTCCTCCCACAGCTGCTCAGGGCCTTCCCCTACAGAGCTTTTGGCTTCAGGTATTTAAGCACTTGAAATCTGTGATGAAGACACCACTCTCTGCTCGCTGGGAATTCCATGTGGGTGTGAATATCTCTGTGAGCTTGTTTTTGCAGTCTGGCTGTGCCTTGGCTCTGTCGGGGTTGGGCTGAGGATGCTCCTGTGCCCGATCCCTGCTTTTCCTCGGAGGCAGGAACCCCTCGGTGCCCCACGAGGCCAGCCCAGCTCCTCGGGGGATGTGCCAGGTGGGCTGAGAGCTCCCACATGTGCTGTGCTGCGATGTGGCTGCGACATCCGGCCCAGGGAAACCGCCGCGGCGGCAGATGCTGCTCCGGGGCTCGGCTCCACCACCCTGCCCTGCTCCTCCTGGGGGGGCTGAAGGGACGGCATCCAGCTCATCCCCGCGGCTGCAAGGCTGTGAATGCTTTGTGCAGGGAAGCAGTGGCACGGAGCAGGTGCCAGGGGGCTGGCAGACCTGGGAGAAGCGGTGGGCAGAGCTCCCACTTGGAAAACTTGGCATGAAGAGGATCCCAAGTGTTGGTTCTGTGTCAGGGATGCCCTGACACACACCTGGTCCAGGTGCCCAGCAGGGCTGATGTTCCCTGCCCACCCACAGCCACATTCCCACTTTGCAGGGGAGGCTGGAAGGGAGTGTAAATTAAACCCACAAAAAAATCAACTTAATTACTGGGGAATAAAGATCCCATTATTCTCTCTGCCCTGAAGCAAGAAAAAGAAATTTCCCTCATTTCCTTCCTAAATTCAAATGAGGGTTTATGGGGAAGGTGCGCCTGGCACGGGAGCAAGAGCAACAGGAGCTGGTGGTGCATAGTCCTGGCAGGGTCTCTGTGGCCAGGGGCACAGAGCCTGGCTCCAGGCTCCTCAGGAGGAGGAAGGAGCTCCCAGGACAAAGCTCCTTTGGCTCCTGGGGGCCCTGTGATGATCTTGTCTCCAAGGATCTCATTGTCCTGGTGCCTGTCTGATGATCTGCATCAGGTTTGCACCCACCTGGAGCCTGGGTAGGAGAAGGTCCCACTCCACTTCCCAAAAATGCAGCCTTGTCCAGTGGGAATGGATCTGTCCCCACCAGCCAGGAAGCTCCAGAGCTCCCTGGGACCTGACTTTGTGGTGATGCTGGGAACTGAGTGCTGGTTTTTCCATGGAAGTGGAAGCTCCCAGTCTAAGCCAGTCCAGCCTGTACCCCTTGATCACCAAGCCCTGGAGCAGGCAGACACCTGGGTTGACAATAACCATCAATGGAGCAAAACTGCTGCTTTTGGGAGGAAAACAGCTGAAAACGCATTTTTCTGGCAGCTTGACAGTTGTGTCTTAAACAAGACATTTTAAACTTACGCTGCGAGCCAAAAAAAGTTGTAATTTGAATATATAGCATGGCACATTCCTCCAAAATTGATCATAAAGTTCTGCTAAAACACAGGCACGGCCTGAGTAAAATAAATATTTTTGCTTCCAGAGAAGTGAAAGGCCTGGCCAGCGACTCAATTTATAATATTTTTAGCAGGTGATTCATCGAAGAGGGAAAAAAATACCCAGGGCAGCTGAATTCAGCAATGGCTCTTTGTCTCAGCAGGGCCAACGAGTCCAGGCTCGTCGGTAGCTGCTGCAATGAAGCTCCTGGGCTGGGGCCCTGGCCCTTTCCTGGGGTCTCTGAGCCCTCCAGGACCTGCTCCCCTCAGCAAAGCTGCAGGACCTGTGGCTGCAGCTCCTCCAGGAGCTCCTTTGGGGATGAGGCTGTGCCTCAATCCTGCTGTGGCTCGGCTGAAGGTCCCCAGTCCTGCAGCCCTGGGTCATTTCTCCCTTCCAGAGCGGGAGTGGGATGGGAAAGGACAGAGGGCCCTTTGAGGTTTTGTTTGCCCAGAGCAGCTTCAAGAGCTGTGGGTTTGGATGGGGTTTCTTCACTGAGCTCCACTTGCTGCATTGCTGAGGATGGAAAACAAACCCTTTGGCCTTTCCTATCTCCGGCTCCAACAGTAGATTCTTTTCTTTTCCTCCCCACAGGTACTGGCTCTTCCCAGTCGCAGGAAAGGGGGGAAGTACAAGCAAAAAGTACAAGCAAAAAGTACAAGCAAAAAGGAACTTCTTCACAACCCCAAGGCTGTGTTCTTCATTTTAGGCACACGCAGATCAGTCCATAAAGCCCTGGGGGGGCTGCACAGCCCTAGGACTGGTCACTGTTGTCACTATAGGATATGAAATAACACGACGTGGACACGCTGCTCTTTCCAAGGAAAAAAGAGAGTTTTTAAATTTCTGACTCCAACATTTACAGATTTCCAAAAGTGGTAGTAGATTGGAGGGTGGCAGTGCCACCTCTCCAATGACACTGGACAAACCAACAGTCCATCAAATTTCTCCTCCTCCATAAAAGAATGCAAAGAATGCAATAAGAAAGTGTGTGAGAAAGTTCATTACAAGAATGTAAACATCAAAAGGCTTAGAAAATCTTAAAAAATCAGGGCAACAACTCTGAAGCCCAGGAGTGAGGTGCAGGTCCTGTGACCCTGGCCAGGGATGCCAACAGAGCCCTCCCTGCTCTCAGGGTGAGGCTGGGGTGATGCAGCAGAACCATGGCCCCACAGGGCATTTCTGGAGCTGGAGGGCACTGAGTGGTGGCCAATGCCTCTGCACCCCTGCAGTGCTTGTGGCCAAATAAAAAGAGTGGTCTTTAGAGGAGCTGCTGGCCATGCAGGAGACACCTGCTCCCAGCTATAAAAATGGATTAGTTGCATTGCAGCTGGAGCCCATCCAGGCAGCAGTGCCTTCCCCAGAACCCATTTGGCACGCAGAGCCCACCGCCTGAAAGAGCAGGAAAGATGAGTGAGGGAACGAGCTGCAGAGTTAAAAGGAGGCTCTGGAGGCTGTGATCCTCTCCTGGGGCAGAATCAGAGAGCTGGGAGCAGCCCCAAAGCAGCACTGTCACCAAGGCTGGGTCTTACCCCCGGAGCCCCTTGCTGAGCCTTCCCATTGTTCTTTGTGCTGCAGCCTGGTCCCAGTGTGCTCCCAGCTGGCCAGGATGCAAACCCCAGAGCAGCAGATACTAACTCATTGTATTCCAAGTGCTGGAAGGACTCCATGCTCCAACACAAATTGAGTGGTGAGATATTCAATCGGAGGAAACCCTCCTCGTTAACAGAGCATCCCAGGCACGCAGCGGTGGAGGTGCTGCCTTAGCCCTGCCCTGGGAACCTGCACCCAAGCCCAGGGAATTCCACGGGGGCCTGCAGGGACATCTGCAGGACCTGCTGCTGCTGGTGTGGCCCTGCTGTCCCCCAGAGCCCGCTGGGGTGAGGAGGGTCCTGCTGGCTGAGTGCCAGAGCAGCAGCTGGGCACAGCCTTGGTGGCAGCGCTCCACTCTCCCATGACAGCAGCAGTGAGCAGCCACTTCTCCTCAGCAGTGCTCAGGAACACCCCAAAACAATGGCTACATGCATTTCCTTCATTCACCTGGAAAATCTTATTCCCCTGCTAGACATCTGCCAGAATGCAGTCCTGCCTGGGGTGTCAGCCTCACGTGGAGTTTTACGACACTCTGAATACCAATTATTTCAGGTCTTCCTGCAGCAATCTCTGCCCCAAAGGATGCAATGAGGGAACTGGAGCTAAGCTGAGACCACATCTGGGTGATTGCTACAGGTCTGGTTTTATCATAAGCTTTTTGGTCAGTGTGCCACTTGGTCCCTACTGCTCTGGCTTGGAGTGGCACACTCTGCAATCCCTTCACCCAAGGCCAGATGCCTGGGACCAGATCTTGGAAAAAAATTGGCAAGGTCAGGGCTGCAGCCAGCAGCTCAAGTTTCTGACTGATTTGCAGTGCTTGGGGAAGCTCCCAGAGCTGCAGCCACACCCCTCATCAAAGGTGGGATGCTGGGATGTGCAGGGTTTGGAGCAACCTGCTGACCAGCTGGGGAAGGCATGAGGATGAGGGAGGAGAAGAGGATGGAGAGCTGCAGGAAGGCAGAATTCCCTGGTTGGGAAATCTGTCTTCCCTGCAGCTCTCTGAGCAGCCTGGGCTCCTCTATGATCCTCACCTGGAGCCAAACACCAGCAGCACCCGGGGAAAGGCAGGAAAACAAAGGGGGAGGTGGGAAATGAACGTGGCCCAAGGCTGAGCTCGCTGACCGAGCTGTGGCCAGGATGATGCAACCAGGGTCAATTAAGCTGCTACCACACAGCCTCACAGGGCACATTAAGTGCCAATTTTCTGCACTGCTGAAGAGGTAAAGAATGAAAATGAGAGCCAACAGGAAGTTCCAGCTGGAGAGAAAGAGCCCCTTGGGAGATGGGAGCTGAAGGCTAGACTGGGGCCAGCCATGAGACGAGCAGGCAAGTGCCACTGCTACAGCAGCCTCTGAGGCTGCAGCAGCTGGGAATGCTCTCCTGCCCCAAACCCTGGCCAGAACACGGGCTCTGGGGTGCCAGTACACGGGGCTGGCAGCACGCAGAGCCAAGCCTGGCTCCCGTGGGTGCTGGGACAGGTGGGACACAGCAGCCACCCCAGCAGGGTGGATCCTCTGCCTCCTGCTGGAGGCATCGAGAGAGAAAAAGAGAGAAAGAGACGGATGGGAAGGGCGAGCAGACAGGGAGCACCCGGCAAGGCTGCAGTAATTGGGGCTCCAGAGCTGCCACTCCCCACCCTGCTTGTCCATGGAAGGTGCAGCAGGGTCCTTTCCACTCACTGCCCTGCTTTTTGGGAGTGAAGAGGGCAGGTTCATTGCTCTGCACGGATGCCGTGGGTCCTGGGGGTTTGGGAAGGGAATTCCGGGCAGGACACTGCGGGAACAGACGGCACAATTGCTTTGCGAGGGGAAGTTTCCCATCTGAGCGGAGTTTTCTCCTCTCTTTGGGAAGCAACACCCCTGCTGACGCTTCCCGAGGACGAAATGGCTGCGCGGAGCCCGTGGCTTATTCCCGCTCCTGGCGCTCCCTCTGCAGGAGCGGGCGGCTGCTGGGGGTCGGGAGGGGCCGGGGGTCGCTGCCAGCCCCCGCTCGCAGCCCGCACCAGGCTGGCACCTCTGGCACGAACCCTTCGGGGTAAGGCCGGGGGGATTCAGCGGAATGGCTTGAGCCGATTTCCGTGTGCGTGTCGCGGGCTAAGCCCTGCCCGGAGGGATGCTCGGGGACCAGGCTGAACTTTGGGGTTAGGCAAACTGGGGGGTGTTGGGGAAAGGGGGCGGGGAGGGGGCCTGCCCCAAGGGGGAGCGGGAGCTGAATGGGGACGAGAAGCTGCGGAGATGCTCACCAGAGCAGTACCTCAGAGCCCCTCGCTGGGGTGGGGCTCAGAACAAAACCTTGGGACCCTCACAGCTCCTCTGCTCCAAAATATGTCCCCAGACAAACCTCCTGCTGTCCCCACGGCCCCAGGGCTGCTCCCCTGTGCTTCGGGCGCTGCTCCGCTGCTCTGGGGAGCTTCGTGGCTCCGTCTGTCCCTTCCATGTCCCGCAGGCACCCCTGGGCTCCAACCCGCGGGCACATCCACTGCCCCCAGATCTCCTTCCCCATCCTTGCACAGCTCCGAACAGCTCCCCATCACCTCTCCGTGCAGCCCCAGCTCCCGCTCCCTCTGTAAGCGGAGAGGTTCCCACCCTCTCATGGGCTAGGCTGCCAAATTCCAGCCGAGAGTGCATTTTTACGGCATGACACCAGTGGGGCCCCGGCATGAGCTCCAGGCGTTCACTCGCCAGGCGCCGGTACCGGCGGAGCTGCGGCCGGTGCGCGGCTCTCCCAGCGCCGTGCGCGCCCCCGCTTCCCTCGCTCTGCCCGTGCGAGCGCTCGCCAAATATTACAAAACGTCCTCCTTCCTTCCCCCCCGGCTACAGGGCGCAGAGACACCCTCCGCCCGGCCCTCCCCACCCCGTCCATCCCCTTCCTTCCTCCCCGCTCCTTCCCAGACAGCTGCTAGGCGAGCGGCTGGCCAAGGAGCCCCGGACAGGTAGCAGAGAGTGCCAGAGCTTGGGACAAGTCTGCAGCTGCAAAGGTAGGAAGGAGAAGAGAGCTGAGGGCTGGGACGCTCACCCAGAGCTTGCCTGCCCAGGCTGGAGGGAGGAGGAGAGCAGGGACCGAGTTGCAGAGCTGTCCCAGGCTCCACCAGCTCCGTGCCATGGCAAACTCTGGGAGAAACCTTGGACAGCACAAGCTCCTCTCGCTCTGCCCTGCCGGGAGCCGCTGTCACGGCGCTTTCCCGGGCAGAGCGGGGGCACCGGCACCTGCCGGGCCGTGTGGCCACGCCGGGCTCTCCTCCAGAGCCTCCGGAGCTGGCCGGGATGCGATCCGCCGCCAAGCCGCTGTTGTGGCTCTGTTTGGGTTGCTAAGGAGGCGCTGCCGGAGCCAGACGGGATGATGTGTGCGATGTGTGCTGGCACGCTGCTCACGCCGCCTGCCCTCCCTCGGCACCCTCGAGAGATGCCACCAGAGCTCCGGGCCAGGGGAGAGAGGGAGAGGGCTCAGGCACAGCGCTCCCGCCCCCAGGCGCTGTGCTGCTGCTCTGCCGGGCACAGCTCGGGTGCCCAGGTATGCCCAGGTGCACCTCGGAGCCCGGTGCTGCCAGCCCCAGGCGGGTTTGGAGCTGGTGGTGTTCAGATGGAAGGCTCCGAGAAGGCATTTAAACAGCAGCCATGTGACAGACTGGGCTCTCAGTCCCAGACCCTGGAAACCTCTGCAGACCTCTGCCCCGGGCAGCAGAAGGGCTTGGCTGCCTCTTTCCCAGGCACATGGAAATTTCCATGGAATTAGCACGAGGATAATGATTACCAGCTGCCCCTGGCGGACCACAGCCGTCCTGCTGGCCAGCTCCAGTGCTCCTCGGGGTACAGGAGCCCCACCTGAGCTGAGTTCTGCTGCCAAAGAGTAGGACCTCACAGCTGGGGCACATCTGGCTGCTCTGTGTGACTGGCAGCCAGCCCTGTGGGCACCTGCAGTGGCAGCTCTCTGGGCAGGGTGCTGTGGCACTGCCTGCTGGTGGCTGTTTAAGGTCCTGTGACACTTGGCCCAGCTGGGAAGCAAAGCCTCTCCTGCAGCTCTGCTCACCTCCCAGGTGGGACTGGGGGCTGCTCTGGGACTCCTGGGGGGTTTGAGCAGCACCTGGCACTGCTCTAAGGCCGAGGCTGTGGCTCAAAGGTGGTGACACTGATCCTCCTGCTGTCCTGAGGGGCTGGGAAAAGCTGAAACAGGTTTTTAACTGCTAGTTTGTCAGGTTGAGGGAACTCTGGGGAGCGTGGTGTAGGACGTCACCATGCCCCCTCAGGGTTCTTGGATTTGGAAACTGGTTTTCTCTGCTGGTGTGCTACATAATTGTCACTTAATTTTGGTGCCTTCCCCCTCCTGAGTTTCCCTCCAGGGCCTGCCCGGAAAGCCAGCAGTTTCCCAGCAATCCCAGTGTGTTTACTCCTCACAGGGTGGGACCCTGCCAAGGAGGGTGGGGACTGTGGCCGAAATTGCCGAGCCTGGAGCCACAGTGTCACATGTCCCCACTGCGTGTCTCCGGCTTGCTTGGCATCCGTGGGCCCTGCCCGGATTTTTTAATGCTGGTTTCTAATGTGTGTGTGCTGGAGCCTTGGCTCCTGGTCAGATTCACCCCTCCAGTTTAGATCTCTGCTCCGACAGGATGCACTTTTACAGAAATGCTGAATTCCTGCCGCTGGGGAGCGATCCTCAGCCCAGCAAAGCCTCGTGGAAGCATTTTTTCATTTCTGGGATTCATCTCTGCATGCAGCATGCCAGCCTGGAGTGCAGGCAGGGCCTGGCAGCTCTGTCCAACAGATGCAGGTGTGTGTGTGTGTCCCAGCCTGGCCCAGCCTGGCAGGGCAGCGTTTCCAAAGGCACCGCTCAGAAACGGCTGGAGGAAATTCCTTTGAAACCAAAGGCACAGCAATGGAAGGGCCAAGCTGGATTTGGAGCAGACCTGTCCCTGGGCCACGCTCAGAGCCATTTCCTGATGGGTTTTCCTTCACCCACGTGGTGCTGCTGCAGTGCCAGGAGGCTGCAGCATCCCAGGACAGGGTGGCACCAGTGGTACAGGTGCCACCAGTGGTGCAGGCAGGTGCCAGCAGTGCCCAGGCTGCTCGGTGGGGTGCAGGGTGTGCCTGCAGCGCTGCCAGGGATTAACTGGCCTCATGCAGCTGGCAGGGCCCCACGCCACGTCCCACATGGCTGTCACCTGACTCAGCCCTGGTGGCCAACCTGGTGACCGGCAGCAGCCTCCGAGCTCTCCCCCGGCTCGCCGACAGCACAGGTAACAGTGGCTCCTACCGGGGGCACCTCAGGGCTCTGGGGGGGTCGGGCTGTTGTGGGAGCCCCCCTGCACGCAGAGGGGTCCCCGTGGGTGGGCATGGCTGAGGGCACGCTGGGCACCGTCATAGGCAGGAGAGCAGTTGAGCCTGGCAGGGCATTTTTTCATCCAAGCAAAGTTTGGTTGGCTTTTTTTCTGTTTTTGTTTTTATTCTTATTTAGAAAAGTGAGAGCTTTCAAGGGCATTGACACTTTTCTTGCCAAGAAACACTGCAGCTCCAGCCAGAACACCCTGACTGACAGGGGGAAAAAAAGAGATTAATATTCCAGTTTTCAGTTTCTCAAAAGTAAAAAGGCTCAAATGTCAGAAATGGATGCATTCTCAGGCACTTTAATTAAAAGTACTCCAACCAGGACGTTTCCTTAGCAGGGTCACCTCTGAGCTTTTAAAGTGTGACCTTAAATCTTCCTCCCATGGAGGGGTCTGGCTGCCCCTGGCATCGGGACTGGCTCTTTGGCTTCCCTGCCAGGAGATTTGGGAAGAGTCCTCAGGGGAGAAATTACACCAGCACTTTGTCAGAGCTTCTGGACTGAGATCAGGTGCCCTGGATGAGGGGCTCAGACTCCAGTTTCTTGTTGAATGTGCAGCATGAGAGGCTGTGCTGGGGCTGCTGAGAGCGGGTAAATGAGCAGGTGAGAATTTCTTCATGGAAAGAGTCGTCCAGCCCTGGCACAGGCTGGGGTGAAGTCACCATTTTTGAAAGGATTTAACAGACCTGTGGATGTGACACCTGGGGACAGGGGGCAGGGGCAGCCTCAGCAGTGCTGGGTTGATGCTGGGATTTTTCGAGGGTTTTTTCCAACCCAAGCGATTCCGTGCATCTTACGAGCCTAAATGAGAGATTTGGGACTCTGGGGGCTCTTCAAAGTGCAGTTTATTGTATACAAAATGCAGTTTATTGTATACAGAATGCAGTTTATTGTATAGAAAATGCAGTTTATTCCATCCAAGAGGTCCCAGCAGCCCAGGGTCGTGGGTGGCAGAGCTGTGCCCACAGCTGTCAGCTCCAGCTGCAGGCAGGCCTGGACACCCTTTGGGTTTGGTTACAGTGCATTATTTACTTTTCTTCGCTGAGCATCTTCATGCAGCAGAACCAATCTATCCCTGAACTATTATCTACAGCCTATCATAGCTCCTGTAGTTACCATACTCATGTCACTGCTCTCCAATCACTAAAGTCAGTGCATTACAGTTGAAGCCAGAAGTTGTTTCTCAGTTTTCTTGCAGTGGAAAACTCTGAGACCTTTTTCCTACTTGCCACATTTGCTGCCTTGTTTGCCTGTGCTCTCTTCCTGCTTGGTACAAACATCTTCTTCTTTGGGGTGGGTTTATCTTTGCTCTGAGCCATAAAACCCCTTCTAACCAACACACCCTTTGCTCCTTGGTCAGCCACTCAGACTGGCTCAGCAATTCTTTTCTTCTCTGTCAAAACTTGCTTCCACCTCTATTCCTTCATCAGACTCTACATTCAAAAATCTTTCTGCCAAGCTCACACATCTGTGAGACTTTCTGGTCAAACTTTCATCCTTCCCAACACATCTCTTATTCCCACAGTCACTGCCCCATGCTGTCACTATAGGACACAAAACAACACGACATGAACTTGCTGCTTTTTCTAAAGTAAAAAAGTGACTTTTATTTTTCTGACTCCAACATTTATAGATTTCTGAAAGTGACAGTGGATTGGAGGGTGACAGTGCCACCTCTCCAATGACACGAAACAAACCAACAGTCCATCAAATTTCTCTTCTATAAAAGAAAACAAACCAATAAGTTATTTACATAAAACGTGTTGGAAAATTCGTTACAAAAACATAAACATCAGAAGGCTTAGAAAAATCTTAAAAAATCAGGGTAACACCGTGCCAACCCCACATCCACCTGGCTCCTGCTGGGGAGGGTTTGGGGCTTCGGTGTCTTCTAGGGAAGGCAGAAAAAGTTTCTCTTGGAATGGAGAAAACCCCTCCCTCTGAATTATTAGAATAGCGAAATCAAGGGGCTCTCAGGCAAAGATATGGGAATAGGAATAACATTCCTTTACTAGTATGTAGAGTAAAGCAAACAAACAACAACTCACCGCCGGTGCGAGCCCCCCCCAAGCCCGGCCGAGCCCCTGCCCTCCCTCTTCTCTCCCTCTCTCCTCTCTCCCTCTCTCTCTCTCCCTCCCTCCTCTCTCCCTCCCTCCCGCGGGGGAGGGACGCGCCGGGACCGGCGGAGAGGCGGCAGCGAGCCCGGCCATGGGGGCGGCGCAGAGCCGGGACCCCCGGACCCCCCGGGACCCCCGGGCCCCACCGCGCCGGTGAGTGGGGGGGAAGGGGCGGCTGGCCATCCGGGGGGGTCCCGTTCCCCCCTTGCCACGCGTGGCACCGGTCCGGGCTCGCTGCGGTGGAGCGGAGAAGCGGAGAGTAAGGTTTAATTCGCGGGGAGAAAGTTCCTTTCCCCTCTGTCCCTCCCCTTCTCCCCCAGCACATTTCGCTCCTGATCCCCCATCCCTGGGGTCAGCTCAGCCCAGGAGGGAGGCTGGGCTGCCTCGGGACCCCCGGGTGGGAGCTGGTGGGGGTCTGTGGGCTGGGGAGAGCTGGAGCTGTTCCCCACCAGGGAGCACTGGGAACTGAAGGGGCGACACTGGCTGGGATCAAAAGGAAAAGTGGAAACATCTTATCTGTGAATCAACCAGAACATTGCTTAGAACAGACGTGTTTTCTTTAAGCGGGGACCCTGCGAGGCTGTGTGTTTGCAAACAGTGAGCTCAGACAAGGGAAACAAGCGCGTTCTGCCCTTGTCACTGCTCGCTCCTGCCTTTATTTCCTGCAGTATGTCCTACCTGGACATTAGAGGTGTTTTCAGGTGGAAAAGCCATCCCAGTGTTCCCTGAGTGGCTGGAGCTGCTCCTTTCTGCCTCGTTGGACTCAGCTGTTTCTCCTTCCCACCTGTTTGCTCCACCTTGAGCAAACTTTGTTTTGTTCCTCCTGCCCTTTACCATCTTCCTGGTCCCCTCCCTGTCCTGGCTGTTGTCCTCACTCTTTGCTGTCCCCGTTCCTGCTGGTCTCCCAGGTTATGGGTTAGGGTGCTGCCTGCATTTCCCAAAATGACTGATTCTGGAGTAAACTCAGGGATCCAAGGCCTGACAAACACCTGATAAAAGCATTCCTGCCACATAGCACAGATATTTTTAGCAAAGAGAGCAAAGGAGCTGAAGGGGGAGTCAATAAGCTGCATGATGAAGGCAGCTGCTTGTGTTCATCCAGCATCAGTGTGGAAATGGGGCTGGAGCCTGCTCCTTTTGAAATGAGCTCGCACCCACACGAGTGCATCAGCAAGATTAAGCTGTGCTTGGCATTTTTAAAATGCAGGAATAGCAGAGCATTCATTATCCCATCGGTCCTTTTCAGTGCAGCCACAAATGTCTGTATTTATCCATTTGCTGGCAGTCTGCTGGGGAAAGGCAGCTGGAGCCCGGGGCTGGCTGCTGGTGTCCAGGCTCGTGTGTGACAGTTGTGTCCTTTATTTCTATTTCTGTAGCGTTCTTTTGATGGAATGTGTAGCGATGGGAACTGTCACATCCCAGGCTGGGGAGGGTCCCGGGGGAGCTGAGCTGCTCGGCAGAGCTGTCCCACTCTGGGCATGGCTTTGGAGCTCGGGGGCGCTGCCACAGCGGGTGACACCTGGCTCCCTGTGTCCCACCGCGGGTCCCGCTGTGCCACCCGGGCTCCCTCTGTCCCACCCCGGTACCCGCTGTGCCACCCGGGCTCCCTCTGTCCCACCCCGGTACCCGCTGTGCCACCCGGGCTCCCTCTGTCCCACCGCGGGTCCCGCTGTGCCACCCGAGCTCCCTCTGTCCCACCGCGGGTCCCGCTGTGCTCTCGGGCAGATGGCAGAGCCCGAGATGGGAGCAGCTTGGTTTTGTCCGCCTTGAATTCCAGGGCATTGGGTGTCTGTCGTTCTGCTCGGTCCGGGCTGTGCCCAGAGGTGTCCAGGCTGGGATTCTGCCGAGGTCAGGAGAAGCAAAAGGAGCGCTGCCCTCCGGGCCCGGAGAGCTCGGCAGCGCTCGAAACCCATCCTGGGGAGCCCTCTAGCGAGAGCAGAGCCCGCCGGGCTCCCGGGCTGCCGGTGTGCCCGGGGCGTGCTCCGGAGGGCTGGCACACCTGGGGCTACGTCGGGATGCTCCGGGATGCTCCCGCACCTGGGAGACACCCGGGATGCTCCAGGTGCTGCCGCACGCAGGAGATGCTGATCTCTGCTCGATAGAATAGGTTGGAATAAAATGCAGCCACAGAAAAATGCTCCTGAAACGCCTCGGACCTCCTCTGCTGCCGGAGATAAGTGCTCTGTGGATAAGGTGCTCATTACAAGCTGTGGGGAGATTTACACAGCAGTGAAATATGGATTTGTGTTTTTTGCCTGTGCTGATCTCTGGGTTGTCGCCACCTTCCCCTGCTGTCCTTGTGTCCCATCCTGGCGTTGCCTGCAGGGGGCCGGGCCCTGGTCCTGGTGCTCCCCTGCAGAGGAGCAGAGAAATGAAACCCCACAAAAGATCTGTTTCTGAGCTAGAAATGTCAGCGCTGGCTGCTGTGCCGTGCCCAGAAAAGCTTCAAAGCCAGAAATAGGTGTTCTCCTGCCTAATGAAAGGGCTGAGCAGGGAAATTCCAGGTGCACGCCTTCCTCTGGCCTGGGGCACTGCAGCTCCAAGCCAGGTGTGGCTTTGTGGTACCTGTTCCTCAGCGTTATTCCCTGTGCCCTTCCTGGGAACCGAGGTGTGGGGACACTGAGAGGAATTGTGCGCACTGTGTTTTTGCTGCCAGACTGCCAGCAGGAAGTTCATCCCCAGCGTGAAGGGAAGGTCCATCTGGATGAGGGCTGTTATCCCTGGATGCAGCTGGCTTCCTGCAAGGATAAACATGAAAAGCTGAGCAAGGTTTTGCTTCTTTTTGCAGCTTCTGTGATGACAGGGCTCTTCTAGTTCCAAAATATTTGGGGCTCCTCCTGTCCTCTGTGCAGCAGGGGCCGCTGGAGTTCCCCTCCTGGAAAGTGCAGGCAGTGTGAGAACCGTGGGTGGGGTTTTAGGCAGTTCAGCCCAGCCTCTCTGCCAGAGATGTCCGTGGGCTGCACATCCCTGTCCCTGAGCCCTGCGTGTGTGCAGGGCTGGGCACGGTGACAGCAGTGAGGGAGGTGGCAGCGGTGCCAAGGACAGCCCGTCCAGCTGCTGCCTGTGTGGGCTGCATCTCTCTGCCAGCTTGGAAACTGCTGGCAGGTGTTTTTAAGCAGGTCAGCATCCTCCCTGCTCTGCAGAAATGTGTTTGCTGATTGTGCCAAGCAGCGTTTGGCAAGCAGAGCCTCCGGGGTGACTGACAAAGTCAGGTTATCTCCTTGGTGGTGATTTGCAGCCAGTGCTGCTGCCAGGCTGGGTCAGGTGCCAAGCTGGAAAATGCCACTCGAGGCATTTCCTTAATTGCTCCCCGGGAACAGCAGGTGGAAGCAGGCTCTGCCCCTGCACTGCTCTGGGATCTTCCTGCCCCAGGGCTCTGCAGTCCTGCTGATCCTGTTCCTGCCGGCTCCTTCCTGGGGTGCTGGGTGGGATTGGGCTTCCTGGCTGGATGCAGTGTGTGTGCACTGCCTGCACAAGGACAGCTCCTGACGCTTTCCTGCTCTGCTGTGCCCCAGTTCCCTCATCCAGCAGGTCACACACAGCTCCTTCCCTCTGCAGCAGAAGTGGCTCGTCCCTGCTGCTGCTGCTGTGCCAGTGCTGCTGCTGCTCCCGCTGCACTCGGCTTTCTCCATCCCCTGTGAGGTCCCTGCAGAGCTTCTCATGGGCTCCTTGGGTTCAGGGAGGTGGGAAGGGGAAGCAGAGGCAGGAGCAGGATGAGGTCAGGCTGCAGCGTGTTGCTGCAGCGTGGCTCACGCTGAGGATCTGATGTAAAATTCATCTGCAGAAATCAGCTCTGCTGCTTTAGAGCAGGGAAGTGGGCTGAGCTCTGCTCACGGCAGCCATGGGCAACAGGATGTGGAGCTTCTGCTTTTGCTTCAGACTTGTGGTTTTTTGCTTCAGACTCATGTTTTTTGGCTAAGCTTCATTAAGAGTCACGTAGTCCCCTCTTGCTCGTGGTGTCCTCTACAGCAGCAGGGCAGTGTGCAGGGTCCCTTGTCCCCCTGGGGATGTGGGGGCCAACGTGGTGCAGGGGCTGAGGGGTTCCCTGGGGCCCACGTGCCTCTCCTGCCACTGACCTGTGCTGGGAACTGGCAGCACCTCAGCTTTGAGTCACCCAGAGAAGTCTTTGGGGAAGCTTAGGAGTGTTGTGGAAAGGGGTAAGAGATTTTCTTTTCAAGAGGATGGGGAGTGAAAGCACACAGGAATGACACATATACCTAATAAGGACACCAAGAGAGGGAAGCCTGGAGAAAGGATCCCTGCAGGGAGGTTATTTGAGATGCTCAACAGTGAGAACTGAGCCCTTTGAAGCTTCCACAGAGGCTGGTGTTGGAGGCAGCCAGACCAGATGGACAGGTCTGCTCTGGCCCAGGGGCCTCTCTGTCCATGCAGAGGCATTCCCAACCCCCAGAGATGCCTGATGACTCACGGGGAAGCCGTGGGCTCAGCCTGCCATGGGAGCTCTTGGTGTGGTCAGCGAGGGCCAGCAGCGTTCTCTGCAGTGGGCCAGGCTTGTTTCACAGCAGGACAGTTGTCTGCCACTCCCAAGGGACCAGGGTAAACCAGTCAGGGCTCCAGGGAGCTGCCAAATGTCACTGCCTGTGACAGATCTGCTGCAGAGCCGTGGACATTGCTCCCAGTGCTGCAGCACGGTGTCAGAAATGTTATCCTCCTCTCTCTAGCAAGCGTGTGGGAGGTGATGAATTTGGGAGTGGGAGCCCTCGTAAGGGGAAAAAGTTCCTGAGGGAAGTTCCCGAGGGAGGCCAGCAAGGTTGATTTCTGTGGGAACTGCTGGCTGTTATTTTTAAACAACAATAGTTTAATAAATAAATAAATAAACTTGCTGCCACGGAAGGATATAGCATCAGCCAGGGCTTTTGGGGCCTGCATTTCCTTGGAAAGTGGAAAGGACAGGTGTTTCCCTCCCCTCTGCCCCTGCCCGCTGTGTTTGGCTCCTCAGCTCTGGGAAGCCCCCTTCCTTGGGGGAACCGAGTCTTCCTGGGGGGAGTGAGGATTCCTGGGCGCTGCCCGCCCCCCAGGGCACTTCCCCACCCTCGTGGGGTCTTCTCGGGCACGTCCAGAGCGGAAAGAATCCGTGTCAGCACAGGTGCAACCAAATCGATGTGGGATAAACCGCCGGGGATCTGGTTTCACAGTTCCCTGCCCTCTCACGCGAGGGCTCCCTGTGGCGGGGGGGAAGGCAGGGCGTGCCCAGGGGTGACAGCGACGTGCCCCGGCCCCGCCTTTGGGTAGAAATTAGAGAATTTAGGAGCTCGCATAGGAGGGAAAAGCAGCGGCTGTCACCCTTAGCCGGGAGGGGCGGCGAGCCGGGGATCCCCGCGTCCATCCCCGCGTCCATCCCCGCGTCCATCCCCGCGGCGGGGGCTCCGGGAGGCGGCGGGGGGGCGCGGGGTCGGCCCCTCCCCGGGGCGGGCGCTCCCCGCCGCCAGTGGCGCGGTGCGGGGGCGGGCGGCCCGAGCGGAGCGGGGCGCGATGGGGGCGGCGGCGCGGCCGCAGTGAGCGCGGCGGGGAACGGAGCGGAGCGGGCACGGAGCGGGGCCGATGGCGTTCAGCGCCTGGCAGATCCTCTCGCCGGTGCAGTGGGCCCGCTGGACCTGGTCGGCGGTGCGGGGCGGGGGCAGCCCCGAGGAGGGGGACGGCGGGGTCGGTGCTGCCGAGGAGGATGATGATGATGATGAGGAGGAGCAGGACCCGCCGGCGGGGGGCTCGGCCCTCGGCTTCAGGCAAGTCACTCGCGGCCCCTTCCCTTCCCTGCCCGCCCTCCCATGCGGGGCTGCGGGCGCGTCCTCCCCGGCCCTGTCCCCATCCGCCCCTCGCTCGCTGCCTGGCTGCCGGGGATCCCGCACGGCTCCGGGGGCTGGGGGGCCGGAGGATGCCGGAGCAGCCGGGCTCGCTCCCCGCGGCCGTGGGGGGGTGATGCTGCTGGGGGCTGCGTGTCCTTGGAGGCCCGTGCTGTGTGCTCAGCCCTGGAAGGACCTGGCAGGAAGCCTCCCCTAGGGCTGGGGTGCACAGGGCGCTGCTGACGATGATATTTCACCTGCTCTCCCTTTTCCGTTTGCTAGCGTGTCCCGCTGGACAGGAGCGAGTGGCCGCCCCGGATGCCCGCGGCCAGCCTGGGGCCTGGCTGGACGTGTAGGCGCTGTGGAGGATGTCAGAGGTAGCCTTGAAAGCAGTAATTCCTCACTCTTTTCCCCCCCTTCGGCAGCTCGGACTCCACTGATAATTTTGAGACCCCTGAAGCAGAAACACCAGCCTGCTCGCCACTCAAGGAGTTCTGCGAGCCCCCGGGATCGCCAGAGTCTGAGGCCAGGAGCCCAGGTAAAGAGCCAGCTCTAAAGAGTGCACCTTCTGCTCTTGGTGCTCTGATCCGGGGGCAGAAAGGCAGGGTGGGGTCAAGGAGTAGAATTCTCTGACTTTGAGTAATGCCTGGCACACTTTTGGTGGTTAATGTCCTGGACAGTTCAAATGCCAGGGTTGGGCTGGACGCCCCACAAAGAGCTTTGATGGGCTGACTGGGAGGAGTCCGAGGGTGCTGTTGAATTACTTTATCAGTTAAACGTTCTCTGGCACTTCCTCTGCAGCCTGGGGGCTGCCCTGACTGCTGCTGGCTGGTGGGACCTTACTCATGTGTCACTCACCCCTGGCTCCTGCACAGGAGTGGCAGGATGCCAGGTCTGTGTCCCCCAGGCTGGTCAGTGGTAGGGATTTCATTGCACAGGCCATTTCTCCTTGGAGTTAGGTGCCAGGTGTCCTCACTCAGTAGCTGCTGTTAAAGATGCAAGGGCTCAATGCTGCCAAACCCCCTTTTTTGAGAAATTGCAGGGGATATGCTCTAACTGTGTGGGGTTTCCTTTGCTGCTGGGTCCTGAGCTGCTTTGCAGGTTTATCCCTGTGTCCCACACTGCTGCTGCTCTCCTGAGTGTGGCTCCCCATTAGCCCATGGCCTTCTGAGGAGCAGCTCCCCAGTGTCTCCATTCCCTCCTCTTCAGGGTTTGTGCTGGTGCCCGTGGCTGATCTTGGTGTTTATCTCTGGTTTTGTGCTGCTGGGAGGAAGCTTTGAAGCTCTGGCACTGCTGCAAGAGCCCACGGGGGGATTATCAGGGCAGGGCAGGGTGGCTGGGCAGTGCCAGGGTGTTTGTGAGCCCTGGGGTGCTCTGCAGGAGCCTCTCCAAGGCACAGGGCACTTTGTGGTGGCTCAGGCAGTCCTGGACAGGCCATCCTCAGCATTCCCTGCCCTCTCAGTGCTGCAGACCCTGCTATGTGATGTGCAACCTTGTGCTTTCCTTCACTGCTCGCAGCAGCGGCTGGGAACTTTTTGTGGGGCTGGTTTCAGAGCACGTGGGCTTGCTCCAGACCTTGGGTCCTTCTGTGCAGAAGCCCAGGCACTGGATGCTGTGGCTCTCCATCTCCTGTGGTATTGTTCTGCTTTAGGGTGGTCCTGGGTGCTCATCCATCCCCGTGGAAAACTCATGTTTGTCTGCTGTGATGGAGGGAGTGCTCTGTTCGTGCTTCCAATAATCACAGCTCTTGGAATAATCCTTTTAAGAAGGGTTTGGGCATCTTTACTTTGGGGATAATGCCTGGGAAGGTGGGGGGAGAGATAAAGGCTTTCCTAGCAGGTAGGAGGATCATTTCTGGCACAGCTTAGGGAAGCACATTGCTGCAGACTCCAGGGTGTCACTGTTCCCCTGTGTGCCTGTGCCCCTTGTCCTGGGATGAGCAGCTCCTGCTCAACAGTGAGGGAGTATCTGCTCCTGCACACAAAGCTCCCAGTGTTCTGGAGACGGGGGCATGATCTCCAGCAAAAGCTGTTTTTCTGTGCTGGCTGGCAGAGAGTGGCATGTTGGGGCCAGCAGAGCAAACTGGTGCCACCACACTTGGCTCCAGCCCTTCCCTGCCCCTGTCTCTGGCTGTGTCTGCTCAGTTTGTCTGGAATGGTGGAGAGAAAGGATTGCCTGGCTGTGGGTGGGTTTGCAGGGTGCAGAGGCACCCTGGGCTGTCACACCACCAGTGCCATCCCTGTGTTAAGGCTTCATCTTTGCATTCTGCTGCTGCACAGCAGCCTGAGCCCTTGGGTCTGGCTGCAGCTGGGTTGCAGCAGTGGCAGGGAGGCAATCCCTGAAATGGCTGCTTGGCAGCACCAGGAGCTGCTCCCTGCTGGCCCTGCTGGGCTGTGTGGGGGCAGTGCCAGGGCTGCACCTGGGGACAGGCACTGCACCCCTGGCCTTGAGGGACACCCTGTCTGCTGTGTAGTTGCAGTCTCACCCTGCCTTGGGAATAAATAGAGTGAGGGATGACACAAGCTGTGACTCCAGGGCTGGCTGCTCCATGCACAGCCAAGAGGTGACCTGGTGTGTTAAACCCTGTCCTTGGGGACAAAAATTCAGCCCAGGAGGGGGCTGCAGGGAGGGTTTGTGCCCACTCAGGATCACTTAGTTTCTTCTTCTGGGATGGTGGGATTAATTCTATCCCATTCTTGCTCGAGTTATCTCCAGTCATCTGCCAGCAGATATTTTGCACAAGGAAATGAGCAGAAGCAGCAGGTCTAGAGCCATCAGTGCTGGGAGCTGCCCTGATGCAGGGCACGTGTTTTCCGCTGCGTTAGCAGCATCCTCCCTCTGATGCTAATTCTTAACAGAATGGATTTAAAAATAGATCAACGGCTGGTAAACACCAACGGAAAGCTGTGCTTGGTGTAGGGCTGAGCTGGGTGTGTGGGGCAGATATCCTGTGCTGAGACAGGGAAGTGTGTGACTCACAGCTGAGTGCAGGCTCGGAGAGTGGAGGGGCTGTTCTGGCACAGGGATCGCTGCCTGTGGGATGGAAAGGGCTCTGAGCCTTTGCCTGGCAGCCCTGCCAAGTGCTCCTGGTTGCTTTGAGGGATGGCACGTTGGAAAGCTGTTTAAGTCGGTGTTTGTGTTTAATTTCAGCCCGAGGAAGATGAGCAGAGCAATTACAGTGCAGAGGCACAACGTGTCTGTCACTGCGGTGCCAGACTGCCCTGCCTGCTTTTCTTTAGAAAGTAAAAAATCTCTGTTTTCACTTTGTAGCATCCCCTGCAGGTACTCAGCTGGGTGGAGAGCAGGTTTGTAGCCTGAGCACAGCCAGGACAGCGGGTGTGGGTGAGATCCAGCGTGCCCTGGGCTGTGTTTGGGACAGAGCCTGGGGTCACTGTGTGCCATGCTCTGACAGTGCCCATGCTGGGACTGTCCCCTGTCCTCCTGCCAGAGGTGGGACAGGATTGTGTTTGGGTTTTCCTTAGACAAAGGAAGGAAACATGAATCTGACTCCATGTTTTTAGAAGGCTAATTTACTATTTTGTGATACTATATTAAAGAATTATTATACTAAACTATTATTAAAGAATATTATACTAAAGAATACAGAAAGGATACTTACAGAAGGCTAAAAAGATAATAATGAAAACTCGTGACTCTCGACAGAGCTTGGCACAGATTGGCCATTCAGTCAAAAGACTCACACTAGACATTTAATGAAAAAATTACTTGCTGGTAAACAATCTCTAAACACATTCTAAAGGAGTAAAACACAGGAGAAGCAAATCAGATAATTATTGTTTTCTTTTCTTTTTTTTTTTTTTTTTTTCTGTGGCTTCTTAGCTTCCCAGGAGAAAAATCCTGAGCAAAGGGGTTTTTCCAAAAAATGTGAATGCCACAGGATGGGCCACCTCAGGGTCACCTCTCTGGGATGTGCAGTGAGGCATCAGCTGGGATGCTCTGGAAAGGGCAGAGCTGTGTGTGGTCCATGGCTGCCAGCCTGCCTTCTCCTGGGCTGCTCAGCACAGATTTGGCCCAGAAGGAGGATTTGAGCAGTGAGAGGGCTGGGGGACAGCTGCAGGAGTGGGGGACAAGCTGGTTTCCCTGGCAGGAGCCACGAGCCCAGGGAGTACGTGCGGAGCCAGCAGGGCTGCTCACAACGTGACTGCCTGGGGCTGGGGCTGGGGGAGCACTCAGGAGGAGCAGGGAGAGCTGCAGGCAGAGTGCTGGGCTTGGGGAGGGCTCCCTGGGGAGAGCCAGGGCTGCACTGAGGTATTGTCAGGGCTGGGCAGCTGTGGGGGTTCGGGCAGAGAGCCCCCAAGGAAGGGGCTTCAGCTTTCTGCATCCTGTGTCATTGTTCCTGCAGGAACACGCTGCTGTTGGAGGCAGAAGAAATGTAGAGGGGGAGGAACTAGGGGAAACCACCCCTGAGCTTGCAGGAGGGACGTTTCTGCTGCAAAAGATTTCCAAAAGCAGCACCTGAGCCTGCGCCTCCTGCCTCCCAGTCTAGCCCAGTTCCTCAGCTCTCACCCTGGCTACGGGAGGGGCTGAGCAGCTGAGCACTCCTGGGTGCAGAAAATGAGGGAATCACAAAGCTGGAGAAGCTGGCTGGGTGCTTCTTCTGCTTTTTGTGGGAAAACCATTCTGAGCTGTGGCCACACACTCCTTTGCTCGCCAGCCTGGAGACACCACGGCATGGAGAGGCAGTTTGTGTGCTTGGCTGCTTGTTATTCAAGGAGTAATTACTCATTGCTTGGGTTAGAAACCAGGATGGGCTCATGTCTGTGAGAACAGCAGCTGCCAAACCTTCTGCTGGGAAGGCAGAATGCACTTAAATAGTCCTTTTGCCCTGACTTTGAAGTCTGTTCTTCTATTCAGGGCTGTCTCAGGAAGGCTTCAAACAGCTGAGCAGCACGGCAAGTGTAATAAAGTTTTCTTTGGGGTCTGTTAAGGAGGTTAGCCTGGTTCCTAATGATGGGAAGGCCTGCCAGGCGCTGCCTCAGACTGTTTCCTGGCTGCACTCCAAGTACTCATCCACTGGATTTGTGTTTACTGATGCATTTTCTGGGGCATCAAGGCAATGTCTACTTGGAGGGAGCTTTTTTTTTGCAGTCAGAGGAAGCATTTTTGCAGTCTCAGGGAGGACACAGACCCTCATGATTCATTTTCATGGCTTTTAGCATCAAGGGGATCAATTATGCTAACCACGAGCCATCAACTGACTCAGGATTGTTGGCTCCATGTCCTGCATCAGTCCTGGGACCAGATATTTGCCTGATTCCCTGTTCCTCTGCCAGCCTCACTCTGTTACCAGCACACATGAGCTGGTTGCAAATGCCTGGTGAGAGGAAAAAGCTCTCCTGGGTGCTCAGGGATGGGGGTTTGTGGGAGCAGGTGGTTGGTGTCCCCCTGCCAAACAGGGGGGATGCTGGAGGTGACTCCCCTGTGCAGCTGTCCCCTCTGTTCCAGGGCAGGGACAGGCAGATTTTCGTGGTACAAGCTCTTCATCAGCCAGGCTGCTCTTCCCAGCCAGGTTTTCAAACCAGTTTGGTCCTTGGGAGGAGAACATTGGTTCTGTTCTGCCCTTGGAGGACCTGGCTGTGTGTCCCCAGAGAGGTGCCTGTGAGGGCTGCAGGTCCCACGTGCTCCCTGATGGGTGCTGGGCATCCCATCCTGTCTCACCTTCTCCAGCAGTCTGTGCAGTTGTGCCTGCTTGAGGTGCAGGACAAACAGCTGCTGTTTGTCCTCTTGTGCCTTGGCACACCACAAGCCTGGCTCTGGGTGCTTGGTGGGTGCAGCTTTCAGGGTGCCCCAGTAGATAAAAGATCTTCTCCATCCCTTGATGTCAAAGAAAAGATTAAACAGTAAAAGGATTGAGGGGAAAGGATTGGAGTAATGGTGATTAAGTCATGGATCAGGATTTGTCATTAGGAGATGCTGGCAGCAGTGTGGAGAGCCTGGTGTGACTACAGCAGGGTTTCTGCAGGTAGTGAGGAGCTTGTGTGGGGCAGCTTCTCCAGGCAGGAGTGTCCAGCCCTGCAGCCCCAGATCCCTCCTGCAGCCAGATCCTGCTCCTTCACTGAGCACACCTTCCCATTTTCACACTTTGTGCTGTTGCCTTGTGCTGTGCATCCCTGAGCCCTTCTCACTGATTTTTAACTCTGCCCATGTCGTGTGGCAGGAGGGAAGCTGAGCTCTGAGTCAGTGGATCCCCCATAAAATCTGACCCTGGAGCAGCTGTGAGGAGGGAGCAGAAAGCCCTCTGGAGGGAAGTGCACTGCAGGTCAGGGTTTAACCATCTCCTTTTATCTTTCCAGAGCCAGGTGGCCATGGTGACCTGCTGGTAGGGGAAGCCCACTGGGACAGCTCGCCTGGGAAGCACCCCAAAGATGAGGCTCAAGCAGAGATTGGAGCCCCTAAAGCCAGTTTGGATGCTAAAGGGGAAACTGAGCCTGACAAGTCACCCCTGATGCAGCCCTTGGCCGGGCTGGGCTGCCAGGCTGACCCTGGGCACTCTGCTGTGGAGCCTGTGCCCCATGTGGGCACAGCCCCCTGGGAGCGGGCCATGCCAGGAGAGGACACTGGCACAGGGCTGGTGGAGCTGAGGGCTGATGCCCTGGGCCAGGAGCAGCTCGGGAAAGGGAAAACACCTTCCCTGGGGAGGAAAACAGATGAAGCCACAGAAGACACCCAGCTTGACCCCGAGCAGCACGACAGGAGTGTGAGCCCCTTTGTGGCAGGGGCCTGCCAGCTGCAGAGCTGTGCCCCAGCAGCCCCACAACGCCTCCCCCATCCCACTGAGCTGGGAGGGGACCCTGCTCTGGAGGCCCCAGGGCAGCTCCTGAAACCTGGGGCTGATTCTACAGAGGCCAGGGAGAGTGTGGAGGCCAAGCCAGCTTCACCCAGGAGGGGCAGCAGGATCCCAGCCAGCAAGCTGACACCGAAGAGACACAGAGAGTCCCCCAAGAGAGCAGCTGAGGATGCAGAGAGGGGTCCCACAGAGCCACCCCGGGGCTCCTCCCAGCTGGGTCCCACAGGCTGGGACAGCTCCAGCCTCAACTCTCTCAGTGGCAGCTCAGCGCTGCAAAATTCACCAGTTCTCCCCAAGGGCTCTTACCAGTTTGACCCCAATAACTTTGACTCCATGGATCCTTTCAAGCCCACCAAGACGCTTGCCAGCAGCGACGCTGACTCTTGCTCCACTGCAGACAACAGCCTCAATGAAATCCTGGAATCTCAGACTCTGGAGATGCAGGACGATGCCCTGAAAGGCAGAGACTCCCCCAAGAAGCCCAAGTCACGCCTGATAACGTGAGTGCCAGTGTGTCAGAGCTGGGGCTGCAGCCCCCCCGTGCTCCCCCTGGGCAGGCAGAGCTGCACTGGTGGTGGTGATGGTGGTGGCCGTGCTCCTGCCCTGGTGGTGCTCCTGCCCTGGTGCCTCCTGAGCCAGCCCCAGATCCTGCTGTGCACCTCAGGCTCTGCTGGTGGCTCAGTTTTATCCTCCTGTGCCTGTCAGTGCCCCTGTGGGAGCACAGGGACAGATGTTCTGGAGCAGGGCCAGTGTCCTGAGTGCCAAGGGAAGGCTGGATTGGGACCTGCTTGCAGGATCACCTCTTTGGAAGCCCCTTGGGGGTCCAGCTGGTGGCTCAGGGCGTAGATGTGGTGTCAGAGGAAACCTGCAGGGGAGGCTGGAGCTGAGGTGTGTGCTGGACTTGTGCAGCGATGTGCAGGAGCTGGTGGATGCAGGTGTGGTTGGTCAAATGCAGCTGAGACATTTTGTGAGCTGCCACCAAGTTTCTGTTTTATGTCAGAGAAAGAGAACAGGTTGGACAGGCAGTCTCTCACTCTTCTGAGGATTCTCCAGTGAGAAAATTAAATAGTGGATTTTAATAGTGAAAGAGAAAACCTCACAGGCAAAAATCAGGCTGTGTTGGATGGTTTTGTCCAGGAAATCCTTACAGAGAGCAGATAAAAAATTTGCAAGAGGTGGTGTTCCCGTGTGTGGCCTGTGGGTGAGCAGAGCCTGTGGGGAGGGGAAGCAGCACGGAATTCTCTTCTGTCTCTCAGAAGCAGCAGGGAATTCTTTGCTCTCTCTCTACCACCTTGGAGCAGCACAGGCAGCAGGGCATTGCCCTGGCAGTGAGGTTTGTGTTTGGATCTCACCCCACAGCAGGGCATTGCCCTGGCAGTGAGGTTTGTGTTTGGATCTCACCCCACAGCGGGGCATTGCCCTGGCAGTGAGGTTTGTGTTTGGATCTCACCCCACAGCAGGGCATTGCCCTGGCAGTGAGGTTTCTGTGTGGATCTCACCCTGCTGCTGTGGGCAGCACAGGCAGAATCAGTGTCCTCTGTGTGTGTGTGCCCAGACTGAGCCAGGCAGCTCACTGTGCTTCTCAGAGCAGAGTTAACATCCAGGTCTTTTCACACACTCTTCTTCAGGTCTTTTCACACACTCTTCTTCTCTCCATCTGTCTGTCTCTCTCCCTGTCCGTGCTTTGGTGCATCAGGACTACTGAGCAAGTGAAATTTCTCTGTTTTCTGTTGTAAGTACTCTCTCCTGTATTCCTTTTCTTTTCCTTTGCTGTTTTTGTCCTCTCTCTGGGTGCGTGCTGCCCCACTGTCTCCATGGCATGCCGGCTCCTTCTGCCCTTTGACTTGTGCTCTCTGCTGTCTGGTTTGTGTGGTGGGGTGCCCAGGCTGGCCTGACCTGGTGAGTGCCTGGCAGTGAGGGAGAAGAGCTGAGCTGAGCTGAGCTGCACTGGAGGCACACGCCTGTGCTTGTCCTTGCAGCATGCCGCCTTGCAGCGTCTTCTGATGGTGGACAAGTGCTCAAAGCCTTCAGCTCATGGAGGGGCAGCAGGTTTTTGTGCAATCCAGAGCTGTTTTCTGTTTTCTGTGCTGGGGGGGAGCTCAAAGCAGCTGCCAGGTGATGGGATAACCCTGGCACAGGAGAGGGTGCAGAAAAGAGGAGGGTGAGGATGTGATAAGTTTGTCTTGCTCGTGGCAGGGTGTGAGGGAGAAAACCAGTGCAGAGCAATTCTTCAGTGTGAGCCAGGTGTGCATGGACAGCTCTGTGTGCCCCACGTCCCTCCTCGTGCTCTGCAGCGCTTGTGTGGGGTGGGCTGGGGGGGCTGGACACTGCCAGAGGCTGGGGGCAGCTCCAGGAACCTGGGAGCAGCTCCCTGCAGTCCTGCTCGAGCCTTTGCCTGTGGCTGGAGGCTGGGATCCCTCCCCAGGTCCCCGCAGTGGCTGTCACACGAGCTGTTCCAGCTCAGCAAGCGTCTCCTGGGGGGTCAGACATGGCCACGAGGCTGGGAGGTCCCCGAGTGAGGAGTGTGAGGGGGTGAGATGCAGGAGAAGAGCTCGTGCTGTCCCACCCATGTTCCCACTGGGGCTGTGCCTGCACTGGGCTGACACCCGGTGCGTGGGGATGCGGCTGTGCCTGCAGCCTGCACAGATGGCCTCTGGATGGGTGTCTTCAGGAACATGGGATGAAGTTCCAGGGACAGCCTCCTCCCTGAAGGGTGAGAAGACCACCTGCAAGACCTCCTTGGGCTAAAGTTCCCACCCGAGGGGCTCCTCTCCTCAGGGCAGCGTTTGCGCCGGGCGGAGCGTTTGTTTGAGGCACAGCACCCTGCCCTGGCCCTGCTGGCCTGACTCACCTGGGAGATGTGGATGCTGTGGAGAAGTCCCAGACAAACTTCCAGCTGCAGGGAGAGGGCATGAGACAGCCTGGACATGGTTCTTTCTGCAGAAAGTCGACTTGCACCAAACCCTGGGGTGCCATGGCTCTGGACAAGCAGGGCGAGGGAGATCCTTCTGTGCCAGCTGCTTGGCAGTGCCTCTCTTGCCATCAGCCTCTTGGGGTCCTTGCTCTGCTCCTTACCTTCCTCAGGAATAAACACCTCACAGACAAACCCAACTTCTGTGTAGTCGTGTCTTTTGTTTGCCTGTTCCTTCTGTTCCTCCCAGAAGTTGCTCTGCCTCGGTGTTCACTGGTGAGTGGGGTGCTGGCACGTGGTGGGTGCAACGCTGGTGCTGGGACTGCCTCCCCCTGCTTGGGCTGTCTGGCACGCACCCCACATCCCCCTCCCTGCCCCTGAACCCCCCTCAGCTGCTGCTCCTCTCTCCTGCAGGAGCGGCTGCAAGGTGAAGCAGCACGAGGCGCAGCCCCTGGTCCTGGACATCAGTGCTCAGGTAGGGGGGGTGTCACCCCAGAGCTGCAGGCTGGGCACAGGGTGCTGGGCACAAGGTGCTGGGTAGGGCTGGGCTGGCTGAGCTTCAGGCTGGCATCTTCCCTGTGGGTAGTTCCTGATGGGAAGGGAGGGAGGAGCAGCTCACCTGTGGGTTTGAAGCCTTCCATGCTTTCCGTGCAGTATCAGCTGCTCCTCTGGTGGGCTGATCCCTGCAGATCTTGCCTAACTGCATGTTTTGGCCCTGCAGGATGAAGGAGTGTTGATCTCAGAAATCCCAGACCTTACAAACCGGGATGGACGTGCCACTGATGAGGAGAAGTTGGCCTCCACCACCTCCACGCAGAAACCAGCGGGGCTGGAGAAGAAGGCCGAGGCAGAAGATGACCTGGAGTACTTTGAGTGCTCCAACGTGCCTGTGTCTGCAGGGAAGCACAGACCAGAGGCAGGTGAGGAACGCCCTGCTTGCCTTCAGCTCTGGGAATGTGCTGTGACTGCCCCCAGGGAGCCTCTGGCAAGGAATTGGTGCTGCAGCCTCATCAGAGTTTATTTACACTGACAGGGCTAAAAGCTGCTGCAGGTTCTCATGGAATTCCCATTGCTTTCCTGCATTTTCCAGCATGGAAAACGATGCTCCAGGCTGTGTTTATTTAGACTTTGGGTACAGGGCACTCTCCCCACAATGCTGCAGTGGGATGTGGCTCAGGCACGAGGTTCCCTCCCCGTGGTGCTCCCTGGCAGTGCCCCCCTGCCCCCAGTGCTCTCTGCTGAGCAGAGCAATGTCCATTCTGAGCATCCTGCCCTGACTCCTGGGCTGCAGGGTCCCTGCTCAGAGCCTGTGCCTGCAGCAGAGCTGGCCCAGGGCTGTGGTTGATGGAGATCTCAATAATGCCCACGCAGACCCAATTATTGCTCCTGGTGGAATTCTGCTGTCAGTTTCCCACGTAATTAGCCTCTCTGACCAAGCCATTACAAAATAATTAAAAGCTAGGCAACATGACATTTAATCAATAGCCAAGTCCTAGGTGCAAGCAGGAGAAATCTCCACGGGGGGGTTGCAGCCTCCCCTTTGCAGGAACCCATTAATCATTTCTCCTGATGGCTGTGCTGGGCTGCCAGCTCTGTGGAGAATGGTCCTTTGTCCTCAGGGGAGGAAAATCTGACAGTCAGGGGAGAGGCTGGAGGGTTTATTTATTGCTGCTGCTCTCAGAGGGCCAGGCAGGTGCAGGGGCTCGGTGCTCTCTGCAGGGATGGGGTGGGAGCTGTGGGTGCAGCTGCTGGCACTGGGATAAATGGAGGGAAGCATGGGAAGTGTGCAGTGTCCCATTGCCTCCTTCCTCTCCGAGCTGAGCTCTCTGAACACGCTGTTCTCTGCCTGGGTAGCACGTGAATCGTGTCTGCAGTTGTGTGAGTGAGTGTGGCCCATAAATTACCCCTCAGGCTACTTGAGGCAGCACCTGCCTGCAGGTCAGGGTGTCCTGTGAGGCAGGGTGTCCCCAGTCAGGGTGTCCCCTAGGTCAGGGTGTCCCTCCTGTGAGGCAGAGTGTCCCCTAGGTCAGGGTGTCCCTCCTGTGAGGCAGAGTGTCCCCTAGGTCAGGGTGTCCCTCCTGTGAGGCAGAGTGTCCCCTAGGTCAGGGTGTCCCTCCTGTGAGGCAGAGTGTCCCCTAAGTCAGGGTGTCCCACGCCTTGCAGGTGAGGGAGATGATTTTTATCTCCTCTGCTGTTAAGAGCAGCAGGGGCCATGTGGCAGCTCCTTTGGAGGGTGTTGGGACTGGCTGGCATGGGCTGGTGCTGGTGCCAGCACCTGGGACTGAGCCTTGTCCCCAATTTGTCCCAGTGGCTGCAACAGGGGACAATGGGAGTACAACCACCCCAAGCCTTGTAGAGGCACCCAGAATGGCACCAGGAGGGCACCAGGATCTCTGTGTGAGCATCTCCTCTTTCAGAGCTCTCCTGGAGCACCAGGGATGAGGGGTGCTGGTGCTCTGGGCTGGTCTGAGCAGCTGCTCTGTCCCTGCACCAAGCTGAAGTGCAGAACATCCTGAGCCTTCTCCTTCCCTTCAGCCCTGGGGACATGGGCACAGGCTGAACTGCCACCACGTGGTGGTCCCAGCCTGGGGACATGGGCACAGGCTGAACTGCCACCACGTGGTGGTCCCAGCCCTGGGGACATGGGCACAGGCTGAACTGCCACCACAAGGTGATCCCAACCCTGGGGACATGGGTACAGGCTGAACTGCCACCACATGGTGATCCCAACCCTGGGGACATGGGCACAGGCTGAACTGCCACCACAAGGTGATCCCAACCCTGGGGACATGGGTACAGGCTGAACTGCCACCACATGGTGATCCCAACCCTGGGGACATGGGCACAGGCTGAACTGCCACCACATGGTGGTCCCAGCCTGGGGACATGGGTACAGGCTGAACTGCCACCACATGGTGGTCCCAACCCTGGGAACATGGGCACAGGCTGAACTGCCACCACATGGTGGTCCCAGCCTGGGGACATGGGTACAGGCTGAACTGCCACCACATGGTGATCCCAGCCCAGGGGACATGGGTACAGGCTGAACTGCCACCACATGGTGGTCCCAGCCTGGGAACATGGGCACAGGCTGAACTGCCACCAGAGGGGAGTGTTGGTTCCCACTCCAGGAGTGCTGGAAGGCTGGCAGGGTGCACGTTGTGGCACCTGGGGACAGGGTTTAATGGTGACCTGGGCACTGCTGGGGGGTCTTTGAGAGCTTTTCCAACCAAAATGATTCCAGCAAGGGCAGGAGCTGGGGGCAAAGGCGCCTTTGGGAGGGGAAGCTCAGGGGATGGGGAGGCTCAGAGGGACCCTCTCTGTCTCAGAAAATCTGTGTGTGCCCAGGGTGCTGTTTCCAAATCAACTAAAGGTTGTGTTTCATTGTCCTTAGGTTTTGAAAAGGAGGTTTGCAAGCAGATGGAAAAGGGAGGGCCTGGCATCTTCCCTGTGAGTGCCTCTCGCTTTCTCCTTTCTGAAATGAGTTTCTTTGGGAGGTAAAATTCTTGAGGAGCCCACGCAGGGACTTGATAAAAATAGCAGAGATTTCCCAGCAGGCCTGGAGGAGCCTGGCAGAGACAGATCCTCCTGGGTGGGCGCGGGGAGGGGGAGGTGGGGAGGGGGCAGGGAGGGAAGGGACAGACAGGAGCAGTGCTGGGGACAGGCAGGGAGGTGAGGGGACAGACAGGAGCAGTGCTGGGGACAGGTAGGGAGGGAAGGGACAGACAGGAGCAGTGCTGGGGACAGGCAGGGAGGGAAGGGACAGACAGGAGCAGTGCTAGGGACGGGCAGGGAGCAGTGCTGGGGACAGGAGCAGTGCTAGGGACAGGCAGGGAGCAGTGCTGGGGACAGGGGGGAGCAGTGCTGGGGACAGGCAGGGAGGGAGGGGACAGACAGGGAGCAGTGCTGGGGACAGGAGGGAGGGAGGGGACGGGGGGAGCAGTGTTGGGGACAGGAGCAGTGCTGGGGACAGAGGGGAGCAGTGCTGGGGACAGGCAGGGAGCAGTGCTGGGGACAGGGAGGGAGGGAGGGGACGGGGGGAGCAGTGCTGGGGACAGGGGGGAGCAGTGCTGGGGACAGGAGCAGTGCAGAGCCAGGGCTGCCCTGGAGGGTGGCTGAAGGACAGGGAGGGCACAGGAGACCCTGGGGAGGGGATGAGCTGCCAGCACGGGCTGTGTCTCACATGGAGTGTCCAGGGCTGGCTCTGGTGGCCCCTTGGTGCTGGTCCCTTCTGGGAGGGACCCTCAGGGCCCTGCCCTCTGACAGCAGAGGTGGGGAGAGCACAGAAGCCCTGCTCTGCAGCCACACTGCCCCTGGCAGCCCAGCTGCTGAACCACTGTGCTGGGACAGCCCTGACACGGCCTGAGGAGCCCCAAGGGACACCCTGTGCCAGCCCCTGGCCAAAGCTGCTTGAGTTGACAAGTAGATGACAATGAGATTAGCAACATCAGCAAAAGCAGCCCCTGTCAGACAGATTTAACTGTGCTGAGCCCCACAAGGACGTGGGCAAAGTGAGCTTTCATTTGGTGCCCAGGAGGGCCTGGGCAGGCTGCTGTCACCCCAGAGGTACCTGCAGAAGCTCAGGTGTGCACCTGCTCTTGGGAGATACTGTGGGAGGCTGAACCTCCTCAGTGATGGGGTGCCTGACCCCAAACCTGCCCCAGGGGTGGCTCCCACCTCTGCCATGGGCACAGCAGAGCTGTGGAGGGCTCGGGGAGCTCGAGCTGAGCAGCTGAAGCACCAGGGGGAGGAGAAGGGAGGGGAGAAGTGCTCCAGTGCTCTGGTTTCCAACCCGTGAGGAGCAGGCTGCCTCCTTCCTCCCAGCACTTCTCTATTTCTGGCAGCTCCTTCTCAGGGAGAGGCTGCACGGCTGTCACTGGTCTGGGTGGTGAAAGGAGGGGCAGTGCCAGCACCTGGGCTGAGCCTTGTCCCCAGTTTGTCCCTGTGGCTGCAGCACTGGTGCACAGGAGGGCACAGGAGTGGGGCTTTGGGAAAGGCAGGCAGGGGACAATGGGGGTACAAGGCCTTGTAGAGACACCCAGAATGGCACCAGGAGGGCACCAGGATCTCTGTGTGAGCATCTCCTCTTTCAGAGCTCTCCTGGAGCACCAGGGATGAGTGGGGCTGTCCCTTGGACCCCTGCTCTGCTGAGGGGTGAACTCTGCTTCCCCCACAGCTTCCTCAGGCGTTTGGGTGAGCAGCAAAGCCCAGGAAATGTCCCTGCAGCTGCCAGCAGCAATGTGAGCACGTCAGCTGCAGAGACTGGGAGGGGCTGGAGACAGACCCAGACCCTTGCAGAGCAGCCTTCCAGTGGCTCACAGCCAGCAGAGACCCTCCAGGCTGGGGGGATTTTTAAACCAGCCATGGGATAGGGGAGGTTGGATGTGCTTGGGGCTGGGTCTCCTCCTGCTGGAAGGGATCTCCCTTAGTGGGTCTCCCTTTTGGGATGTTGCCTCCCTGGAGCAGCTCGTGGCTCCTCTTGCCTGCTCCTGGCAGGGGAAGGTCCTGGCACCTCACAGCAGCTCTGCCAGGGGTCAGGTGCAGGCTCTGGGCTCTCTGTGGGCAGAAAGGGAAATGCAGAACCCCCCAACATCCCAGCTGGGTCATTCCCCCAGGACAATCCCGGCCTGTGCTCCATGGACAAGTGCCCCAGCGTGAGCAGGAGTGAGAGTCCCCTGGCTGGCATCTGCCTCAGCGAGTCCGAGAAGGCAGCTGTGCTCACACTCATCAGAGAGGAGGTAACAGCCCTGTCCCTGTCCCCTGGGGCTGCCCCTGGAGTCCCTGTCCCCTGGGCTGTCCCTCAGAGGTGACAGCCCTGTCCCTGTCCCTGGGATGCTCCTTGGAGGTGACAGCCCTGTCTTTGTCCCCTGGGGCTGCCCCTCATGTCCCTGTCCCCTGGACTGCCCCTCTCTCATCAGACAGGTAACAGCCCTGTCCCTGGGATGCTCCTTAGAGGTGACAGCCCTGTCCCTGTCCCCCGGGGCTGTCTCTCAGAGGTAACAGTCCTGTCCCTGGGATGCTCCTTGGAGGTGACAGCCCTGTCCCCTGGGGCTGCCCCTCGCTGGACCTCCCCCCAGGGCAGCAGGGGCAGCTCTGCCCTGCCCAGGAGGGGGGATCTGATCCCCTGTGTGGGACAGAGAAGGAAAAGAGAGCCCAGAGCCCCTCAGAGCCCATCCCAAGGGTTCTGTGTCTGCTGCCTCCCAGATAATCACCAAGGAGATCGAGGCCAACGAGTGGAAGAAGAAATACGAGGAGAGCCGGCAGGAGGTGCTGGAGATGAGGTGGGAGCTGTCCCTGGGCAGGAGGAGGCTGAGGGGGCATCAGGGGTGGCACAGGGCAGCCTCCCCAGGCTTGGCAGAGACTTCTTAGTGCTGGTGCTGTGTCAGTGTGTCACTGTCACATTTTCTGGAAAAATCCCTTGGCCGGGATTTCTTCTCCTGGGAAGCTGAGAGAGGAATGAAAACAATAATTATCTGATTGCTTCTCTTGTGGTTTGCTGCTTTGAAATGTGGTTGGAGATTGTTTACCAACAGGTGAATGTGTGATTGGTTCCATGTGAATTGTTTTTAATTAATGACCAATCACCATTGGAGGAGTCAGTCACAAGTTTTTCATTATCATTCCTGTTAAGCCTTCTGATGTATCCTTTCTCTTTCTTTAGTATAGTTTTAATTTAGCAATATAATATAATATATTACAATACAATACATAATTAATATAATATAATATAATATAATTAATGTAATTAATATATTATAATATAGCCTTCTGAGACCATGGAGTCAGATTCTCAATTCCTCCTTCACGTCAGTGTTCTCTTGCTGCTGGTGCTGTGTCCTGCTCCTTCTTTTGCTGCAGAAATAAAATAGAAATAAATAGAAATAAAAACAGAAATAAAATTAAAAAGAAGTAAAACCCCATGAGCTGTGCCAGGCCCAGTGGCAGAGGAGGGGTTTGGTCTGAAGCAGCACTGATGGGTGGTGCAGCCCCAACATCTGTGCTCCTATGGGGGTGCAGTGGTGGCAGGGCCAGCAGGGCCTCTCCTGGGTCAGATTGCTGCCAGCACAGCTGGAGGTGCATGGCCCCAAAATCAGTGGCCTCTCACCTGTTTGTTTTTTCTTTTCCTTGTAGGAAAATTGTGGCTGAGTATGAGAAGACCATTGCCCAGATGATAGGTGAGGTGCTGTCACCTGGCCAGGTGTGCAGGGCAGGGAGCTGGCTGTCACAGCTGTCCCCTCTCAATCACTGTGTCCTTGTTTGTTCTCCATCCCAGAGGATGAGCAGAGGACAAACATGACATCTCAGAAGAACCTGCAGCAGCTCACAATGGAAAAGGACCAGGCTCTGGCAGACCTGAACTCGGTGGAGAGGTCCCTGTCGGATCTGTTCAGGAGATATGAAAACCTGAAGGGCGTCCTGGAAGGATTTAAGAAGGTCCTTACCTTGCTTTGTCCTTTCTCCCTGCAGCTCTGGTCCCTGGGCAGTCACACTCCATGTTTCCATGCTGCTGAGTGGAAAGCAGAAGTTGGGTTTTTTTAAACCCTTTTTTGGTGCCCTCAGAACAGTATCTATCACCCTGTCAGAGCCCAGTGCCAATGCAGATGGATGTACTTTCTTTTCCAGAATGAAGAAGCCCTGAAGAAATGTGCTCAAGATTATCTAACCCGTGTCAAGCAGGAGGAGCAGCGGTATCAGGCCCTGAAAGTCCACGCAGAGGAAAAATTAGACAAGTAAGGTCATGCATGAGATTGCTGGGTGCTTCAAGACCTTGTAGGGAAGAGGCTTCATTTGCTTTCCAGAGGCTGGAAGGCAGGAGCTGAATGATGTGAAAAGCTGCATTTTACAGCCTCAGGCTCAAGTGTCTCTAAGCAAGGCAGAGCCAATCACTGAATGCACTCTCTGATCTCTGCTTATTTATTTTTTAATGCAGAACCTGAGGTTCATGGTCTATTTCTGGCCACTCAACCAAGTTCCCATCTTTCAGAGTGCTCGTTTGTGGTACACAAGGGGGCTGTGCAGCCCTGGGGCTCAGCTGATGAGCAGGAGCTCAGCAGCACGTGTAACCCCGAGTGAGGTGGGGGGTGAGGGGGTTTAGCTTGGCCCTGAAAGAGCAGAGTTTCATACAGGAGCTGAATTAACCCAGTTTCACCCAGGTTCCACGGGGCAAACCCCCTCTGTTGTACCCAGGGGAGCAGAGCCAGGCTCTGCAGTGGCTGCACAGCCTCAGGCTGTGCTGTGATGTCACTCTTGTGGAGAATGACACAGGAGCAGGTGGGAGGCAGGATTGTAAAAAGAGCCAAGAAGGTTTTATTTAAGAGAATCACACGGTTTTTAGAATGACACAGGAACAGGCAGGAGGCAGGGTTGTAGAAAGAGCCAAGAAGGTTTTATTCAGGAGAGCCATGTGGTTTTTATAGAGTGGATAGATTCTATTTGTTTGGCTAACAAAGTTCTTTCTAACTAACAAAAACACCTTCCTCACACACCATCCTTGTGAGAAGAACAGAAAGACCAAGTAGAAAAAACACCACCTGCAGATTGTGTATACTTAACAAGTTATCACATGCTTACAACTCCCCAAAAATTCTCACAAGCCACTGTGAGAAATGCTTGGCTGTTTCTCTCTCTCTGTGCCACAACATTCACACCGTGGTGTATTGGAATTTACCAATATTGTGGTTGGGAGGTGCCTGAGCTTGTCTGGCCCTTGGTACTGAACCAAAGTCTTCACCCCACAGACACTTTTGGCCATGGCTGGGTGGTGTTTCACCCCAGGGACACTTTTGGCCATGGCTGGGTGGTGTTTCACCCCAGGGACACTTTTGGCCATGGCTGGGTGGTGTTTCACCCCAGGGACACTTTTGGCCATGGCTGGGTGGTGTTTCACCCCAGGGACACTTTTGGCCATGACTGGGTGGTGTTTCACCCCAGGGACACTTTTGGCCATGGCTGGGTGGTGTTTCACCCAGGGACACTTTTGGCCATGGCTGGGTGGTTTTCCCCGGGACACTTTGGCTGGGGGCTGCAGTTGGGCACGTGGGGACAAGTCCAGGCCTGCAGGAGCTCTGGGGGTGCTGGGATGGAGCTTCCTCCCGTGCAGGGGCCGCTCCTCAGGTTTCCCTCTGTGGAGAAGCTTTAGGGCCATGGGGAAGGGAAGGAGTCGGTTCTGCTGGAGGGTTTGGATCCAGAGCTTTGTTCTGGCCCACAGCCTCTGAACCCAGCCCCAGCTCCAGCAGAACTCCTGAGCCCGTGGGTGCTGCTCCTTTTAACCCCGGGGAGAGGGCAGGGAAGGGGCAGGGAGCCACCAGCCAGGGACAGGAGGGGAGGTCTCAAGGGACAGAGGACACCTGGATGGCCCAGTGCCCCCGGGGGCAGAGGGCATCCTTTGGATCTGCCAATTCCCTTCTGGAATGCCAGGACTGACAGACAGTGCTGGGAGGGGTCAGGGATGGGAAGGGAGAGGTGACTGACACGCCTGGGAGGGAATTATCAGGGAGGGACCCGAGGTCCTGAGGTAAACCCTGAAATCACAAGGCAGCAGTGGTGCTCCTGCCTGCCCCCTGAGCTGGCCCCTGGCCCCCTCTGTCCCCAGAGCCAACGAGGAGATCGCCCAGGTGCGCACCAAGGCCAAGGCAGAGAGCGCGGCGCTGCACGCGGGGCTGCGCAAGGAGCAGATGAAGGTGGAGTCCCTGGAGAGAACCCTGCAGCAGAAGGTAACACACCTGCCCCTGCCTCTCTGCAGCCCTGCCAGCAGTTCCTGTTGCTGCCTTGAGCATCCTGTTGATGCCAGAAGTGTCCTTGAGATTTTTGGTCCAGAAGCTCTTTGGTTTTTGGGAATTTATTTTTGGTTTATTTTCTGTTTTGTGGGGTTGGTTTGGATTTTTTTGGGGGGGCAGAATGGGCATTGCTGGCTTATGTGTGCCTGTTTGCAGCAGTGTGGGCTGGGGCTGGAGATCTCTGCAGCACCAAGGTCTGACTGGGATGAGGAGGGGTGAGCACAGGGCTCCACACAGTGCCTGGATGCACAGAGGAGCTGCTGCAGGGGGGCACATAGAGGAGCTGGCTGCCCTTTCCCATGCATGTTGATGCCAGATGAGCCCTGGTGTTATTGCCCAGCTGTGCCACCACAGAGCTCCCCAAGATCTGCTTTTCTTCCAGAACCAGGAGATTGAGGAGCTGACCAAGATCTGCGACGAGCTGATAGCGAAGCTGGGAAAGTCAGACTGAGCCTCAGCCCCCCTCGCCCAGCACTCTGCACTTGGCTGCTTTTCTCGTGACGTTGAGCACCTTGCCTTAGCCCGGAGTCCCTGCAGGAAAGCTCACCTGTCCAGCTGCCCCTTGGCTGCCAGACCTGTGGCTCCTGAGCAGGGCTGCTCCCCCCACTGTCCCTGTCTGCTGCCCACAGCTCCGGGCTGGGATCCCTGCAGTCAGCCTGGGAATCCTGTGCTCAGCCTGGGCCTGTGTGTCCCTCCCAGGGCCTGCTGCCCTGTCCCTCTGCACCAGTGCCACCTCTCAGGTGGGAGGTGACACCCTGGGCTCTGTCCCTCTTGGTTGGGCTGGGTCTAGTCGTGTCCCCACTGCACTCTCTGTCACTGATTGTCCTCACATGCTCAGTAGAACAGGTCCAGCCACTGGTGGGTCCTGCCCTGGGGACGTGGGTGATGGCAGGGGGGGACCTGCTGGCTCTTGCACTGGGGAAGGGCACCTGGCACGGGGATGGCTGGTCTCTGGTTTGTGGGTGAAGCACAGCACAGCCTCTCCCTGTCCCTGGCTGTGCCAGCCTCAGAGGAAGGGAGCTGACATCTCTGCATTCGTGCACCTTATGAGCATTTATGGGCACTTGGGCTCTCTGCTCACTCCTTCCAGCCAGGCACGACACAAGGCACGACTTGTTCCCCCCAGAGCACTGAACAGTCCCATTCCTGCAGTACCTTCAGTCCTCTCCAGGAGAGTCTGGGTCAGGGGAGGCAGGAGGTTTCTGCACCAAGAGGTGTTTGAGAAGCAGGGGAGATGCTGGTTCTGGTGAGCTGGGACTGCCCATCCATCCTCCCCTGGCCATCCTGCCTGTGGTCCTGCAGGGCTGGGTGACCTCATGTCAGCCAGGGCCATGTCTGTGACTCCCTGTGCCATGGTGAGATCAGGGCTCCCTTTCAGAGGCTGCAGGAGGAAGGGGAGGTGAACCCTGATGTGCCTCGTGGGTGCTGCAGTAGCTGCAGTGGTGAAGGATTCTCTGCCTTGAATGGATAGGTGTGAAATAAGGGAAATATTTGCAGTTTGGACTGTTTCCTGCCCAGCGTGTTGAACACTTTCACAAACCTTTTTGCTGCTACCTTTTTGTAACAGAATTGAGCTCTTTTCCTTCTATTTTCTAATTCCCGTGTCGAGCGTGCAGAGCAAACACCCCTTTAAGCCAGAGCCATACACTTGATTATATTTTATTAGTTATATAATATATAGAGAGTTTATTCTACCCTTAAGCAAAGGTGTCAGCAGCCTGCCCCAGCACTCAGCTTCCCAGCCTGTTCTCCATGCCCCCAGTTATCCCAGTGACAGACTGGTCACAGAAGCCAGTGGCTGACACCACTCAAAGCAGTGCACCTGTTGCTTGTGCTGGATATTCACCCTTTGCACAGTTGACAGAAAAGAAAAACCCTTTTTTCCCTTTTCTTTTTAACCCCTTTGACCTCCCCACATGTCCCCTCCTGGGCTGGTGAAAAAGCTTCAATTCTATGATCCACAAGGACTATTTCTGTTCCCCTTTGGGAGTCTGTGCAGGTAAAGCAAACCCCTGAGACCCTGAGATTTCTGGGCCAGTTGGCTTTTTCTCTTGAGGAAGCAGAGTGTGCAGCATTGCATAACCCCTCTGAGCTGGTGACAGGCTGCTCCAGGGCTGCTTTCTGGTTGGGGCCCTGGGGCTCTGCCCTGCTCTGCCCTGCCCTGCCTGCAGCAGCACCCACGGTGTGGTGTGAGGCTGCTGGAGCCCAGCTGGGGACTGTGGCAGCCCTCAGCCTTGTGCTTTGCTCAGGGCTGGGATTCTCCTGTGCTGTCCTGGCTCAAGGTGAGGTCAGTCTCTCCTTGGGGTGTGGCTCTGGCCCTTGGAGCTGATGGATCATTGCAGAAGTTCAGATTTCACCCCTTCCCCAGAGCCCTGACCTGCACACAGCAGTCCCTGTGGGCTGTCTGCAAAGCAGGGCTGCACTGTGGTGCCCCACAGAACACAGCCCTCCACCCCTCCTGTCCCCAGTGCCACCCGGTCCTGCTGTGCCACCTCCCCTCCCCTGGTGCTGCCACGCTCCTGTGCCCGTCCTGTGCACCCCAGCCTGGGCAAAGAAGATTCCTAAGGAATGATTTATTAACTATAATATGGTTATAGTTCCAGATGTAGATAAATAAGTGCATAATGGCCATGGTGATGTACAACAGAAGGTGTGTTTGCCAGCGGGCAGGGTGGCTGCCCCTCGAGGTGATGGGGGTGGTGTCCCTGTGGCTGGCACAGGGAATGGCAGGTCCCTGTGTGTGGTGTCACAGCTGGGTGTGTGTTTGTCCTCTGTTCCCTGCAGTAGACTTTAAATGCCCTTTTGGCAGCAGCAGGCCCTGCCCCTGCTGCTGTGTTGCTGTTTGCAGTGTGTGTTTGCCAGCAGATCTGTCTGTAACCAAGTGCCAACCAGTAACCCCCAACTACTGATCTCCTCCCTGTCCCTCCAGTGTGGCCTCCCCCAGGCAGGAACTTCCTCTGCATTGGCTCCTACCCCTCTGCTTCCAGCCATGTGTGTAACTGCCATTGCCATTGGTTTTTCTATGTATGATAATTTCCCTTTTATATGTCAGGTAAATATTTGTAAGAGTTATACTCACACAAATGAAATTATTATAATGATTACTAATATATTTTTTTCCATGTTTCATTGCCTGAGTAAAAACTGTGTTTATCACTCTTGAAAGTTTTCTTGGTGTTTGTGAGGTGGGTGAAGAGTTTTGGGAGGAGTTGGCTTTACCAGTATGGGCTGTGTTCTGCCTTGTCTTTATTAATGTGGTTTACATGTTATTATTTGGTTTCAAATAAGTACAGTTACCATCTGTTCCTGAAATCTGTGTTTCTGAACTCTGAAATTCAGACCTGGGATGACTTTTCTGGTCCTGTGGCTCCCAGCACACTGTGATGGTGCTGTGCCATGGCAGTGAGCTGGTGCAGCAGGAAGAGCTGAGGCAGCAGCAGGATGCCAGGCAGGAGAATCCTTGCCCTAATCCCTGCACTGACCCTGACAACCCTCTGTGGCCTTGGCTAAATCCTGCTGGAGGCTGGGGGGTGCAGGAATGGTTCCACTGGGCTCCCAGCCCTGTTCAGTTTTTCTCTTGCACTTCTCCTTTGGTGGGTTGGAAAATCTGGAGGGGTTTTGCCCAATTTGCCCAACTTGGCTGCTCATGACAAGGAAGGGGCTGTTCTCTGATGGAGCAGCTGGGCTTGATCCAAGACCTTTGAAAGCCACCACAAGGTCCTGTGTGCAGAGCTGGTTTCCAAAGCAGGACATGGAGCAGAGCCCAGCCCATCCATGGCACCAGTGTGGTGCCATCACCCAGCCCATGTCCTTGGGGAGCTGTGTCCTGTCCCCCCAGCTAAGATGGCATTAGCCCAGCCCCGATGCTCTCACCCAAGCAGATTAGCTGTAAGAGCTTAAGACAAAACAGCAGCTCCACACCCCACACTGCACACTGCTGAGGATGCCTGCCATGAAGACCCTGCTGGCCCTGGCCCTGGTCACGTCCCTGGCTGGAGGAAGTAAGTGTCCCTTGGCTCTGGGCAGCACAAGGTGGGGGAAATCCCTGTAGCTGCTCCTGTGCTTGCTGCTGCCCTGTCCCTGTCCCCTGCCTCGGGCTGGCACGTGCCCACTGTGCCCCTGCCCCGTGCTGTTCCCACCCCTGCAGGAAAATGATGTTTTGGGGGGGAGGGAGGGTGGCTTTCTCCTCTGAGTGGCACCAAGAGAAGCCCCCTGTGCCACTGGCACAGAGCCTGGGCATGCTGTGTCCAGCAGGGACCACAGAGCCTCTGATGGAGGCTCCTGAGCCAAAACCCCTCAGCTTCTCTTGGCTGGAGCTGTGTTTGCCTGCTAAAACTTGGTTCCTCCAAGGCATAATCACAAAAAGCCGTGGTAAAAGAGGGGGTGGCTGCACTGCTCAGAGCAATGCCATGGAATTGGGGCAGCTCTGGGCTGTTTCAGGGTCTTTGGAGCAAGGCAAGATGAACACTGTTGTGTTGTGAGGTCCCCAGGACGAGGTGAGAGATGAGAATTTGACTCCATGTTCTCAGAAGGCTGATTTATTATTTTATGATATATTATATTAATTATATCATATTATATCATATGAAATTATATGAAATAATAAGAAATTATATGATATTATATTCTATGAAATTATATACTAAAACCATACTAAAGAAAGAGAAAGGATACATGAGAAGGCTAGAAAAAAATGATAATAAAAACCCGTGACAGACTCAGAGAGTTTAACACAGCTGGACTGGAATTGGTCATTAAATTAAAACAACTCACAGGGAACCAATCAAACCTGTTGGTAAGCAACCGCCAGACCACATTCCAAACAATCAGATAATTATTTACATTTCTTTTCTGAGGCTTCTTATCTTCTCAGGAGAAAAATTCTGGGCAAAGATTTTTCAAAAAATATCACAGTGACAGAACACGAGTGTACTTTTAGCTCAGGGTAGGTGAGAGGCTGTGAGGGGCAGCAAAGGAGACACAACACAACCCAGCAGCAGAGGCCGGGTCATTGTGGGCTAATGGAAGGTGCTCACTGGCCTCCGACCCCATGAAATCCCAATTTTGCCCATTCAATTCAGGCAGTTTTGACCCCACCGTTCACGGGTTTTCTCCCCGAGATGGAAGGGGAAGCTCTGGCCCCGCTGCCACGAGAGGGCTCTGCTCTGTCAGCAAGGCAGAGCCGAGTTCCTCCTCCAGCCCCATCCAATCCAGGATTCGTCATTTCGGGCACGAGCAGGATCTTCAGGTCCGGGTTTTTCTGAGGTGTGTGCATGCTTTGAGGGGTCACACAGCCCTGGCACCACTGTCGGCTCTGGTGCACAGCAGAGAGGGGCTGGCTGCTGTCTGACCTGCCTGTGGGGCTCCTTAAAGGGCGATCTGGAGATGGTTTGTCCCTCCTGCATCTGCCTGTCACCCTGCTTGTCCCCAGGCAGACCCTCGGGCTGAGCTTCCTGAGTACAGGGGAGAATGTGGGAGCTGCTCCCGCAGGTTGGATGGATTCTCCCTTCTCTCGCCCCCAAAATACTCATTAAAATGAAATCTGGCACAAGAAGACAAAGGTCCAGGATGGTTTTTAAATATTATGCCTACCTATTTTTACTGTAAAAGGAATTCCAGGACTCTCAGGGAGACTTTGCAGGGCAAGGACTCGGCAGAGCTCACCTGCCAGGTTTAGCTCCCTTCATTTTGAGTCACGCTTGGAGGAGTTTTGCATTAATTTTGTGGACAGGTGATGCCCCATCCTGCATCCTGCTGCATGCCATGGTAGCTCCTGCTCATGGCTCGACTCTGTCTGGTGCCAACCCTCACCTGTGACCCCCCCCCAGGTCCTTGGGCTGGGTGTCACCAGTGTTTGACTGTCGGGGCACTGGGGGCTCTGGGACGGTGCATTGCTGTCACTCTCACTCCTTCTCCTCATCTTCACCCAGGCAAAGCTCTGAAATGCCACAAATGTGTGGCATCCAACGAGAACGACTGCAACCAGCAGGGATCCCACAGCTGCCCCCAGTACGCCGATGCCTGCTCCACCATCACTGCACCCAGTGAGCGCCTTGGCTGGGGGGCCTGGGGGCTCCAGAGGGAAAGGGGGGAGGACCAGAGGGTCTTGGAGGGGACCAGAGGGGCTGAGGAGCAGAGGGCGAGGAGAATCAGGGGGACCTGAGGCGGAGCAGGAGGTGGCTTCTACTTGTGGGGAGGAGAGAGATGCTTTAATTCCGTCCAGGTGCCGCACTGAGAGGTTCTTCCTCTTGTGCCCGTGAAACCCGCGGATCCCGGCAGTGCCTGACCCTCTGTCGCCTTGCCTTTCCTTGCAGACAGCATCATTAAATCCTGCTCCTACAAGTCCTTCTGTGACCAGGCGCGCCGCGGCGGCTCCGGCGGGGCCACCGTGCGCTGCTGCTTCAGCGACGACTGCAACGGGCCGGCTCGGGGCTCCCGCAACGGCGGGGGGACCACCCTGCCACCCCCGGCCGGCCTGCTGGCCACGGTGCTGGCCGGGACACTGCTGCTGGGCTGGCTCTGAGCGGCCAGCCCGGCTGCTCGCTGCTCTAGCCTAGGGACGGGCGGGGATGCTCCGTGGGAGGGCTCCCAGCGCCGCCAGTCCAATAAACGCTGCCGCTGAGAACCGCGTCCGCAGCCTCTCCTTGCCAGGGAAGCCAAACCCGAGAGAGAAAGCAGCGAATGGAACCGGTTTGGCTTCTGGTGCCACCCCGGAGGGATTTGCTAGGCAGGGATTCCCTCCCTGCTGGTCCAACAGAGACGCTTTTGGGGCTGCTTTCTGCAGGGGAGAGAGACACGGGGGAGATGTGAGGCTGCTCTGTGGTCTGGGGCTGCAGGTGGTCCCACAGCTCAAAGCTCTGCTAGAAAGACCCCCAGGAGTGGTCGGTGAGGTTTCCTTTCGTGAGGGAGAATGGTAAAAATGAGTGAATGGAGTGAGGGGAACAGAAAGGGGAATGATGAAGGGAGTGAAGGATGGCTGGGACTGAGAATTGGACTGCAAGAACTGTAATGCAGGGTGAGCAGCAAACAGCAGCTGTCTGCTGGAGTCTGCTCCAGTCAGCACACGAGGAAAAGGGGAACAGGTATTGAAACTGAAAAGAGCAAGTTTGAATAGAAGAAAAGAAGTAATTCAGCACGTGTGGATCCAGCCGTGGAACTCACAGCTGGAGGATGCTGCTGGAGCAGAGACCTCGGTGAGTGCTGGAGGGTGAGGGGGTCAGAAGTCCTGCAGAACATGGACATAGTCTTGTGAAGGTCAACACATGCCTAGAGGGTCGCTGCCGCTGGAGGGGAGCATCTGGAAAGCAGATTATTCCCTGTCTGCTGTGGATCCTGCTCCTTCCCCGAAGGGTGTTCTGCACAGGGCTCTGGCTGCTGGTGGAATCTCCAAAGGTCCTGTGGCAAAAATGTGCCCTGCCCCGGGCCTCCCTCGTGCCCCCTCATCTGCCGATGGGGTGTCTCAGTGAGTGCCAGGGGCTTGCACCCCCCACAGGTTACAGCAGAAATACGCATTGGAAAGTCTGGGAGGGCTGCCAGGCTCTCGGAACGAAGGGAGAGCAGCGCTCTGAGTCGCTGCCGTGTGACCGAGCCCGAAACCCAGCGCTGCCCCGGGCACCGGAGGGTCACAAGGGCTGCGAGAGGAGCCTCGGTGTGAAAATTCTCCGTGGAACAGTTTAGTCTTTGCAAAGGGAAGGATGGGGAGAGAGGGAGGGCTCGGGACCTCCAGGATGCCGGGAGCAGGCAGGCAGCAGTGGGAAGGAGCGGACTGGCGGGGCTGCGGGTGTCCGTGAGAGAGATCCCTGCGCGCCCTCGGCGGCGGCAGCACCAGGATCGGTTTCACCCGCGCCGGGAGAAAGTGCATCGGGGCCAGATGGAGTTTCGGAGAGAAACTGGGGCTTCCCCGGGGCGGTACGGGGGAGGCAGAGGGTGTTTCCTGCTTCCAAATCCACCCTGAGCTCACTCCAGCAGCAGCTTCCCCAAGAGATGCTCCAGCAGGAATCGCGAACTGGGCGCTCATCTCTGTCAGTGCCAGCCTCAAGGACCGGAGCGAGAGGTTTTGTGCCGGGTCTGGGGGGATTCACCGGGAAGGCCCCGAGCCCGGGGGACACAGAGGACCCGCAACAGGCTGGCACTGGGAGCGCACCGGGCTGCCCCTACCCCTCCTGCCGGCTGAGCCCCCGGGGCCGCGGCAGGTGCGCGGGAGGGAGACGGACGAACGGCGATGGGACGGAAAGACGGACACCGACCCCCCGCCCCGCGGAGCCGCCCCGCACTCACATCCGGGGCCGGGTTTGCTAATGACAGACGTAATTAACCCGGAAAGAAGCGACGGCGGAGCCAGGGGCACACCCCCTCCACCGCCTGGCCGTCCGTCCTCCTCGCAGCGCTGCCCGGCGTGCGCAGCGCCCCCAGCCCCGGCCCCGCCGCCCCCCGCCCGCCCGGGGCGCGCAGCCCAGGGACGCCGCGGGGTAAGTGCCACCGGGGGACACGCGTGGCCGCCGAGCCGCCTCGAGAGACCCCGCGGGCCGGGCCGGAGCCCTCGCTCCCCCTGCTCCCGAGCCTCCGCGCCTCCCGGGCTGGAGGCGTCCGTGCCCCGCGGCTCCGGTGGGGAGGCGGCCCCAGGGCTGGTCCCCCTGTCCCTGGCGGAGACTCCGCTTCCTGCAGCTGGATCATCCGTGCCGGGGCTGGAGTGGAGCCCTCCCGGTGCGAGCGGCTTCTGCTGGACGGCTCGATGGGGGCAGGGGAGCGGGAGGCAGCGAGGGGGGCTCTGCCCCGGGGGAGCTCCGGTTACGCTGCAGGCACCGTCCCCGCCCAAAGTCTGTGGGCTTGGAGGCAAGCGTGTGGCGGGGATCAGGGGTTTGGGGCTGGTCTGTGTGTTCTCCTACTCTTTGTGGCCGATGAAGAGCTGTATCCAGCCTCCTCCCGACAGGCTGATAGTTTCATTAAAGCAAAGATCTGCAATTAGTAGGAGCGAGTTGCTGGGCGCTGCCTACCCCGTCTGTCTCGTGGGTCGGGACAGACGTCGCAGCGTGGGCTCCGGGAGCTCCTCTGCAACCGCAGGTGAGAGGAAGTGCTGCTGCAGCCGCTGCGGGGCACCGGGCAGGTCCCAGCCCTCTTGGAACGGAGGGAGGCTCATCCCGCACCCCAGGCAGCACCAGCACAGCTCGGGCGGACAGGTGGGAGAGAGGAGGAGGAGGAGGAGGACGCTGTGGCTGCCTACAGGTGCGATGGGAGCTGTGGAGGGAGGTGCCGAGGCGATGCCTCCCGGCAGCATAGTTGTGATGCTCCAAGTGCCGGGTCTCCCATCGCCTCGGGTTTTTCTGTTGCAGCGCTCCCGGGTTGCTCCTGTGGCTGTTGCTGTGCCGGGACAGAGCAGGGCACAGGCAGCCGTGACGGTGCAGGGCATCCTGCGGTGCTTCCTGGAAAGTCTGGCTGGGTGGCTGCACACGAGGCCTCTGAGCCACCCGTGGGTGCTGCATGGACAGTGCCCTGCACCTCCTGCCTCTCCCTGGGGAGCACTTCCCTTTGGCTCAGGCAGGCAAGGGGGTGCTTGTGCTGTAAATCTTCTGTAGCCCAATTGCCTGCCATGTCATTCACTGAGTCAGGAAAGGGGTGTCTTTTTTTTTGGTGGGATGCTGTGATTGAAAAAGCTGGCAAGTCAGTTGGTTCAGAGGTAGGAAAGAGTCCTGGAAATCTCTGATAGGCTTTTTCTGGCCCTCCTGGATTTCCTGAGCAGGGTGCCCCACATTAGCAGAGATGGAGTTGCTACTTTTATCATTTTCATATGGAAAAGTGCAGTTCTTGGTGGCTCCAAAGAGAGACCATTTGTGGTCTGTGGGCAGTGGGATGTGAGGGGACAGGAGCCTGGCTTGGTGCAGAGTGTGGGGCAATCCCAATCTCCTCTGCCCACAGGTTTGGGCATCTCCAAGTGCAGCCTGAGGTCAGTGTGCACAGAAGGGATGAGCTGGTTTGTGCTCTCCCAGATGAGCCCATTCTAATGAAGGATGGTGGTGGGGGGACATGGAGACCCCCAGATGTGTTCCATGGGGCTGGGGGCTCATCTCTGCTCATTCTGCTCCTTCCTTATCCATCTCCTAAGCAGGAATCTCTAGATCTTTGTTGTCAGCAGAAGGAAGGGTGCATGAGGTTTGGTCTGAACGTGTTGGTATGGTTGAAGGTACCTGGGGATTGGCTTTCCATGTGTTTCCCCACCACAAAAATAACCCCACAAAAAAAGCAGTGAAGTGCCCACAGAAACCCTTGTGCTGGGGCACTGTTGTTGGTCTAAAACAATCTCTCCTCCTGCAGCAGCATGGTCCCCATGGGCCAGGATACCCATCTCTGAAATGTTGGTGGTAGCAGCAGGTTGACTTGTTTTCTGCCTCCTCTACCTTTGCAGCTGCACCCCAGCTCTTGCACAACCCTCACCTCCCTGGGCCCCACTCCACTGCAGCTCAAAAATAGTATTTCCTCCTTTTCTGCATGAGTTCTTTTATTTGTGTAGCTCTGCTTCTGGCACCTGCGTGATCACCACTCTCCTGCCAGACAAACCACACTGGGTTCACTCACATCCTTTGGGTAACGGCTGCTCTCATCCCTGCCCTCCACCCTGTGCCGTGGGGAGAGGGCTCTGCCTGGGCAGGGGGACACATCCTGCCCCCCTGGGCCCCTTGGTGCTGGTTCTGCTCCCCACTCAGGGCTGGAAGTGATGATGGTGTTCCCACAGCAGCCCAGGGGCCTTGAAGGATCCCTCCTGGGTGGGGGGCAGTGCTGGGGAGGGTCCATGCCCGTGGCAGAGCTGGGGACACAGCGTGGCCCTGCTGGGATGGGTCATTGTTTTCCCTGCTGACTCGACATCCTGGCTGCATGGATTTTCTGCTGGAGTTGCAGATTGTTCCCTGTTTCCTGGGAGTGTGCTCAGGCTCTCTCCAGCACGCTGCTTTGGGACTGTTGTTCACCACGGTTGTCAGGGATCTGGTGTCTCCTGGCAGATCCTTTGTGGCTGCTCTGTCCTCGCTCATGAGGTTTGGTGGCTCTGGGGGCTGAGAGTGGTGGGTTGGATGTTGTCCCTCCCATCTCCCTCCAGAGAGCTCGGCTGTGCTGGCATCCCGGAACACCTGGGACAGGTTGGGTGCCACAGATGTGGGGGCAGCTCCCTGGGGAGCAGAGCACCCACCTCGCCCTGCCTGCCCCCTCTCATCACAGGGTGATGCCAGAAGGAGCCCGGCATGCCGTACCTGGACCGACAGAACCGTATCTGCGGCTTCCTGGACATCGAGGAAAATGAGACCTGTGGCAAGTTTCTGCGGAGGTATTTCATCCTGGACACCCAGGCCAACCACCTCCTGTGGTACATGGACAATCCTCAGGTGGGCACGTGTGCCAGGCATGTCCGTAAAGCTGGCAGTGAGTCTGTGGGCACATCCCACCTCTCTGGAGCAGGCATCTCCTCCGGGTCTCCCCAGGCCCCTGCCTGCTGTGTGTGTGTCTCTTATGAGCAGGCTCCAGCCCTTCTGTGACCTCTGTGGTTTCCAGGACTGTCCCAAGGAGCACAGCAGGGCTGGTCCCACTGCTGAGGGGTCTGGGCTGAAGCAAGTGCAGGACAGGGAAGTGGCTGAGGATGGCAGCTGCTGCCTGAGCCCAAGGGCACAAACGACAGGCTGGATTGCCCCTGCCACCTTCTCCCTGTCATTTACCTCCCACTGCTCCTCCTGTGTGTTGCAGAACCTGGCCATTGGAGCAGGTGCTGTCGGATCTCTGCAGCTGACCTATATCTCCAAGGTAATGTTGGGGTGGGGCAGAGGGAAGGTGAGTGCTCCCTGTTTTCCCCTTATCCCTGTGGCATTCCCAGGAGAGGCGATGGCTTGCCCTGGAAGCACCCAAGACCAGCTGCTGGTCCTGCCTGAGCTCGTGACCCTGGGATGAAGCCTGAGAGGGGCTGTGGGAAGCAGGGAGGGACCCACAGCACAAAGATCCTGGTGCTGGCACCGTGGAGTGGCACGGGACAGGGTGCAAGGCTGGGCTGCAGGAGGAAGAGGAACTGCTCTGCTGTGAGGAAGGACACAGGGCGGCCAGGACTGAGTGGGGACAGGAGCGTGGTGCCGGTGTGAGCTGGGCACAGAGCTGGCAATTGGCTGAGCAGTGCTTCAGCAGCTTTCCCCTGTGCTCAGAGGGCAGTGCCCTGAAGGATGAGACCTTCTGGAAAGTCACTTGTGTGTCTCAGGGGTGTTATCCAGTCTCCTCGGGAAGGCAGGAGCAGTGCAGTAAGGCAGAGCTGTGGCTGTGTGTGGAGAGTGGAGCTGCCACCATCCTCCTCCTGCAAGTGGCCCCTCAGCTGTTGGGGGGGGGAGTGGGGGGCTGGTGGCTGCTTTATCCTGGAGCTGGATATAGCCTTGGACAGATCTTCCTGTTCCTGCTGAATCATGATTTATAAATTAAGCGCAGATGAAGCAATGCTGGGAGGCTGAGCCTTCCCCATTTTGGAAAGAGCCTCACAAATTACATAGGTTTTAGTTTAAATGAAAATTGCTGCAGGACAGCATTTGGTCACAAACTGCGGGGTTGGGTTCTGTCAGTGGCTGGAACTACCAACAGTAAATACACCAGAAAAATGGGGGTTTGCTTGAGAAAACATATTTAAAGCATTATGGACTGGCTTTGAAGAAGGAGGACTGTCAGAATAAATACTCCACGAATGTTGTTTGTGGAGCCTCAAGGAATATTATTCTTATATAAATGATTCCTACTCTTCAGGGAAAAACCACCACTATTTTCCCTCAATTCTCTTAATTGCTGATGAGAGTGACTGTGTTAATCCAGGGGAATGGATGTTTTCAGGTCCTTTGAAAGCTTTCTGTCCTCTGCTGTGCAGCTCAGCCAGTGCCTGAGGGAATGCAGGGGATGAAAGTCCTGGCTCAGTGCTGACCTTCCCCTGGGACCCAGCACCCTGTGCTGCATGTGCTCTGACACGGGCCAGCTCCCTTCAGCTGGCACAGCTGTGCTGTAGCTCCAGCTGCCTTCATATCTGTGGGGTCCTGCTCAGGGGTCCTGGCTGGGCTGGCAGAGCCCAGGCAGGGAGCAGGGTGGGTGGGTGGAAACTTCCAGCTCTTCTGTCCACCATTGGCATGTGCTGTTATCTCTACTATCCCTGATTTGCCCTGTCACAGGTCAGCATTGCCACCCCGAAACAGAAGCCTAAAACTCCGTTCTGCTTTGGTGAGTGAGTGGGATCTTGGTGGGCTCAGTGGGGGGACAGCCTCCCACAGGAAGCTGCAGTGGGGGTGCCTGCCCCATGAATCCTGAATCCTTCTCTCCTTGTCCTTCCTCCTCTGGCAGTTATCAACGCTCTCTCCCAGCGCTATTTCTTGCAAGCCAGTGACCAAAAGGACCTGCAGGACTGGGTGGAGGCACTGAACAGGGCCAGTAAGATCACGGTAGGTTACTTCATGCTGTTCTCAGTTGTTCCCTCCACCATCCCCAGGGATCCTTATGGTTGAGGTTTATTTGTGTCTCTTCCTTTGCCCTCCCAGCCCAGCTGTGGGGGACAGCAGCTGTGCCCCAGGAAGGGCCAGTGGGAGCCATCCACATCCCCTCCTGCTCCAGGCCCTCCTCCTCCCGTTGCTCCTGCAAGCTGGGATCTGGCCTCACTGTGGCTGTCAAAGGGTGGCTTTATTGTGCTTCAGTAACTTATTTATTCAGTTTTATTCTCCCTGGAATGCCAGCTCTTGTGATGAGGCAGCGAATCACTGTGGGCCATGGCAAGGCAGGCTGTGCCTGCATCCAGAGGGGTTCATCTGCCATCTCCTGTGCTGTGCTGCTGTGCTCACGGGGCCGTGAGCTGATGGGCACTGACCCGCTGCCTGCTGCTCCTGGCAGCACAGAATGCACCCTGCTCCTTCCTGGGCACCACGAGGGCCTGGGCTGGGAGCTCCAGGGTGGCTTCTGCCTGCATGGGGGTCCCTGGGAAAGGGCTGGGGGGCTTCTGCTGACCTGCAGTGAGCAGTAGGGCCAATGCATAATGTGAGCAGAGTTTTATTAGGTCATGCACCGATGCGTGTTGTTTATGGTGTGTGAGCTAAATGTAAGGAAAAGTGATGTAAGCAGTTTGATTGGGGCCTATCCATGGGTTTTTTCTTTAAAATGCCTGGAGTGCCATGGTGTAGTCTCTGTGGGAAACTTGTCTGCAAGATCAGATCTAGCTTGTATTTTCTTTCTTTCTCTGCAAATACATTAAGTGTGACAGCCTTTGCACCTGCAGCTGCCACGCTGCTCTGGCTCTTGCCTTCTCCTTCTGGGCCCAGCTAATCTTGGCTACAGACTCCATCTCCAGAGCTGGCCAGAGCTGTAGCCAGAGCATGCCTGGGCTCTGTGTCTGGGTGTACTGTCAGCAGGGTCACTGCCTCTGGGGCAGGGGGATTCTGCCAGGCTGGCAGAGCTGGGGTGACAGGAGAGTAATGAGATGCACCTTCTGCTTCTGCAAGAAGCCCTGGTGCTTTCCATGGCCTGATTTCGGCCAGCCCTTCCCCACTCTGGCTGCGTCCCAGCTGGCCAACCGGCTCATCCAGCCCTTGGGGAGGAGCTGTCCCGGGCTGCCTGGGAAAGCCAGGGCTCCTTGGATGTGCTGCTGCTGCCACCCTGCCCTGCTCCGGGGGCAGGCAGTGGGGGGTGGCATTAGGGCAGCTGAAGCAGGGCTTGGAAACTTGGAAACTGCCTTTTCTGCCCAGAGCTAGGGGCCAAGGGAAGGAGCTGGGAGGAGAGAGGGGAGGATGGCAGTGCTGGGAGCTGTGTTGCTGCAGCCCAGCCTCTGCCCAGGGGAGTGGGGCCGCTCACGGGGGGCACAGCCAGCTCTGGGGTCACAGCAGTGCCCGTCTCAGCCTCATTAGCCAGCCCCAGCTCCTCATTAAGCCTGGCTGTAAATGGAGCGGGGACAATTAGAGGAGCAAGTGTCCCACAAACTCACTGAGCTGCAGAGGCGAATCACAGGCGCCTGTGAAGGGATGTTTAATCACTGAGCTCCTCTCATCTCTGCTCTGGGTGTCTCCTGCTGCCCAGGGGGTTCCACACCCTCCCTAACTGGGGTGCTTCACCAGGAGCTGTTTTCTAAAGGGATGTGGCTGCATTAGACAGAGATGGGGGTGCCCAATGCAGGTCACCCTGTGCCCCTCATCCCTTCCTTTCTGCCACAGGTGCCAAAGGGTGGTGGTGTCCCACCGGCTACGGAAATCACGAAGCCTCCAGTGGTGCCCCAGGCCCAGGAGAGAAAGCCCCAGGTGGCCTACAAAACTGAGATTGTTGGGGGGGTGGTGGTCCACACACCCATCTCCATCAACCAGGTGAGCTGGTTTGCACTTTCATTTCTAGAAGCAGTGTGCCTGCCAGCCCTTTCCTCTGCAGGTACAAGTGGCTGCTCTGAGCACCCTGAACACTTCTGCTTTTTCTCACTCTGAAGTGTGATGAGATGAGGGGGTGTGAGGAGGAGAAGGTCATGAATCTGCTCGGCTTCCTGGGCATCACCATCCACCCACATGTCTTGGGTGCAAATTCCCTTTAGGTACCCAGAGCAGAGGAGCCCTCTGTCTGGTGCCCCCACCACAGCAGCCACAGGGACTGTCCCAGAGCTGCTGGGCACCTCTTGCTGTGGCTCTGCCTCCCCTTCTCTGACACGCAGCTGGGTGTGCACGTGGCCATCAGCATCTCCCGTGTTTGGGCATTTGTCCAGCTCTGGGTCTCACTTCAGCTCTTATCAATGGCAACACTAAAAATAGAGTAGAGAATTAGATCATTGCAGCAGTTTCTGCTGGCAGATGCTTTTAACACTGCCCTGGCCACAGGGTTTGGCAGGATGCAGAGGTGTACGGAGGGTTGTGGGGTGCTGAGGGGTTTTTTGGAGGTGGTGCATCAGCTGCCAGAATATTTCCGTGCTCTTGCTGCTTGCCCCGTGTGAAATGGCCATTCCCCTGCTGCAGCTTCCTGGGCGTGTCCGTGGTTTCCTGGCTGTGCCCCAGCCGGTGCTGCTCCAGGACTGCAGAGGGGAGTCCCATGGGAGCATCATCCCAGCCCCGGGGCATGTGGCACTCCCGGCTGCAGGAGTGTCCTCACCTCTGCTCTGGACACCACCTGTGCAGTGCCCACAGAGCTGGCACAGCCCTGGGCCCAGGGTGGGGGTGGCATCCCCATCCTGGTGCTGCAGCTGTGCTGCACTGCTCTCCAGAGGGGCTGGGCAGACAAAAAGCTGCTGGTGTGTCCTGGGAACACGGAAGCAGCTGTGGAAGGTGCTGGGTGGGCAGGTTCACCCAAACCACAGTCCCCTGCTGTAGGGCCATATAAGGCTGGCAGTGGCCAGGGCCACCCCGCTGCCATGGCAATGTTCAAACCTCAGCCGAGGGAGGAAGGGCTCCGAGGGATGGGGAAGAAGCTGAGTGCAGAAGATGTTTCATCTCAGCCATCCTCTGCGCTGCTGGGGGGAAGGGAGGGCACTGCTGGGATGGGTCTGGCCTTTGGGGTGCACTGGGATGTGCTCAGGGGAGCCAGGGCTGGGTGCTGGGCATATGGTCATGACCACAGCCCCTTTGTGCTCACAGCACTGAGCACTGCACTTGGGAGGGACAGCTTGGGGCCAGAGGAGGCACAGCTTCCCTTCCTGAACTCCAAACACCCAAATGTCTTTGGGAGAACTTGGCTCTGAAAATGAGAATCAGAGACTTAATGGATTTTCTGAGCAACTTATTCCCATGGTATATTGCCTTCTCTAAAGCATTCCTTCCCAACTTGTGTTTGTCTGGTGGTTCTTGTTCTCCTCATACCTTCAGTGGTGCAGTTGAGTCACCTCTTCATGCAGGATGAGCCAGGCAGGTGGGCTCTGTTAACTCCCCTGCTGCAGGGGGTTATCTTCAGCCCTCAAATTGCTTCTCTGCAGCCCTTCTGATTCCTTGTTTTTAACACATGGTTGGAAAACGGGAATAGCACCAGGGCAGCCGCCAGGGAGCTGCACACAATGAGAGAACATCACTCTGGGCTCTGGCTCATTCCCTGCCCGTGTCCAGCACTGCCACGAGCCCTTGGCTCACACACTTTGCTCGGGGCTTGTGTCAGGTGGCTTCTCCCTGCAGCTGGCTGTCCAGAGCTACCTCCCTGCTGATGTGGCTGTGTTCTCTCCCTACAGGACGGGGAGGGCAGCGAGGTGGGCACACATCCTCTGCTGCGGCGCTCGCAGAGCTACATCCCCCCCTCGGCCACCAAGCCCCCCGCCGGGCCAGCCCCGCTCAAGAGCGGCTTCTGTGTCAAGCAGGGCAACGTGGTGAGTGCCAGGCAGGGCCAGGGCTGCTCTGGCTGCAGGACCTTCACAGAGAGTGGCAGGGCTGAGCACTGAATCTCCTGCTCTTTTCCAGAGGAAGAGCTGGAAGCGGCGGTACTTTGTCCTGGATGAGTTTTCCATCAGTTACTACAAGTGTGAGCAGGTGAGCAGCTCCCCTGGGACCCTGAGCAGGGCTCTGGCACCTCCTCCTCCTCTGGGGGGGGCACATGCCAGCCCCAGGGCCAGCCAAGCCCAGCACTGTCTCCTCTCACCTCTGCAGGACAAGGAGCCTTTGCGTTCGATTCTCTTGAAAGATGTTTGCAAGACCCACGAGTGCCTGGTCAAGTCTGGGTAATGCTTCCACCCTTGTTTCCCTGCCCTGGCCCCAGGCTGGCTCAGGCCAGAGCAGCCAGAGGGAGCTTGGGCTGCTCCAGCTGCTCCTGTGTGGTATTTTCAGGGTCCCCTGTTTGAGGAGGAAGGAAATGAATCTGACTCCATGTTCTTAGAAGGCTAATTTATTATTTTATGATATTATTTTGTATTATATTAAAGAATGCTATACTAAAACTATACTAAAGAATAGAGAAAGGATTACAGAAGGCTTAAAAAGATGCTAATGAAAAACTCGTGACTCCTTCCAGAGTCCTGACCCAGCCTGACCATGATTGGTCATTAAGTCAAAACAATTCGCATTTTGGATAAACAATCTCCAACCACATTGCAAAGCAGCAAAACACAGGAGAAGAAAATGAGATAATACTGTTTTCCTTTTTCTCTGAGGCTTCTCAGCTTCCCAGGGGAGTAATGCTGGCAAAGGGATTTTTCAGAAAATGTGACAGTGACACTTGTGGGAAGCAGTTCTTGAGGTGTTTGCCTTAAACTAGCCCAGGCGGCTGCAGCGTCTCAGGAACAAGTTATTGCAGCTAACACTGATAAAATCAAAGTAATGTAAAGGCTTGCAATGAAAAATCACCTAAGAAAACAATCTTCTTCAGCTAAAGTAAAAATATTGTGTATTAATATATCTCTGAAGTGTTTAGTCCTAATAAGTAATAGCAAGCTGATATTTAAAATGAGCTGGGAATGCAGTGGATTATGGTGAGAAAGGGCAGGGGTTTGTTGGGTGATGGTAGAGCTGGGGGTTTCTGGCTGAAGTTCTCTGGGGATCTGGACTCTTCTCAAAATCCCAATGAGATCCAAGGTTTGCCTTCAATATTTTCCTCCCTGGCTCACTCCAGATCTGAAGATGAATACAGGGTTTCTTCTGTCCACAATGGCTGCTGGGGTGTGACTGTCTCTTCCTCACTGTTTCTAGTGACCTCCTGATGCGAGACAACCTTTTTGAAATCATAACGAGCTCCAGGACCTTTTACATCCAGGTGAGCAGCTGAGGCCAGGATCATTTTTGGGGCAGAAAATTCAGCTCTCAAGAAACGGGCTGTTCCCCACAGCCCTTCACCAGTGAACATGAGCAGATGGGGCTGTAACACACAAGTGTGAGGGAGAACTGTGGGGATTCCCTTTTCCCTTGGATTGTTTATAATCGGGGCTGTTTGTGGGAGCAGGAGAAGGCAGAGCTGAGCCTTGGCAATGCCAGGACAGCTGAGCCTCACTGGGGCTGCTGTGTTTGCAGGCAGACAGCCCGGAGGAGATGCACAGCTGGATCCGCGCAATCACAGGCGCAGTGCAGGCCCTGAAAACCCGTCCCAGGGTAGGTGACAGACTTTCTGTTTCACATTTAGCATCAAAGATTATGCTGACATCCAAGGTATTGATTTAGCGGATTATCTAACCTGTTCCTGCAGGAGATGTCCTTTGTGAGATCCACCTCCGTGGCCAGGCCCGGCGGCTCCTCGGGCCCCTCACAGCCGCGGCCTTCGGCGGAGGAGCGGCGAGCCTCGTGCAGGGCGCCCTCCACGAGCTCCTGGCAGCCCTGGACGCCGGTGCCACAGGCCGAGGGGCAGCGGTCAGCGATGCCAGCCCCGCTCAGGGACTCGGTGTTCGTGCCGGCACTGACGGAGCGCCAGGCCGGGCCCGCGCCTGGCACACGCCTGCGGCACCGCTCCGAGCCGCAGCCCCTCAAGGAGAAGCCGTTCGCCTTCGACCTGGATGATGAAAGCATCCGGACCTCCGACGTCTAAACGGGCACCCAGCCTCCCTGGGGTCCCTGTGGGGCGGTTTGGGGCATGCAAAGTGGTCCCTTCCCTCCAGCACAGCCCTTCCCTGCGACGCAGGATCTGTCTGCACCCACGTCCTGGTGCCCTGCTCTGCAGGGTGCGGGGTCCCTGGCTGCTCCTGCCCAGGCCTGGCCCCGGTGGTTCCATGTCTTGGAAGGTGCTTTTGGGCACTGCTGGCGCTCACTGTGCAGGGCAGGAGATGCTGGGGACCTGTATGAGGGGACATCTTCTGCAGTTGCATTGTTTCCCCCACAAACCAGGTCTGGAGGAAGTGGCAGGAGGTCTTGAAGGCATGATGGGGAGTGTGGCCTTTCTTGTGTTTGTAAAATGTTTCTTTCCCCTTTTCTGCTGCTCGGATTCCCCAGGGCAGAGCTGGGAGCCACCAGCTTGCAGCTGCCCACACAGGGGACTCACTGCAGCTTCCCCTTACTGATTCCCTCAGAGGCCGGATCTTCCCACTGCCCACACAAGGGTTTATCAGCAATCTGCTGGCTTTTAATTATGGCTTTTTATACCTGTGGCTCCTGTTGAACTCCAGCCTGGGCAGGTGCTCATCCCCTCTAAAGGCTCTTGGTACTTCCTGAGCATGAGACAGGGCAGGCAACCGGAGCTACAGTGGCTCCCAGGTGGGAGCATCCTCAGGTGTGATGTTGGTTTTGCACTACTCACACCTGGGCACAGGTAGCTGTGCCAGATGGTGAAGGGCTTTTAGTACAAAGCAGTGAAAACCAGCCCTGATGGAGCTGGGGAGACTTGTCCGGCCAACTCCCCCACTGCCTGCCCGAGATGGAAAGCAGCAGCAGTTTCTAGAGCAATGTGAATTGTCATTTCCATAACCAAATGAGCTCCTGTAGGTGTGATAAATAGTGTGTAGAAAGTCCAGGTGTTCCCTCGGCAGAGATTGTCTGATACCTTCACCCTGCAAGTGTGTGCAATCCCTGCGTGCCGAGCGAGAACTCAGCTCTCCTTTCACTTCCCTGGCTGTGACACATCCTTTGCTCTGCAAGCTCAGCCCAATGTGTTCCCCGGGAGCAGAACATCTGGTTTGTCCCAGCCCTTTTGGAGCCTCCAGCTGTTTGACAGCTGTGCCTGAGCCTTGATTAGCCTGACTGACCTTAATGTGATGCCATTGTACCTTCCTGCCTCAGTCTCCGTGGGGCTGCTGCGGGATGGAGACAGCACAGGTACCTCTGTGCCACTGGGGGAGGCAGGAATAGGGTCCCTCAAGTTCAGGGGGAAGAGAGTCCCAAAGAAGATTGTGTGCTGAAGAACACAGACACCAAGAAAATAAGTGGGAATCGATGCAAACGGTACAGGGGCGAGTGTTAATATTATTTAATTGTAGCTACCTAGATCCTGCTGTTCCTTTTTCTGCTCCTTTTTGCTTTATTTGCACTAGAGTTTGAAACTTTCATTTTTTTAGGCTGACTTGCTGTTTGGCTCCTAACACTGTTTCAAGAATGTTTTGGCAAGCCCATCCATCAGAGAGTTGCAGCATTCTGATCTCAGTTTTGGAGAGCAGGGAATGCAGAGGGATAATGGTTCTTTTGTGTAAAGCTTTGGAACCACAGACTCCTGAGTATTCCTGGTGCTTGATAATTGCACAGTTTCCTCAGGCCTGGGAAGGTAAAGCAGAGGCTTGTTGCACAATTAAGGTAATTATCCAGGAGCAGAAACTACCAGTGGCTCCAGCACTATTGCAACATTCTTCTTGCTGGTTCCCGCCCTCCCGCATCCCCAGGACAGCAGAGAGGCTGAAGGTGAGGTTCAAACAAGTGTGGAGCTCTGCTGGGCTCCCACAACCCAGGTGGTGTTGGGAGGGAGGGATTTCCCTCCTGTTCCAGAGGGCTGGGTGGCTGCAGCCAGACCTCGATGGAGCTTTGTGGTTATTTTAAAGCAAACTGGTTTCCCCTCAGCTCTGCGTTTGCTCTTGGCATCCCCCCGGAGCTGCTCCCTCCTGAATCCTGTGCTGTGGGGCTTTGTGGGGGTGCTGCAGATTCGGGGTGCCTTGTGGGGGGCAGAGCAGTGGGAGAGAGGAGTTTGCTATTCACACGTGGTTCCAGATGTTTCTGGGATTCCAAGTGCTCTTAGGGCTGGGGCAGTGCTCCCTGCCTCCCACCCCTCGCCTGTACATGCTGCAATGCCCTTTCTCCCCTGTGTTTTTAAATAAAGAAGGAAATCCCAGTTACTTTCCCAAGCTGTCCATTTGCACTGTTTTGGGTAAGGGCTGCTGTGGGGGTTGGATGCAGTCCCCAGCAGGGTGGGGGGACAGTGAAGCAGCTGGGCAGAGCCCAGGAGCACTGGTGGCACTGGATGCTCACGGTGCTGCTGCCCTGCACAAGGGAGGGAACAGTGCATGGTGAGGGCAGGGACATCACAACTCCTTCTGGACCAAGGCTCCAGATGTTCCTTGGGGAGGAGGAAAGCTGCTGGACCAAGGTCCTGCCATGAGCTGGCAGTGGGGGGCTGGAGGCATGGGAGCTGTTAATGATAGTGGGCTTTTGCATGGGATTGGTTTTTGGTTTTCTTTCTGGGTCACTGCAGAACATTTTCCCCTCCATGGACTTTCCAGCCCTGTTGTTCTGCTGAGGAATGGCATTTTCAGGACAAAGCTGCCCCCTGCCCTGCCCCAGTTGAAGCTGTCAAACTGGGAGCATGTGTTTGCTGTTTTATCTCAAATAAGACTGGACATTTGCATACACAGATTTTGTGTCTGGCTTTGGCTGGGACTTGCTGCAGCTTCCTTTTCCCATTTTATTCAGCTTGGTAAGTTTTTAACCTGCAGCTGGTGGAGCTTCCTCTTTCGGGTGTGAGGTTCTTGCACCCTTTGGGGGCTGTAGGTGCCCTGTGCTGGGGCTGGAGCCAGAGGGGTGCCTGGCACACACTTAGGAGCTGCCCCATGGCACCTCTAGCCCTTTCCCAGCTCCCTGACTGCTCCCAGGTGTCAGGTGGTCCATGACCCCATGGCCTTCATCTCTGTGTGGCTGTGATCTACTAATCCCCAAAGTCCGTGGAATCAGCTTCTTCCAGATTTTATTGTTTGTTTGACCCCCTGTGTTTGCAAGCTCTGATTTCTGAAGCTGTCACTATTTACAGTGGGAAGCCAGATTATTTTAAACAAGCAAAATATATCCTGAACAACTTTGTGTCCAAGGTTGGTACAGAGTCATTTTCAAGAGTAACTGCTGTGCACCCTGAGTTACAGTTCTCTAAGTCCACGTTGTGCCAGGCTGGTGCTGGGAGCGGGCAGAGGCACCCAGGGGCTGCAGGGGGGGCAGCCCTGCCCCTCCTCAGTACACCGTGCACCAGTTGCTGCCATCACTGGGCATCAGCCCTCCGGTGATGAGCAGAATCAGATCCACAAACCACCAGATGCCCAGGCCCCCCAGGGTCAGCAGCTTCCCCACGGCGGTGCCGGTGTGGCCCAGGCAGAACCGATCCACTCCGAAGCAGCCCAGGAAGAAGGAGTAGAGCAGAGTGGTGATGAAGTAGTGTCCCGTGTACCTGCGAGAGAAGATGCGGCGGGGTCAGCGAGCGTCAGCGCTCCCCGCCGGACCAGCCGAGCTCCCGAGGGGGCTCGGTCCGGTGGCTGCGGGGGACAGGGACTCTCCTACTTGACGCAGGGCCGGCTGCCCCGCAGGAAGCTCCGCGGCTCGGCGCACTCGATGCCGTCCAGCGCCCGGCACTGCACCCGCGTGTGATCCACCTCGCCGTGGGCCTGGCCGCCGAACTGCGGCGGGGGCAGCGCTCAGCGCTCACCGGGGCTCGGGGGCCGCCGGCACCGGGGCCGCCCCCGCCCCGCCCTCACCTTCACGCAGCCGTGGCCCAGCTCCTGCTGGGCCGTGGCGTTCCCGCCGTGGTCCACCGGCTCCTCGCACTCCACGAACTCATCGGGGCTGCGGGGAAGGAGCGGCTGGTGAGGGCGGCCGGGAGGCCGCGTTCCCCCCCGCCCCGGCCCGGCGCTCACAGGTAGGTGCAGAGGACGAGCGGCGCCCGCGGATCGCTGTAAGCCCAGGCGGCGGCGGGCGGCCCCGGCGGCAGCTCCCGGGACTCGGTGTCGTTGCCCGGGAGGCCGCGGCCGTGCAGCAGCAGCAGGTTCCCGAGCAGGAGCACGGCCTGCCCGCACAGCAGCGCGTACCCCACGGGCGGCGCCATGGCGGCACCGCCGCCCCGCTCGGCCTCGGGCAGCACCGCCCGCAGCCAATGGGCGCCTGCCGCCGCACCGCCCGGCCGCCCGCAGCCAATGGGCGCCCGCCATCTCCCGCCCGCAGCCAATGGGCGCCCGCCGCTCTCAGCCGGTCAGAGTGAAGCGGAAAAAGCTACGGAAGCAGCCGCGAAGGGCGTGGCAGAGGGAGTGCGCGCCAGACGAGGAGCTGATTGGCTGTCGAGGGGGGCTGGCGGCCAATGGGCGAAGGTGAGGGGCGGGGCACTGTTGCGGCGCGTGTCGCCGGCCGCCGCGCGCGGCGCTCGGGACCGAATCCCGGGGCCGAACCGGCACAAACGGGGCCCGGCCAGGGCCCAACCGGGACTCGGGGACCCCGGGACCACTCCCTCGGGGGGCGCCCGCCGCGATCACCCGAAGAGCGGACACCCTTAGCACCGGAGAAGGGCTCTCAGGGGTCTGTGTTGCCGGTAACGGGCAGCGCGGCGGCTCAGCTACTGATTCCGTCCGAGCTGGCCGTTGTGCTGCGCGGCTCTCCCCAGTGCCACCCCGCCCTGTGGGAATGGGAGGCAGCCAGGTTCGGGTGCATTTGTACTCTTTTCCCCAGTAAATTGACTCCGCTTTGCCATTACTTGCTCCTAATATGATGGGTTTGTCAGGTGTTTGTTCCTGGTTTTTCTGGAGGATGATGCAGAACTCCGAAGTTGCCCTGGCGGGTTGTCCACGGGCCATTGGTGGAGCAGGGCAGTATGCCTGGTGCTTGTAGAGGAGGGCAAAGCCCGTGATGCCTTCTCATTCTGGGGAGTTTCTCGTGCTCACCTGTACCTGTGGTATTGCCCAGCCAGGAGCTGACATGGTGTGTTCTCATGTGCTTCCAACACATTATGAAAAGGTTATTTCCCTAGAGGGTTGGCAGGGCACTGAACAGGCTCCCGAGGGAAGGGTCACAGCCCCGAGGCTGCCAGAGCTCCTGAAGGGTTTGGACAACGCTCCCAAGGATGCACAGGGTGGGATTGCTGGGGTGTCTGTGCAGGGCCAGGAGTCGAACTTGACGATCGCTGTGGGCCCTTTCCAGCTCAGGATATTCCACGGTTCTGTGTTTCCAGTGTTCAGCGCAGCTTTTTGGCAGGAAAGGCCAGCAGAGCCGCGGTGGCCGCAGTCTGCGCTGACACCACCAGCTCCCTTTGCGGGCTGGACCCCGGCGCTTTTGGCTGCGGCTCTTCCCCGTCCGGGCCGTGCCGGGACTGTGCCGATGCCCAGGTCCGTGCAGGGTCCCGGGGCCGTGCCCATGCGGGGCTGATGCCCAGGTCTGTGCTGGGTTCCGGGGCGGTGCCAGGCCGTTCCGAGCCGTGGGGAGGGCGGTCGGTCGGGCCCGGGGCGGGCAGGCGGGCACACGGCTCCGCCCCGGGGCGGCGCAGCGCAGGCCCCGGCCCGGCTCCATAAGGCCGCGGGGCCGCCGGCCGGACCCAGCGCCCCACGGGAGGGGCGATGTGGGCAGGGGTTGTCATGGCCTGGGCCTGGAGCTGCCTCTGTCGCCTCCTCCTCTTCCTCATCTTCCTCCTGCCGCCGCCGGCCGCGCCCGGGCAGCCCGCGGGTGAGTGCGCGGGGCCGGGCCGGGCCTGCCGCCCGCACCCCGCTCGGCCCCATTCTCTTTCCCGGACAGCGCCGTGCCCCCTTCTCCGTCCCCTCCGGAGGATCGGGTCCCCCTTGTCACCCCTCCCCGGGGCAGCCGCTTTCCCTCCCCTGCCCTCCAAGGGGTTCGGTGGGGCAGAGCCCCCCAGAGCTCGGCCAGAGCGGGGGTGCTGCCCGCTGGCCCCGTGTGCCCCGCGGCGGTGCCCGGGGGTGGCCGCTGCCTCCGGGCGGGGTTGTGGGTGCCAGCACCACCTGTGCCCTGCCCAGCATCGCCGGTGCCAGCGCGCTTCTGATCGGAGATGCTGCGGAGGGCCTAGCGGGACAGCGGGGCTCTGGTGCCGGGCCCATGGAGCTCCAGACGGGGAGCTGATCACGGCAGTGGCCTCCGGTCCCGGCACAGCTGCCCGAGCTCGCAGGTGCCCCGCGGCTCTTTGCTCCTCCATCCCCCCGTGCGCTCCCGAGAGCTCCGTCCGGCTCTTGCAGCCCAGCAAAGCCCCAGGAATGCGGGGCTGCCCGGTCGGTTCGGGTGGCCTTGGCCATCCAGGAGCTCGGGTATGGGGCAGAGCCACGCAGGCTGCTGTCCCCAGGGAGGGAGGGAGGGCAGGACTCAGTGCCATCCTTCTGCGTGGCTCTTAAGGACTTGGTCCCGCGCTCTCCTTAGGGACTGGTTATGAATTGAGATGATTCTGTTGATGGGCTCTTATGGTGCTGATTCAAGGCTGTACATACATGACAGGCAGAAATGTCTCCTCTGTCGTTTTTTCTTCCTCCCGAAGGGACACCGTGTAAAACTTTTGTGTTTGCTATTAATGCATGTTTTTATAGTCGGGTCTTCCCAACTGAGGAATATACAACTTGATACTGATTCTTCGTGCTGAGGACGGTTCTTATGTGGTGTGTGCCTCTCCCTGAGGGATTCTGTGCTGGAATCTCTTCCTCTCACTTGCTGCGTTACTGCTGGAGGGTGTGTGTGAGCTGCGAGAGGTGAAAGTCAGTTTGAGAGGTGGTACATCACATTGCGAGCTGCCTGACTGGAGGCCCAGAGGTGATGTCTGGAATTATGCATCTCTGAGATGTCAGGTGCTTGTGCTTCCACTGGGGTGCTTGGTGTTTTAGGAAGAAGATTTTTGTTCCTATCTGTAGGAAAGAAACACTGGTGCCAGTTCCTGATAGTGGATGGTAGTGTTCCTCTTTGCCTTTGGAACTCTCTGTCCCAGCTATTAATGCCCAACCTTCCACAAAATATAATGAACCTTCCTTGCCTGAGTGTGAGCATGAAGGAGAGGGTAGAAACCTCTAGCTCTTGGGTTATAATGTAAGGGCTGTTGACACACATAGGGATGTAAGGCAGAAGTGGAGTGTTACCCAAAACTATTATCTGAAAATTCCTGAATGACCATAATCACATGGTGGTGTGTAGCCTTAAGGGGTTTGTGTGTATGGCTTTTCCTCTCCTCTTGGTGTCCACAGAAGCCTTCAGGATTTGACTATATGGATTCAAAAAAATTCACAGGCAGAGACTGCTTTGTGCTGCTCCATTTCTTCCTTGATACTTGGTGTCATACACACACGCCAGGATGTTCCAGCCAGGCTTGACCACAATTCTTGAAGTGTCTAAATGCTTGGGTTTAAATTTCTGGGGAGATAGGCTGTTTGGTTAAGATAATTCTTTTGTTCAGATCACAGAAAACACAGCATTACCTCACCCATATTGCAACAAATCTGGGACAATCATTCAGCAAAGAGTGGGTTTCTGGTTATTTCCTCCATGTGAAAAGGAAAGAGAGGAAAGACATTTCAGTGTAGCTAATGTTGCCTCTTGTAATGCCTCGCTTTTGGAAAAACAGAGTGAGGATCATGACTTTAGAGTTTCTGCATGTCTTGATCATTATTATTTCACAAGCTAAATATAAAAAAAAAAAGGTAAGAATGTGCATTTCATAGTTCCCTTTGGTGGCCAGATGTAAAGCCAGTGATGTCTCCAAAGAGAAGCTTCCCACGGAGTCAGCTGAGAAAGCAGAGCTGGTGTTCACAGCTGGTAAGATGGGGAGGAAGTGAGTGGGCTCAGCGTGCTCAGCCCCTGTCCGTGGGCACGCTGTGGTGGGTGGAAGGGAGTGACTCAGGGCCAGTGACCCCAGGAGGGTTCATTTTGCTGCTGATAGCTTAGCTTTACCCTGCCTCTCCTTGGGAGAGGGCTCCGAGGTGCAGAGCATGTTGTGACAGTACCAGTGGACACGTGTGACAGTCCCTTTTGTAGAACAAGGGGAGCTGTTGTCTTGCAGACAAGTTAGGCTTTAGGAAGGGCAGAAGGAATGGGGAGAGTCTAGACAGGAAACACTTACAGCATAGGTCTGGATTTCAGCAAGGGGTGTAAGAATTTTCTAGGAAATATTTCTGTGGAAGAGCTCCGTAACCTGATCAACATCCAACATCCCCAGTGAAATACCAAAAGAAACATCATGAACTGCTCTGGCCAGGTTTAATGTTATACAAATATTCCAGGTGAGCAATACATACAGAGGAATTTGCTTCTCTTGCCATGATAATTGCTCATCTCTTCCTGCACCAGCACAGCAGGAGACCCAGCAGGTCTGAAGACTGAGAGCAGGGGAGGGAGAGGTGGAAAGAAAAGTCCGAAGGAGTGGTGCCTGTGGAAGAACAGCTGTCCAGATGTTCCCAGGTGTTTTGAAGAGGAAGCACCACTGAGGTTGTATTTTAGTGTTTGAGGTTTGGGAGGAGCTGAAACTGCTGGCTCCACAGAAAACATTCCTACCTTTAGAAGAAGACTTGTTATCTTAGTGTTTTTTATAAACCTCTAAACATTTTAAAGTAGACTTGGATAATATTTGCATAGTGAAAGTGAAGGAGGTTTTTGCTTGCAGTAGTCCAAAAAATAAATCCTACTTCAGCTGTGACCTTAGTGCAAAAGTCAAGTGCACCAAAAAAAATGCTTTTCCTGGTGTGCCATTGCCTGGAGAAATGTACCAGCAGTGGTTCTGGTTGTTTTGAAGGACATATGTAAGTAAGCCAGGTCATGGAAGTTTCTCCTCAGACACTGCTTGGCAAACTCCTGTATGATTCTGAAAATAGGATCTGGAGAATGCAGATTGAGCTGGCAGCTGGTACCTCCCAGTCAGATGGGATTCAGGTTCCATGAAGGCTGGGATAGCAATCCCAGTGATCTGAGCACGAGAGAAGAATCTGTCAGGGATAAGTGGCTTTGAAAGGATGGTGCAAAGGGTTCTGCTGAGGTGGAAATCATTTCTGTACATGTATGAGAGGGTGAAAAATAGGGAGTGGGAGCATGTTGGCAGGAAAGGAAATGAGTGTCAGAGTGGGTTAAATGACAAGTGAATCAGATGTGTGCTGTCTGTTTTGAAGGGGAGTTTAACCTGTGGAGATCCATAAACACACACAACATGTGTGCCTTGGTATGTGTGAGGTCTCACTGGGCTGGTGTGTCCTGTTTTGGGGATTTTTGGGATAGGTTTATCTGACTGGAGAGTGGAGCCAGAACAGCCTGATGTGAACAGGCAGAGGTGTAAGGAGATACTGAATGTTGATGCTCCTTAGTTGCAGGAAGGGAGAGGCAAGGATGACAGCAGGAAATCTAAAGATGTGGAGCTTGAGGGAAGGGGGTGAATGGCTGCCCTGCTCTGGAGCTCAGAGGTGCAGCTTGAAGCACAAGGAGCTGAATGCTCACTGGAGATGCTCCATGTGGAACTGTCCTGGTGGGTTGGATGGCTGGGTAATGCCTTTGGCACTTCTGGTGAGCAATCCCCTGCCAAAGTGTGGAAGCTGACCTCAGCTATTAATTGTAATCAATTGTTGATAACCACAGTTAACTGAATGAGTTTTGGTATTAGCAGCTGACCTGCTCACACGCTGATGAGGTGTTTTTATCAAATTAGTTTGTTTTGTGGTGTAACAGGCCACAGTCTGAACTTTCCTCTGTTTAATTTTTTTTCTTCCGTTGAAGAGTGTATCTTTGACCTTCCTTGGGAAGGAGTCACAGCTCAGGAAGGAGTCACAGCTCAGGAAGGATGGTAATTGAGGGGAAGTGTGGGTGAGGAGGTGGATGTAGCTGTGTGCTCTGATTCTGTAACTGAGCCAATGGGCATGCCAAGGTCTAGCAGTCTGACCTTTGCTGAATGCAGATCTTACCTGGCAGGCACCCCCAGAACACCTGAACACCCCCAGAGGTTCCCTCAGTGTCTGGAGAGTCGTTATGGCTGTGATGTGTTCCTGTGGTTTTCAAGCTCCCACATGTAGTGGAGCATGCATGGAATTCCTCTGGTGGATTTGGGGTGGGGAGGGGAAGATGAATCACATCTTCCTAGTTGTCTCCAGTGCTTGGTAATTAATGGCAGCCTTTAATGAGATGAGATAACTATGGTCATGGATGCAGTTGTGTTCTTCTGATCAGAAATAAAATCTCAGCACGGAAATGGGTCATCAGCATGTCCTGTCCTCAGCAGTGACGTGGTGCAGCTCCAGCAGCTGCCAGAAAGCACCTGATGATTAGAAGTCCTGTGACTTGCTGAAAAATTGATCCCAAATTCTATCTGGCCTTTGTAGAAGGAAATGTGGCAGCGGGGTTGGATTTCTGCTCGGCTGCACTTGTCCCTTGGGTTGGATTTTTGTTGAACTGCTCTGTGCTCTCTCTGATGGGCTCTGTGCCCTCTCTGAGGGTTACTGGTGATGTGTGAAATGCTGCCCAGGGCACTTGGCATGGCAACAGCTGCTCTGGGAAGTGAGGGGCAGTGCCAGGGACATACCTCTGGAGACTCCCACCCCTACCACCTCCCAAACTGGGGTGGTGAAGGATGGGAAGGAGGGCAGAAAGTGGGGAGAGAACTCTCAGAGCATTCAGAGACTTGAAAGTTGGCCTCTTTTAGTGCTGTTGCTCTAAGAGGATCCTCTTGGAGTTGTACTCTTCCCAGAAATCCCTCCCAGTTGTGCTTCATATGATGATTCACTCACTTGTTGTCTGCGTCCAAGCTGCTCTTGGGCAAACGTGTCTGTTCCAGGCACTGCCAAGGCTGCCTGTGCCCTGCTCTTTGTGGAAGCTGTGCCTGGACAGCCTGCAGAGCCTGGCCCGAGGGTCCCAGCCCTCTGCTGAGGGTGGGGAGGGCACTGGGGAGGGGACAAGGGCAGAGCAGCCCCCTGCAGGAGCTCGGGGCTGGCTGGAGTGTGTGCTGGGAAATGACAAATGGACAGAAGTGATTGCTGCAGTCTGTGCTTTTGGTGGTTCATTCCAGGGAAGGAAGCAGCCCTTCCCTCCCTTGTTTTCAGGCCAGGGAGGTACTGACACTGTGTTCTGTACCAGTCAGGGGCTGTTTTCAGGAATTTTATCTCTGCTTTTTTAATAGCAGACAAATACTTTTGTACTATTGTAGTCTGTCTAATACTTTTAATGTAGTATTAGTTTAATACTTTTAATACTTTTTAATACTTTTAATGTCTACTTTTTTTTGAGTATTGTAGTATGTCTACTTTAATAGTAGACAAATACCTTTTGTCTACAAACACAAGCAATGAAAGTTCTGCTGCAGTGTGTGCCCTGTGTGAGAAGCAGTGGGGCTGTGCCTGTGCTCTGGTGACAGAAATGCTGTGTGGCAGAGCAGGACAGCACAGTGCATCTGAGGCCTCCTGCATGGCCATGTGAGCTGTGACAGGAGGGAAGCTGGCGGTGATCTGATGGCTTGTTCTTCAGGGATAGTGGTGGGGAGTATGGGAATCCATAAATCAGAAAGTTTTGGGAAAGCTGCAGAAGGCCTCAGAGACAGCAGAATTGTGATTAGAGCTGAGCAGGAGCCATGAGATTGGTCAGCAGAGAAATTATGTAAAATGTAGAAAAGCAAGGACAAACAGAACAATGGTCTGTGTATTAATGCTTGTCTAGAATAACTCCCTGAGCTGCAGAAAAGTTCATCTAGAGAGATATCAGGGAGTTCTAAGGTTAATACTGGAGCTCTGTGCATTGTGTTTGAGGTTCACAAGCAGGTGTTGGATTTGAAATGAGCAAAAATTGTTTTAACCAAAGGTACCTGTGCTTACAGTGGTTGGATGGAACCAGTGTCAGTATAGAATATATACCATACAGATATAAATACTGTCAGTGTGCTTCTGCTTGGTGTGATTGGTCAAAAAACTTTTAAAGTGAGTTGTAACATTGAGTTCTTTGGCTGCTGCCTGGGATGTGAGCTGCTGGCACCTTCCCATTGCCATAGCCATGGAATGAGAGTGATGCTGGACAATCAAACAGCTCAAGGCACGTTCCCAGCAGTCCTGTCCCACTGGTGATTTGTACACAGCCCCTGGCTGGCAGTAGGAAGAGTGTGCAAGGGACTGGCTTTTCCCTTGGGATGCCTTTTTGAGTGCTCCCCGAGGTGATGATGATTTGTGTCAGCTTGCCAGGGATGGGAAGAGGAGGGGAAGGTATCTGAAGGAGCCTGAATACCACTGCAGCCTGGTGCTTTTTGGGCAACCCCTGGCATTTCAAGCCTCCCCATTTTCCCAAGGATGCAGCAGGCCTCTCATGGAGGCTTTGAGCTCACAGTGCTGTCCTGCAACTTAGAGAAGCCAAAGGCCCTTTGGACATGGAGTGTGAGTTTTGGTGTGTTCAGAGGGGCTGGTTTGAACTGGATGCAGCATCTCAGTCCCACTTGAGAGATTTTGGAGGGTCTTGGACACCAAACACTCGCTCACCTGCCCCAGAGGTGGTGATGATTTCTGGAGACACTGAGGATGACTGTTCCCTTCCCCCTGCCCTTGTTGGGGAGCTCAGACTCCTCTGATGAGCTCATTGATTCCCTTGCCATGAGCCAGGAAAACTGTTTCTCTGGATGCTGCCTGATCTGGCTTGGCCAACCTCCTGCTTCCTGGGTGAGTGGCTGTGAGCCAGGCACCAGCAGATGCCACCACTGATGGGAAAAGTAATTTGCATGCACAGTTTATTGTTGTTTACATAGTTAATATCAAACAGCTTGCAAAAACCGATAAAGGGAGCTTGGACTGTGGACTTGTTCAGTTCGGGGGATCTGTCTGATGTTGCATATACAAATAAAATATAAAAGGATCTGTGACAGCTTCTTTGTTGTAGGGATTTGTCTCACCTCAGTTGTTTTGATGAGGCCCTTGAGAGCTCTCTAAAAGCACAATAAATAGTAGCAGCAGCCTCAGGGCAGGAGTTTGGCTGTGCTGTGCAGGGCCAGGGTGTGAGGCTGAGCTGTGCCATGGGCAGAGCAGGAGCTGCTGGAGCTCCTTGAGAGAGGCTGCACGGGGCAGTTGTGCAGCTTTGCATCACAGGACACTTGGTTTGACACTGGGTATCCCTTGCTGTGCTTAAGACCTGCCTTAAGAGCTGATTCTGCTGATGAAGAGTGGTGGTGCTGCTAAGACAGTATTTGGAATGTGAAGATTTCAATTTGAATTCTCTGGAAATTTTGGTGTCTCCTCTGCTGTTTGTGTGTTGTTTTCTCTGGCCCCTTGCAAGGCAATCCAAGTGTGCCTTGCTCTGTGCTCTTCTGTGTGTGCACTTTTCCTGAAGTAGTGTTTTCTTCCTTGTGTTTCATCCTCTTGGTTGCTTTGTTCCTTCAGCCAGTGTTTGTGTTCTGCTCTCCAGGTTTCCAGGAGATTTCCCTGCTCACTTCCTATGAAGTTGTAACTCCACAGAGATTGGGAAGAGAACGACGAGAGGCTTCCAACAGCTCCTCCATACAGGTACTGGGCACTCTGAGACACAGCTTCAGTTTAGTGTCTGCTTCCAAATAAATCTATCCAAAACTGACCTGAAATGCCTGTGGGATGCTGCTGGATGCACCTGGCAGCAGGGAAATGTCTGTCCTTGCAGAGAGCATCACCTCTGGCACTGCTGGCAGCTGAGGGACAGGAGTACCTCCCTCCCCCAGAGCTCATGAGTTGCTGCAGTGGATTTTTGGTCTGGGTGTAAAACTTGCATCATGTTCAGTAAAAAAAACTGTGTTGTCCTTTTCTGACTCTGACTTGGAACTTTTCTGTGGAAGTTTTAGAAGGACAGTATAAGAAAACCACATTTCTATTTTGAAACAATTTCCTTCATGGGATTTTTCCCCAGTCACACAGGAAGAGATGCTAAGCTCTTGAGGCAGGGATAATTATAAAATAAATTTCAGGCTCGTCCACTGTTGTTGGTTTCAAAGACTTTTTCATTCATTAACATGGTTAAAATGCACCTTTCTTTATATTCAGGACAAAGTGTCGTATGCTATTGAGATTGAGGGAAAAGAATACACCATTCATCTAGAAAAGAACAAGTAAGTGATGAATTTCTTTAAATTATTAAATTACCCAAACTGTTGTGTCCAGATGAGAAGCTGGCAGGTGGCGCATGAGTTTTGAATCCTGGGGGAAGTGCAGGTAGATCCCAGCTCTGCACAATGGGAAGAGATTGAGTCCCAGTGTCCTGGCCATCAGCCAGAGATGTTTTTTGATTCCTGCAGCCCTGGGGAACCCCCTTCAGAGCAGGAAGCTGCAGATTACTCCGAGGAGACCCAGGGAATCTACAACTCTTTCTATTCACAGCTAAAAATAAACAAGCTGAACTGTATTTCAAGTAAATATTTTCACTTTTGTCTGGATCTTGTTTATTGTTTTAGTTTTGTGGTTTTTCCTGTCTCAGTAGCACAAGGACAGTAATAAATGAGGAAACTGACTCTCTCCAAGGTCTGAATACTGACACCTCACAGCTGATACAGACTCTGTCTCTCTGGGGTTTAAGAGCCACCTGCAGCACCAGCACATGGTCATTACCAGGCCACTGCTGGCCAAACTGCCCAGTGATAGAGACACAACTGTGCAAGCCCTTGGGGAGCTCCAGCTGCCCCTTGCCAAGGCCCTGACCCTCAGAAATGTGGGAATTCAGCTGCACCACATCAATGGAATTACCAGGATGGTGCAGCAGTCTTAATCGTGGGAGACTTTCCAATGCACTTCCTCCTCAAACTGGGGAGGAAAAGGAACATGCAGCAGACTGAGGGCTAGAATTTATTTTTTTTTCTGCTTGGAAACAGGCTTTTAGCACAATTTAATGGGTTTTGCTGCTTGTTCTACTCTCTGAGGTGAGGTGGTTTGTTTGATTTCATTAGCAGTTCTACCATTCTGGTCTCTTGAATTTTGCTGTGAAAATATACTATTTCCTTGTTAATTTTAGAGCATTTTCCTTTTTAGTGTTTCCTTCTTTAATTTCAATTTACATATTTGTCACACTTTTGATTAGGGTCATCTTACTGCTCTGTTCCAATGTCACAATCATTCCATGAAATTCCTCTTGTGTTCCTTGTCCCCTGTCATTGCAGAGAACTGCTGCCCAAAGATTTCACAGTTTATACCTATGACAAGGAGGGAAAGTTGCAATTGGAATATCCAGATGTCCAGGTAGGACTTCCTTCTCTTCATACCCTCACTGAGGGGGACTGGAACAGAGCATCTGTGGGATGAAGGAGTTGGGATTACAAAAGGATGGTTGGATTTTCTGCTGAGTCCCCTTCAGTACCCACTGCCCTCTCTCTTCCTGGAGAGAGTCCTTAATTTTGGATGAGGCTCTAACCCTGTGAAATACCTGATTTTCTGCTGTGGAGGTGGTTGCTGTCTCATTAGAAGCAGCTCCTCTCTACAAGGCAGTGCTGCTCTCAGCTGTTGGTGTCTCATTATTGGGGTGCTGCTGTCCTTGTCCCACAGCCCAGTGCAGGGCTGGTGGCTCTGGGTGCTCTGGGGGCTGAACAGGCAGCACAGTGAGCTCCCAGATGGGTCCCTGAGGCACTGTGAGCTGGCCCATCCAAAAAAAGAACTCCTCAGGTGGGCTGCTCTGTGAGTCCTGCCAGGTGGGAGCTGCTGGAAGGGATGCACAAGTCTGAAGGACCTTTGGGAGGGATGGGATCTGTGCAGTGTTGGAGTTATTCCACAGAAAGAATTTGCTGCCTGACATGTTGTCTTTGGAAATGTAGAATTGAAAGCAGGTTGTGTGATACAAAATGCAAGAGAGATTTCCTGATGGCTTCACTCTCAGGGATCAGTGTTGTTCCTTTGAAAGGGAAGTGTTAGTCAGATTCATGATTCACAGGGTCTTGTTCTTGAAAATAAAGCACCTGAGTCAAATGACTGTTTGCTTCCTTGTTAAAAGGGATTGGTTAGAGGAAAAATGCTCTTTCAGCATGAGGTCACAGAAGTCACACTGGCCCTGAAGAGTTAGCACAAGCTCTCTGTGCTTTCTGCATTCCTTGCTGAGCACCAGGGGACAGAACCTGTACTATAGACCCCCATATCAGTGCCTAAAGATGAGACAGAAAATGGAGTGTATTTGCCCATGCTGCCCCTTGTCTGCTTTCCAGAATTTGTATGTCCAGAGTGTGTCAGGGCTGCACTGTGCAGCACAGCTCTGGCTGGGGGGCACAGCAGGTGCTGTCCCTCCTGCTACTGAGAGGTGCCAGACAAGCCAGAACTTTCTGCCAGAAGACTGAAGAGTAATTTGGCCCAAATCAGGAGGGAGGGGCTGGCCTGGAAATATTTGAGGCAGGGTGGAGGACAGAACAGGAGAGGGATAGCCTAGGTCAAGTTAAGAAATCCAGCTGTGATAAATTTAACTTACATTTAATGCAAGTTGTGTTGTTGAGTTGTGATCACTGCTGGTCAGTGGCAGCTCAGAGGTTGCCCTGGCTGTGCAGGGATGCCTGAAACATGTGTGTAATGCCACCCTTGTTTTCCTGCCAGGATCACTGCCACTATCAGGGCTTCATGGAGGGGACCCTGGATTCCCTGGTGGCTGTCAGCACCTGCTCAGGGCTCAGGTAGCACAACTCCTCCTTTGTGTCCCTGCTGTCACATGGTGGCTGCTGAAGCCAAACCCCAGATCTGCTGCTTTTCACTGTGCCTCAGCCAGCCAGGGAGTCACTGGCTGCACTGGGCTGCCTTGGTGCTGGTGTCCTTTTATTCAAGGAGTTCACAGATATTTGAAGGACAATTAAATAAGTTATTAATGCAGATTGCTACCAGAATGCAGTAAATTAGTTTTGATGCATATTTGGCTTATTTTTGAACTTGCACAGATAGTTATGACAGCTGTACCTATTGCAGAAGTGGAATGTTGAACACTAGTCTCCAAATTTCACAAAATTGGCCCTAAACCTTTTGCACCTCAAGTTTGATGGAATTGTTTTCTACTTTGGCCTAATTGCTATTTATTGTGGGCCATTGATTTTTTTGCAGGGCCATGTCAGGCACCAGAGTGGCAATAGTGTATTTGAACTAAAGCATTTCTGCTTAAGACCTGGGATGTAATTCCTGGGTATTGCAGAGCCTTACAGAGGTGTTTAATGTCCTGCATTTGTAAAGCCCTGCTCAGTGAAAGGCCTTTGGAAATGTAGAATTGTGAAGTGAGGGGAAGTGTGCTTCGTCACAAGAGCTGAGGTATAGGCAGGCTTTGGTTATCCAGTAAAATAAAATTCTGGGTAACTGTCCTCTGTACTCAGTGCCAGATTTCTTACACACTGCCTTATTTTAGGGGTTTGGTGACAGTAGGGAATGTCACTTATGGGATTGAGCCCATGGATCCCTCCTCTGGCTCTAAACACATTCTCTATCGACTGGACAATGTAAAGAAAGAGCCCACAGAGTGTGGAGTAACCACTGAAGGCCAGGAAGGGGAACATGAACATGCAGAGGGAGAGCTCCATCCCAGTATGACCCAGCTGCTGCGGGTAAGTCCTCCCCAGTCCCACACAAGGGGTTTTGTGAGTTCATTTAAGAGTGTGGAAGCAGCTTATCAGATTTCCTGGGACTTAGTGCATACCTAAAGGTTTATGATTTGGGGGGTTTGCACTAAGGGACAACTCAGTTTCTTCCCCAAAGCAGCCACAGTCTCCTCCTGCTTCTGCACTTGGCAGGGAGGGTGGAGCAGCTGATTAGAATATTTATGGGCTTTTTTGGGGGACTTCTAAGGGCAGGAGCATGACCCTCATGGAGAGGCTTGTTAACAAAGTACTGCATCAGGAGCCAGGAGAATATTGTCATGTTTATTCCCCCCTCCTCACCATCACAGCAGTTTGGTGTGAAGTCCCCCTTGTCCTTCAAGGACTGTCTGTACAGGAACAAGATGGAAGAAATGTTGTGTTTCACATCAAAGTCATTGGTATTTGCTGGTAGAATCTTTCTGCCCCTTTAGCAAAGTGTGTGGTGAGTTTCCAAAGCAATCTGTGCAGAGGTGCCTTGCTTTTGAAACAAGGGGAGTCTTTGTGCAGCTGAGTTTTAGTGTAAAACACAGAGACTCTCATTGCATTGGATTCCACTGCTTGGGTTTGGCACCGTGTGCTTTGGGTGTGTCTCAAACCACTGGTGGTATAAAGTGAAATATGACAATGTCATGAGGGTTTTTTTTTTTTTGTTTACACTTGAATTAATAAATCTGAAGTTGTCTAAAACATTTTCTTTTCCCCCCAGAGAAAGAGGGCAGTCCTGCACCAGACAAGATATGTGGAGCTGTTCATAGTTGTGGATAAAGAAAAGGTGTGGCTTTCCTTTTTCTTTCTCCTCAGGAGAGGGCCTGGAAAGCCCTCAGATTTCATTACTCCCAAATGGATTGTTGAAAAACACTTGACAATTTACCCAAGTTGTGCAAATATGCTACCCTGGAAGTGGATAAATACGTGCAATGCAATCTTCTCAGAAGAGAAGTCAGCCATCAGACAGGGACAGGTTCTGTAATGTAAGGAAAGCACTGGGTAAAAACTGCCTTTGCTGTTGTCTTTGGGATACTGAGCTGCTGAGCAGTACCAGTGAAGATGTTGCTGAATTGGTTTGCATCTTCTTGGAGATTTGGAGCCAGGCAAAACTGTTCTGTTCCTTTTTCTGACTGTTGTCTCTTCTCTTCATGAAGCTAAGTTTCTTTGTCTTGCAGTTTGAAGATTTTGGGAAGAGTGAAACAGAAGTAAGAGAGCATATGGTGCAGCTGGCAAACTTCCTTGACAGTGTGAGTAGGAGGGGTGCTGTGTGCTGCAGCCCTGCTGCCTTTTGGAAATGTCTACCCTGGGGTCTGTTCTGCTACCACTTTGGGGAATGCATCCCCATGGAAGCTTTTCCATCTCTAAATTCATCTGCACTTATCCACCTTGAGAATTTGTTTAGGAAATTCTTCCAACCTGTGCTACATCCAGGGAGTGACAGGACAGATTGTTGCAATTATTGCAATTCTTGTGTCTGTGTAAAGGTTAGAGAAAAAGCATGTCTGCAACTCCACTATTTCACATGATATTTGTCAGAATTGAGACTTTTTATTTCTGTTTGGTGTTGTCTTGCAATGGAGCCAGTGTGGCATTTAAGCATTGATCCTGTAGCTAATGAAGGTCTGAATCACAGGGAAAATGCATTTGGTGGTTCCAGGTGTGTACTAGCTGTGGAAAAAAACTCAAACCCACACAGAAAAGATGGATGCTTGCAATGAGATCTATAACACCAGTGTCACTGTTATATCTTCTGAAAGATCTCTTTGCCCAGGATTTTCTCCTGGAAAGCTGAGAAGCCTCAGAGAAAAAGTAAAACAATATTATCTCATTTACTTCTCCTGTGTTTTGCTGGTTTGGAATGTGGTTGGAGATTGTTTATCCAACAAGTGATTGTTTGATTGGTTTAATGTGAATTGTTTTAATGGCCAGTCCTGGTCAAGCTGTGTTGAGGCTCTGGAAAGAGTCACAAGTCTTCATTATTATCTTTTGAGCCTTCTGTCTGTATCCTTTCTGCATTCTTTAGTATAGCATTCTTTAATATAAATCATAAAATAATAAATTAGCCTTCTAAAACATGGAGTCAGATTCATCATTCCTCCTGCCAGGGGGCACCCCACAGCTACAAGACACCAGGCCACTTGTTTTTGTCTGAAGCTATAAATGACTGTTTCTCCTGTTTTTCTCCCCAGATGTACGTTATGCTGAACATCCGCATCGTGCTGGTTGGGCTGGAGATCTGGAAGCACGAGAACATCATCAGCACTGATGGGGGGGCTGGGGATGTGCTGGCCAATTTTGTGCAGTGGAGAGAGAAGAACCTTGTCCTGAGGAGGAGGCACGACAGTGCCCAGTTTGTCCTGTGAGTGCCAGCTCCTTCCCTCTGCTCCCAGTGACAGGAACGGGGGATTTGTGTTCCCAAACAGGCTGTGGGGCTGCTGGGGGATAAAACCAGCACTGGGAGAGAAGAGGAACCATGGGAAGGATTCCACTGATTGGGGAATGGAAAAAGAGATTTGCTTTTAGAAATAAACTTTAGGTTTGCTGAGAAATGAAATTGGACATTGAGAGATGGAAGAAACAATGAGGAAGAAAAACCCCTAAATTCCATAAGAATTAAAAATTAAAAGGGAGGGTTATGCATCAGAGGGGAATCTTTGGGATCAGGTGTTCTGGGAAGTCTGAACCTCTCAAGTGCCTCAGAAATGGGGAAAGAGAGAAGGGAAATGTGGCTGGAAATTGGGATAAAAAGGGAGGCTGCATCCTCCAAACCTTGGAGAGACCCCAGGGGATGCCCCATGGCCTCTGCCTGGGTTGGAATAAAGCCAAAGGGCTCCTCTGTCTCCTGTTTGGGCACAAACCTCTGCTGTTTGGGGGTTCATTTTCCTAACACCAGGAAGTTCATTCTGTCCCTGCCTGCTCAGCCCAGCTGTGTAGCAGGCACAGGGCCTGCAATGCCTCCATGGCATTCAGCTGCCTAAGATAGGAAATGCCAAGTCATGATGAGTGAACCTATGAAGCCTCTGTTCTGCCTTCAGACCCTTGCTTATCTCTCTGTAAGTCTATAAGTCACTTTCCCCTCACCATTGGACAGTTTCCAAAACTCCTGTACCTTATAAAAACCCCTACTTTTGCCCAGCTCTGCAGAAGAGCTGTCCCTGAGAGCCTTCCCAGAAATTACCAATAAAGACATCTCTGTGGACCCTCACACAGCCTTCTCCTCTCTCTCCCAGCTCTGCCAAAAGCACTTAGCAAGCTAAAGAGTTGAAATCACTAATGAGCTGCTAATCACTAAGAGCTGAACTGCTTGCTAAGTCTGGAGCCTGCCTGAGGGGCCAGGACAGGTCGTGCTTAATTGGACTTCTCTGTCTTGGGCACCAACGAGGAGACCCCAAAAACACCAGAATCACCTCACAGCTGTACTGCCTGTGCTCCTTATATGCAGAGGGATGATGTGAAAGAAGCTGACTTTCTCTCTAAACACTTGTTTTAGATGAAGAGAGCAAAGGAATCTTGAGCAGACAGCAAAAGCTTAACTGGTGCCATTTGTGCTTGCTGTCAGCAGCAGTGCTCCCCTTGTCAGCCTGGGAAAGCTGGAGCAGCAGGATTTGTGCCCCACAGGCAGGAGTGGTGTGCTGCTGTGGACTCTGTGTGTCTGTGCAGACAGATGATGGCCTTTCCTTTCTCTTCATGACTGCAGGAAGAAGGGTTTTGGTGGCACAGCTGGAATGGCCTATGTGGGAACAGTGTGCTCCAAGAGCCATGCAGGAGGCATTAACGTGGTGAGATTTCTTCAGTGATCTCTGAATGTGATTGAGGTCGGAGTTTACACCTGAAAGTCTCCCTGGAAGCACAGTGACTTTCATAACAAAGCTGAAGTGGCTTAGTGGGGCTCTTATGTTTGTCCCCAACAATTTCTGACACTTCCAGGGTATCTGGGTCACAACTTCTCTGTAGTCTTCTGCTCAGCTTCTCCTCTGCTCAGTGTGCAGTGCTCATGCAAAAGGATTTCTCTGTGTTGTTTTAAGCATCTCTGCCTTGAAAGTTTGTGGGAGCTATGGGTGTTGTCAAATCTGTGCTGTCTGACTGCAGCTGTGACCTCCCTGAGCAGTGCTGGTCCACTGCATGTTTTATATGGAACTGCAGAGCCTTAAAGAACCAAGCTGCTGGTCTCAGATAACTCACAATCCCAGAAATCTGCCTCCTTTGTTTGGACCAGTGACAGAAGTGCTGGAATTTGCACATTTCAGGAGAATTGGGCTGGCGTGGAGAGTTCTAGTTTTTGTGTTAATGCTGCAGCTGCTGTGGAAAGTGGAGGTTGTTGGGTAGTGTCCCAGAGAGGTTTCTCTGAGGGCTCTTACTGCTGAGCAAATTCCATGTACTTGGTTGGGAATCTGGCACTGTTGGTCTGAGAGTCCTGATAATGTCGAGCCAGAATGGCAAAAGGGTCTCGTTGGCACAGAAGCAAACATTGACTTTGTCAGGATAAGCTCTGTGCTGACTGCCTTCTGTGTCACTCCTATGCAGTTTGGAAGGATCAGTATCCAGATGTTTGCCTCCATCATGGCTCACGAGCTCGGCCACAACCTGGGGATGAACCACGATGATGAACGAGTCTGTCACTGTGGGGCAAGCAGCTGCATCATGAGCTCTGGAGCATCGTAAGTAACTGACCAAGGGAAGGCAAACAAAGCTCAAAGTGCCCCATCCCTGTGCTTTGTTTTTCTGGATTACTTTCACCTTCAAATTCCCCTTGCAAAGAGTCCTGTTGTGCTTGTAATGAGGGATGCAAATGTCCCCCTGTTCTGCAAACACTGGGGGTGCTGGCTTGGCTTAGTGTAAAACTCAGCTCATTTTCTCCATTGCAGGGGATCCAGGAACTTCAGCAGCTGCAGTGCAGAAGACTTTGAGAAGCTGACACTCAACAAAGGTGGGAGCTGCCTGCTCAATGTCCCAAAGCCTGATGAGACCTACAGTGTCCCTTACTGTGGGAACAAGCTGGTGGATGCTGGGGAGGAGTGTGACTGTGGCTCACCAAAGGTTTGTGGCTGTGTGTATAACTTATCCCAGAGGTGCCAGGGCAGCCTTCTGTCCCCGCTCAGAGGGGACTGTTTGTGACAGAGGGGGAGATTTTGTGACACTCACAGCCCTTGTGTCCTCAGGAATGTGAGAGAGATCCGTGCTGCGAGCCAGGAACTTGCAGGCTCCGATCTGGTGCTGCATGTGCTTATGGTGACTGCTGCAAGAACTGCCAGGTAGGAGACTGGGCTGGTGGTGGGAAGGTGAGAAAAGGAGAGCATTGGCTTGGTCAGTGCATCTGTGAGAGGGAGTTGTCCTGTGTTATAGATGGATAATGAGGTGATTGGCTCTCACAATTAAAAGATAACTATTGTGTGAATATCAATAAAAGCTTTGGTGATGCACAGTTATGTTATTGTAGTTTAGATGTCCTCTGTTCTCCCCACAGTTCCCCTTCCCCTCTGTGTTGTTGCCATCACAGCCTGGGCTGTCCAGGACAGGTACAAAGAGGCTGCACAGGTGTCCCTTACCTGGGGCAGGTGGGAATGGCAAAGCTCAGGGGGTGCTCAGGGGGTGGGCATGGCAACACCTGAGCTCCAATCCAGTGACAGAGCAGTCTGCACTGATAAATGGCAGAGAAGAGCTGAGTGACAGACTTTGGGAAGGGCCAGGGCTGGCTGATGCAGCCCCAGGGGTATAAAAGCCTGAGCATCCCTCTTGAGGATGAACCAGCCCCGTGGTGTGCACGAGGGGCAGCTCCCAGCCCTGCAGCTCTTTCCTCATGTAGCCCTTTGCTGTATTTTTGTCAAGGTTTAATAAACCTTTTTAAATTTTCAAATGAGCAGTTGTTTCTCACACCTGCCCCACAAGGAGACACAGATCAGAGTTCAGATCAGTCTCTGCTTTGGGGTGCAGCCCCACTCTCTGCTGTGAGGTTCCTCTTTTCTGACACAGTTTTCCCTCCCCTTTCTGCTCAGCTCCTCCCTGGAGGCACAGAGTGTCGTGCCAGTACCAACGAGTGTGACCTCCCAGAGTACTGCAATGGCACCTCCCAGTTCTGCCAGCCAGACTTCACTGTGCAGAACGGGCACCCCTGCCACAACCAGGAGGCTTACTGCTACAACGGCGTGTGCCAGTACTACGATGCTCAGTGCCAGGACATCTTTGGCTTCCGTAAGGAAGGGTTACAGTCTTTCTAAGAGATGTAACTAAAGAATGCATCAAGTATGGGTCTCCTCCAGCCAGGTCTCACAAGCTCTTGGAGGTCTATTTCTCACCCAAGATAGCTCAGCTACCTCAGAAGGCATCAAATCAGCAGGATGGCTTCTGTGGCAGTGTTGGAAACAAAAAGGTTTTGATAAAAGGCAGAGAAAAACCGAGCCAGGTGCGAGGTCCTACTGCCCCTGGTAAAACACCTCAGAAAAGCAATCAGTTTCTTTGTTCTCTCCTTTTTCTGGTAAATTGCCCAGCAAAACTTTTTGGCTCTTATCTAATTAGCTATCCTTAAGTTTGAAGTGAAGTCCCCTAAGTCTTATGAGATGCCTTTTCACCTCATTGAAGAGAAAAACTTCTAGGCTTATTTCCTTTTTAAAAAACCAGAAGACAGTTTTGTCACTCCATCAACAGGGGGCACATTCCTATAAATACACTAAGTTTATTTAAAATCCATTTATTTGCTTGTCACTAACAGAGACCAGCTGGCTTTGGCAGAGTATTTGGAGCAGTGGTAGTAATGGCTTAGCATCATGGTCATGCATTCTTCCTGTGTTACACTTAAGTTTTGAGCTTGGGATCCAAGTCATAATTTTGTTGCACTTATCATTTCTGGTACAGTGGGGTTTCTGCTCTATAGGTCTGTAAAGAAATATCAAATCCTAGAATTGACTCACATTGAGTAACTGTTTTTCTCTGTTTTTAAACTTGGAACCTTGTAATTCTGACATGGTGACCTCTTTAGTGTTTTGACCAAGTTCCTAAGCTTGCTGCTGCATTGGTGTAGCAGAGTAGTTGCCCTGGGTACAGGAGATCTGTGGGAGATGTTTCTGTGCCTGGGTAACGTGGCTCCTCTCTCTGGGGTTGTTGTTTGCAGAAGCCAAAGCAGCCCTCAACATTTGCTTTGCTGAAGTGAATTCCAAGGGGGACAGATTTGGCAACTGTGGTTTCCATGGCCATGACTACAAGAAATGTTCCAGCATGTGAGTTGAGCCCAGTGCATTGGGAAGCTCTGAAATGCATGGTTGGGAGTCTGTGTTTGGGTGCTGTGCTGCCAGTTTGGGATGTTGTAGGGGGTGCACACTGGAGGGATGCAGGGCTGTGCTGAGGACAGCATGTTCCACATCTCCTGACAAGGATTGTGCATTCCCTAAATGTTCACATATGGGAAGATGAGAAGCAAATCATCGTGTTTTCCTTAACGTAGAGATTCCAACAGCTTACAGAAAGAAGGGATAAACTACTCTTGCAGCACTGGAATGAAGCCCAGTTCAGTTTTATTTGTCAAGTTGCCTCAATTTTGTTTTCAAGTAGCATCTTCCAGTAGAAAGGAAAGATGGTATCAAGCACATGGTAGTCTGGTTCTCAGAATAAATTCAAGTGTCACTACAGTGTTCCTGTGTTGCTGTTGTAGGAATGCCATGTGTGGGAAGCTGCAGTGTGAAAATGTGAAAGCCATGCCTGTGTTTGGAATCAAGCCTGCTGTTATCCAAACTCCCATCAGAGGCACCAGCACCACGTGCTGGGGGGTGGATTTCCAGCTGGGCTCTGATGTCCCAGACCCAGGAATGGTGAATGAAGGCACCAAGTGTGGTAATGGAAAGGTAATAAAATTTTGGTTTAAATGATATCTCAATGTAATAATTTAGGGTATTCATGGGAATACCCTAATTATTTCAGCTGCACTGTTTCATAAATAGTTATGACCATTATTTTTGGATGCCTGTAGTTAATGTGAAACTAAATGAGTCCACTGCTTCTCCCCACTGCCCAGTACTGCACTGCATGTGCATCAAACCTTTAATGAGCCTTTCATTTGTAGGTGAAGTGAAAGAAATTGAGTTCATTGAGAGCCAGAAACTTTGCTCTGTCAATGAGCAGGAAGAGCCAGGCCCACACCAATGCCTCGAAGACAACTTTCAATTAAAATCCAACTAAACTAAAGAGTGCAGAAGCTTAGCCCTAGCAGAGGAATGTGCATTCCACATGTCCTTACTGGGCACAATTTAATTGCTGTTCCTTTACATTCAGACTCGAGACAAAAGGCTCCAGTGCCAGCTCAGCCCCATGCTGAGAGGCCTTTTGTGGAACAGAGTTTCTGCAGAGTTTGGAATTATCAGTGAGAGTGTGTGAGGCTTTGTGGCAGCAAGCACAGCGTGGCTGTGGGCTAGGGGCAGGGATCTGGGCAGGCAAGGGGGCACTGAAATGCCATCATCCCTCATCTGTGTGCATCTCTGCTCCCCAGATCTGCAGGCACTTCCAGTGTGTCAGTGCCTCTGTCCTGAACTACGACTGTGACGTGGAGAAGCAGTGCCACGGGCATGGGGTAAGCAGGGAAGAGAGGCAGCAGTTTTCAAATGGTGATCAGTAACTTTATTTTTCTGTTTTGTCAAACTGTAAAACTCTCTAAAATGCCTCTAGGCAAGAGAACCTGTAGCAGTGTCAAAAAAAATCTTAGACACAACTCTCTGCCAGGCAAGAATTCCCAATTCCAGTATTGCTAATGAAATTTGACTCTGCATCTCACAAAGAAAAAAAACAAACAAGTAAAAGCCATGGTGTGTAAGCTGTTGGGATAGCTAATCCTTGGAAGCTCTTCCTGAAGAGTGCTGTGTGTGCTCAGTCATGTGAAATCTTGGGATGCCTGGCCAAGGACTGTTTGGAATTGGCTGTGGAGTAACTGGGTGAAAGTCTCCAGGCTGAGCAGTACGAAGCACAGAACAGGTCGTGGCTGCTGCAAGCAGATTGAAATGCACAGAAATGGAGGTGACTGAGTGTTTGTGCTTTGGAATGCAGGTGTGCAACAACAACAGGAACTGCCACTGTGAAGCAGGCTGGGCCCCCCCTTTCTGTGACTCCAAAGGCTACGGGGGCAGCGTGGACAGTGGCCCTCCATACAATGGCAAGTGGCTGTGAGAGCTGGGCTGGGGCTGGGTGCTCCAGGGCAGCCCCACGTGTTGGTGAACTTTGGTGCATGGCTCTGCATGCACCAGACACCTCTGGGTTTCACTGGCAAAGAATTCTGGCAGAGGTTTTGTGCTCAAGGTGTTGCACTTCTGTGCTGGGATGCTGGGGTAGAGATCTGTAAGGATCTGAGCTGGTTTAGTTCAGGTGATTTCTGCCACCTCAGAACAAAGATCCTCTTGGACTTCTCTGTATCCAGGCTTGGAAGGGAAGCTCCAGTGAAAGGAAGCATGATTCCTGCACTAGAGAAAGCAAACTGACAGAGCTGGAAGCTTGCTTTGCTCACTGAGGGTTTGAAGGTGAAATAGGAAGCCAGAGCCAAGCTGTAATCTGGAGAAAACTTGCTGTGTCCATGTGGAGTATATAAAGATGGGATTGGTGTAACTTCTGTGGGCTGCAAGAATGATCTTGAAGACTGTTTTTCATAAGCTGGTGTGGGTTTGGGAAGGCTAGGGACTCTGATGCAGTAACAGGCTGGAGAAGTACACTGGAGCTCAGGCAGATCCCTCAAATCATCAGACAGAAAAAGGGAAAGGTTGTTTTAGTACAGCCTGCAGGGGAGAAATTGCTGCATATAAAAATGTCAAAATTAAGAACCCAAGTTCTTTGTCTAAGCAAACAGTGGCTGGAGAAGAGGTAGATTTAACACCAGACCAAAAGGCAGAAGCTCTGTTTTCCTCTCTCATAAAATCTTTAGTAATGAAACATTACAGTCATGAAAAATGAGGATTGATCTCCTAATTTAATGTGCTACTGCAGCCCAGGGTGTCAGCTCTAAAAGATAAACAGAAAGGATCTATTTGGGCATCTATCTTATTGGATTCTTTGGGGTTTTTTCTATGAAAAATGGAAAAGAAGTTACAGAATCATTCCTACCTCATAATCTCTGCTGTAAGGTTTATTTCTTCTGCATGGTTTTGTGCCCTCAGACAAAGACACCTCTCTGCGCAATGGGCTGCTGGTGTTCTTCTTCCTGGTGCTCCCCCTGCTCGTGGCTGCTGCTCTGGCCTTTGCCAAGAGGGACAGGCTGAAGAGGAGCTGCAGGAGGCTGATGTCCCGCTGCCACTTGTGAGTGCCTCCTCCTTTCTGCCTCTCCTCTGCCCTGGAACAGGGCAAAATCCATGGATGTTTGTTTACACCAGCCATGCCAAAGTGTGGAGGTATATCCCAGTCCCAGGATGTCAGGGGAAGGCCCCTGTATCCAATGGCACATGCAATTTGCCTCTGGCAATGACAGAAAAGATAAATCCAGCCCAAATCAAGAGAGCAGAGAGTTTTCTCTTTGCTGTTATGTTTGTTCTTGTGCATTGGTGATAGGGGTTTATGTTTTTGGGTCCCATCTTTTTATAGAGGGGCAAAGGGAAGCTGCCAGAGTCTTGAACAGAAAAAGGGTTGTTGTTGTTTATTAGATTTGTGGTAAATATTATCTTTCTCACACTTGATATGTTCTAAGATAGTATAAATCCAGCTCAGGTTCACAGTACCTGGGTTCACAGCCTGCACAGTGCTTGTGTCTGGGTCATGTGCTCACACAGCCCATATCCATTGGATTTCAGGTCCCTTCAGTCACCTCCTCCTCGACCAGACACTGAGCCCAGGGACTACCAGCAGAGAGGCTTCTCCCGTGGCCTGCCTTATCCTCCGAGAGCTGTGCCCATGGTAGGAATCAGCTACCTTCCCTTACTCTATTTGTTACTCTCAAGTAAAGAGATGAAGGCAGTTGCTCCAACTTTTGCCCTAATAAAAGCCTTAAGGTTACTTCTTCACTTCTGAAAATTATGTTTCTCCTCAATAAAAAGCAGAGAGAATATTTGTTTCCTAAGGGTTTTGTGGGGGGCTCCTCAGTTTCCCAGTTTAAGTGTTGTCCCAGGCTGTGCTGGGTCTACCTGCTCTGCTGCTCCCTTTTCCTCACGGCAGATACCCAGCCCACTCTCATTGTCAGAGCAGTTGTCCTCTGAAAGCCACAGCCAGCCAGAGCGCACTCCCGGAGCAAACCAAGTGCTGTTGTGATCAGCATTGCTGTGTTTTTCAAAATCCAGCAGTTTCCAGACTGCAGATTCTTCTTCCTGCTGAGTCTCTCAGAGGAGAGAGCACCTCTGACATTGCCAGGCTGCTTTGCAAGCGTTCTTGAGCATCACTTATTTAGCAACGCAAATATTTTGATTCCCTGACGTAAATATTTTGATTCCCTATGTGCAATTCCTTTGTGTTTTCTTTGTAGGATATGCATCCCAACTCCTTTCCTGTCCCAGCTTACCCAGTTAACCAGCACCCCCAGCAGGCTTTCCACCAGCCCTACTACTCCCCACCGCAGTACCCGGTGCAGCAGCCGCCAAGGGTGCCCAGCAGGTCAGTGCAGTTGCTGCAAGTCCCCCTGGCTGGGGCACTGATGGCATTTCTTGTCCTGGCCGTCACTCCTGGGAGCCCTGGGGTGTTCTATCATGTGTTGTGTGTGAGTGGGGCTGACTTTTCACTGGGAGAAGTTTCTCCTTCACTTCACCCTGGGAAGGCAGCGTATTCATCGTGGCTGTCACGGCTGTGTGGTGATGAACGAGGCTCAGAGCGCTGCTGTGAGGGCAGATTAGCCCAGCAGGTGGATGAAAGGCCTGTTAAAATAGTCAGTTTAAAAGCAACTTACTCACAAATCTGTCATTGTGCTGATTTGTGAATGCTATGGCCAAGTGCAAAACCATTTCTCTTAACTTTCAGTACAAAGTTTTCCTGTATGTTTCATCTCACTTTTGAATTGTGCTTGTGAGATGCAGTGCTGTGCTGTGCCACACACAGACCCAGCAAGTGCCAGTGGCTGAGTGGGAGCATCCTAATGTAGCTCATGTTGGGGGGGGGGGGGCTCTTGGGCTGGGGGGTGTTCAGAGAATGTTGGAGAAAAGGTTGAGTGTCACCACGTTTCTCTTCACAGAGAAAAGCAAGGCACAATTCTTCCCAAGAATATTTTTATCTCATTTGCTGTGCCTGTGTTTGTGCCAAAGCAGAATGCAATATGGAGAGTGTTTACCCAAAGTGATGGAGTTTTGGTTCCTTGGCCTACCAGGGCCAAGTGTGTCTGTGTGTGTGTGTGTGTCAGGACTGTGGGCTGACAGTCATGAGATGCTGTGCAGTTGAGTGCTTGGCAGATTCAGTTTAGATGTAATGTAATATAGTGTAATACAGTACAGAATAATATAATAGAGTAATTAATTAGCCTTCTGATAAGATGGAGTTAGATGCATCATTCTCTCCCCTTGTCAGGGGTTCCCTGTGAATACTAAAGGTGAGTTTTAACAGATGGGGGTTCCCAGAGGATTTCAGGCCAATCTGAGTGTGGCATGTTTGGACTGAGTCTCGGTGTGCTGGCCGGGCTGGGGCAGTGGCGGGGCAGGGTGGGGTGTGAGGGCTGTGCCACTGACTGCTCCTCCTGTGTCCCCTGCAGGCCCCCACCCCCACAGCAGAAGGTTGTACCTCAGGGAGCGCCGCCAGCCCAGCAGAAATGTTTACCTCAGGGACAGTACTTCCCTTCTCGACCGGCACCTTTGCCTCCCAAGTAGCTTTGCCGTGGCTGAAATTGCAGTTCCCCTTCTGGCATCCCGTGGCAGCCTCCCTCTGCAGCCTGGGACAGGGCAAACGAGAGATCCCAAGCAGGAATGTAGAACTTTACACTCAATAAATACCTCGACCAAAGCTCCAGGGACTGAAACAGCCAGCCCGTCCCTCGCTCTGTCCAAGCTTTGCCACTGCAGCCAGGCTGGCAGCAGGAGTGCAGCAGCCTGCAGGGAAATAGTCCTGAAATCCAGCACGTGGGTTTGGGTTTCCCCATTTCTGCCACGAGCCCTGGTAAGGAAATTGTCTGATTTGGTGTTGTCTCTCTGACTGTGCAGTGAGGAATTGGAGTAACCCGTTTGCAAAGCAAGGAGATCTGTCAGTTAATTTAGTTACTCTGCATGGACTGGAAAGTGTTTCCCATGTACACCTTAATGGCATAAATGGAATGAGGTCTCAGAGGACTTTTCAGGAAGAGAGATATATTTTAAACATGTTTATGCATGTATATATGTTTATAGATGCATAATAATGCACTTAAATTCTTAACTCCATGCTGACTGACACTAAGCTGTGCTATAGGAGCACTGAGTTTAATGCTTTTTTAATTAGAGAGTGGCTAAACGAGACTCCTGTACTAATTCCCACTAATCATGGATGGGCAGTGAAGATAAAGGTACGAGAAGACACGGCCATATTCTGGTTTTAAAAAATGGGCTGCTGCTAGGTTTTAATTCAGGTCTAAAGACAGCAGCAGTCCCTGCAGAACACTGGGAAGTGGGAAGTGTCTCTGCCTGGACCACCAGAGCTTCTCTGAGCACTTTAAAAGGGAGCCTGGTGGCTGATGCACCCCGTGTTTTAACAGGCAAGCCCTTGCAGTGTCAGTCAGGATGTTTCTGGGCTACTGTGTGTCAGACCAGGCTGCCCTCTGCTCCTGCACCATGGGCCAGACTGGATTTTGGAACTCCTCCTGAGCAGAGGTGCTCAGCATCCACTGTGCTAGGAGAGGGAGCTGTAGATCCTGATCCTGTGGTGCTGTGGGTAGAAGCTGGATGTCGTGGTCACAAATGGAAATCTATTGCACAACTTGCTAAAAGTGAGGTTCTGTTGCACAAACTTGCTAAAAGTGAGATAAGTGCTGAAGAGCCTGCTGGGCTGTTTTGCTCTGTGCTTGCCACAAGCACAGCTCAATCTGTAAAATCCCCCAATATTGCCAAAAAATAATCTTTTTCTCTGTATATACATACATAAATATATATATAGTGTGTGCAGTAATAAAATACTTGAACTCCTGTGGTTTCCCATAAACTTAGATTAAGATTTATAACACCATTAAAATCTGTAAACTGTCACCTAGAATTTCACCAACTGTACTGGTGGGGGTCTCCTTTTTGTTCCAAGATAATCAATTACTTCCTAATTGTGTTGCTGTGTCCTGCTCTGCCTGAGCGGGCTGTCTGTTTGTCTGTCACAGTGAGCTCTGCAGCTGGATGCAGCCCATCTCCAGCCCTGGTCAGAGGGTGGGGAAAGAGGAGGGGATCCAGGGAATGAAGTCATCCAGAGAGATGTACTTAACTGTGTGTGTGAACTAAACTATGCTGAACATGGTGCCTTCACTAGACAAAGAGTTCTTGTACTCCGGCGTGCCCGTTGGAATAGCCACAGGTGCAGGGACGTGTGGTGTGAGGAGCAATCCCAGGGACAGGAAATGGCTCCAGTTTTTGGTGGTGAATGCTGAAGATGACTACTGACTTTCTTTTGTAAAGTGTAGGGATACCTGTCCCGGGCAGCTGGGAGCCGTGTCCCCCTCTGCAGCCGGCCCCGCGCTGCTCTCTGGCCCAAGGGCTGTTCCCAACCCCTTTGTACAGCCCCAACAAGCAATAAAGAAGCCAGTTTTGTACAAATCTCTGCCTCAGCCTCTGCTTTAAGGGGTGGAGGGGCTGTTACTGGTGGGGCTGTTAGCTGTGGGGCAGTTACTGGTGGGTTGTGGGGCCGTTACTGGGGAGCAGTTACCGGCTGGCCATGGGGCCACTCTGTGCAATGCCACCGCTGCTGCTCCTGCTGCTCCTGGAGCTGCTGCAGCAGGCTGGGCAGGGCCCCCCCGAGCCCCCTGCCCGCCAGCACTGGGCTCAGCCATGGGGGTCTCTGTCCCCTGTGGGTGGGCAGGTTTGGTCCCAGATCACAATCCCGCAGCAGCTGGGGGCCAGCACAAAAGGAGTGGAGGGGCTGAAGCAGGCACGGTGCTGGGGGGGCTCGGGGAGGCTGGGGGAAGGGAGGGTGCAGCTGAAGAGGAGGGCTGGGGGAGTACAGATGTGGTGGCAGCTGGAACAATGGCACCACAGCAGAGCTGCCAGCACTGTGATGGCTGCACCCACGCTGTGCTCCCCCTCTGCTGTTCACAGCAGGCCTTGGATTGTGCTATTCCCAACTGCCTGTTCCCATTTTTCCCCTTCTCTGCTTTTCTGTGTGCACAAGGAGGCAGTGTCCTACACCTTGAAGATTGAGGGGAGGCCTTACACCATCCACCTGCAGCAGCAGTGAGTTGGCCCTGGCACTGCCCTGGCTGACAGTGGCTGCCCTGCTCCCTGGTGGCTGCAGGACCTGCAAGAAGCTTGAGAAGCTCTGGGTGATGAATGCTGCTGTAAGTACCTCACTTTGTGCCTCTTTTTTGCAGTGCCTTTTTATCTGATGATTTCCACACTTATGTGTCCAGTGAGCAGGGATCTTTGCACTCTGATTCTGCCCACACTGAGGTAACCTGGCCTTGCTTTGGCTTTGTTTGTCTCTGCCCAAGGCAGCTGCTCCAGCTGTCTGGATGGTGGGTAAGGGGATGTCCTGCCCAGCCATGGAAGGGCTCCCTGTCCTCTGTCATGTCACAGGGAGGCTGCCACTACTGGGGCTACATCGATGGCTTCCCCAGCTCAGCAGTGACCCTCAACACCTGCTCGGGGCTCAGGTAAAACATCAGCCCTGCCCCTGTGCTGCCCTCCCTGGCAGCCTGGCCTGCAGAACAAACAGCTGTGCCAGTGCCCAGGAGCAAGTGGGCAGTGCTGGCGCCCTGGCAGGGGTTTGCTGCAGTTTGAGAACGTGAGCTACGGGATCCAGCCCCTGGACTACTCCCCTGCCTTCCAGCACGTCCTGTACAGAGTGGGTGAGGAGCAGATGGCAGCAGCCCCCCCTGCCCACAGCCCCCCCAAGGCAGGGCAGGGTGGGCTGGCAGCCATGGACATGCTGGACGAGGCCCCCAGGGATGACAAGGTGAGTGGTGCCTGTTCTCACAGTGCTGCTGCTGTCCCTGTCCTGTGAGGAGGGACCTGATTGAGCTGGAAGCTTTGGCCAGACACTTGGACACAAGCTTTGAAGAAGCACAGCCAGCAGCAGCAGTGAGGCAACCAGAGAATGCAGGATCTGTACTTTGAAGCCCATTTTCTCTTTTAGCCCCTCTCGGCCGCTTTACAATCTCCCAAATTCCTCACAGTATACGTGCTTTTGGACAAGGCTTTGGTAAGTCCATGCCAGCCACTTCTTCCTTTTCTTTGCCTGACTTCTGTGAGCATGGAAATGGTAACATTTCCCAGCTTTTATGTGGATTTGTTTTCTGTTTTGAAAAGTTACATGTGCTGTGGATTTTGTAGGAAATAAGGAATGTGAATTTGTAGCTCATGTCTCCATGGCTCGGTGTTGGGAATCATTTCAGTTCCAACACTGACATGCTTCACCCTGGTAAGCACCTTGTCTGCCCTTGTGTTGTTTTTCAGTACACCTATATGGGATCAGACCCGAATGCTGCAACACAGAACATAATCCAGGCCTTCAATTTAATCAACAATGTGAGTTCTTAAGTCTGGTTTGTACTGCAGTGAGATGGGGGAGGAGGGGGATGTTGATGTTAGCAGTGGCCACCTCTTTTCTAGCTGCTTTTAGGTTTAGGAGGATGTTATGTAAAAAATTCCATGTCTCCTGAGAAGGTTTTTCCTCTGGACATGTCAGTCTGCCACAAAGGAACACCTTTCCAGGTGTGATGGCCATGTCACATGCAGATGTACAGATAAACAGGCAGTTTGCCTCAGGGCAGCCAAACCCTGCATTTTGAGGACTCCTGGGTTGCTTCCCTCTCTGGGCAGCAGATCCCTGATCTCACTGATCCAATTACCAGCTTACTCTCAGGTGCTTGTAACCAACTTCCAATCCTGTTCTTTACTTCACTGGTGATCTTATGCTTCACTTGTGTCATGAGAAGTTATTCCCAAAACCCCTAACACATGAAGTTATTGGACTTTGGCTCAGGCCTCTTGCTGTGTCTCTTTATTCTTTAGGTGTGTTCATTTTTTTTGGCTGCAGATGTCATTGAGGCACTGACAGCAGCAATTTACTTTTCCCCTGTGTTTACTGTGTGACTCTGCATGAAGGGAAGGTGTGAGAGCAGATGTTTCCTCTCTTATACTTTCAGATGTTTAAACCCCTTAATGTCACCATTGTGCTGTCCTCCCTGGAGCTGTGGGCAGAGGGGGATAAAATATCAACAGCAGGGGACACAGAGGACCTTCTACAGCGATTTTTACAGTGGAAACAGTTGTCTCTGGAGCCACAGGCACACAACATTGCTTCTCTCTTAGGGTAAGATAAAGGTTCATTAGTGTTAAAGGTTATGTGGTAGCAATCAGTCAAACCAATGTAAGTTGAAACTTTGACAACAAATGCTTTTTTAAAAAAATCCATATTTCCTAAATCCTTAATATTCTTAAAGTATTTCTTCCAAGCCATTCCTCCTAGCGATGCAGCAGCTGCAATGCTGCTGTCCATCCCTTGCCACCCCCCCAGTCTCTGCCAGCACCAGGCACCAGACCCTGCCCCAGCTCCCCTGGGGACAGCAAACAGTCAGGGCCACCAAGGGGACTTGGGCTGTACAGAGCCAGCATCCCCCACTGACCACAGCCAGAGGGGGTCCCTGGAACCAGCAGTGACCCCACCTCTGTTCCAGGTACAGGCACCAAGGAGCTCTCATGGGTGCAGCAGCTCCAGGAAAGGCATGTCAGAGAGATGCTGCTGCCACGGTGGCCCTGGTATGGTCCCCCCTGTCCTCTGCCTGTCCCTCAGCAGCCCACATGGCTGTGAACTCAGCCTGGGCAGCAGGAGCAGGGGTGCATGGAGCACGTGGGAGGATCTGTGTGCAGAGCAGGGATCTCTGCAAGGAATGCTCAGCTCTGGCAGCTCCCCTCTCTCCTCCCTCCAGTTCCACGGGAACGTGACCCTGGAGTCCTTCTCTGTGCTCCTGGCACAGGTGCTGGGCCACAGCCTGGGCATGAACCCTGACAGCCCCCGAGGCTGCAGCTGCCCCGGGCGAGTCTGCACCATGAGCCCTGAGGCCCTGTGAGTCTGCCCGAGGGGCTGGGGCATGCCAGGGGAGGGACAGGGGAGGCTGCACGGTGTCCCCTTGTCAGAAGTGTCCTCCACCACTGTCATTCCACTGCAAGAATGGAATCACTCAGGCTGGAAAAGGCCTCCAGGTCCATGGAGTCCAACCTTTGACCAATCACCACCTTGTCAACTGGACCAGAGCGCTGAGTGCTGTGTCAGTCATTTCTTGAACACCTCCAGGGGTGGGGACTCCACCACCTCCCTGGGCAGCAATTCCAGTGCCTGAATACCAGTTATTTCAGTTATTTCAATACCATTGTTTCAGTGAAGAAATACCTGCCTTTATTCCTCTAAGAAGAAAAAAAGAATTCATTAAATAGCAATTTAGTGCTTAATTTGACAAAAGAGACCTTTGCTCCCTAAAATGAAGGTACTTCAGGATGTTTTTCAATCTCTGTTAATGATGAGCTGTAGATCAGGTGATTTAATAGACCCCAGGGGCTGTTGTACCCTGTGCCAGTGTCTGGGCCAGCCCTTGACTTGCACAGAGCTTCGGAGAGAGAGAGGGGCGGTGAATGTGTAACTTATAACCTGATCATTGCTTTATTTTAGACATTTCAGCGGGTCAAAAGCCTTCAGTAACTGCAGCATCAGGGACTTTGAGAGCTTCCTGAAGCAGGGCAGAGGCGAGTGCCTTTTCAGCAGCCCCCGGCTGAGCCGCCTGCCCCGGCAGAGCAGCGCCGTCTGCGGCAACCGCGTGGTGGAGCCGGGCGAGCAGTGCGACTGCGGCACAGCCCAGGTGGGCACAGAGAGCCCAGGTGGGCACAGAGAGCCCAGGTGGGCACAGCCCTGCCTTGTGCTCCCAGTGCCTGTGGAGTCACCAGCCCTTGGGATCAGGAGCCCCAGTGCAGTGGGGTATTGCCAGCTGGGGGCTGTGTACAAATCACCAGTGGGACAGGACTGCTGGGAACGTGCCTTGAGCTGTTTGATTGTCCAGCATCACTCTCATTCCATGGTTATGGCAATGGGAAGGTGCCAGCAGCTCACATCCCAGGCAGCAGCCAAAGAACTCAATGTTACAACTCACTTTAAAAGGTTTTTGACCAATCACACCAAGCAGAAGCACACTGACAGTATTTATATCTGTATAGTATATATTCTATATTGACAGTGGTTCCATCCAACCACTGTGAGCACAGGTACCTTTGGTTAAAACAATTTTTGCTTATTTCAAATCCAACATCTGCTTGTGAGCCTCAAACACAATGCACAGAGCTCCAGTATTAAGCTTAGAACTCCCTAATATCTCTCTAGATGAACTTTTCTGCAGCTTAGGGGAGATAGTCTAGATAAGCCTTAATACACAGACCATTGTTCTATTTGTCCTTACTTTTCTACTTCTTACATAATTTTTCTGCTAACTTATTTTATGGCTCCTGCTTAGCTCTAATCCCAGTTCTGCTGTCTCTGAGGCCTTTTGCAGCTTTCCCAAAACCCTCTGATTTTATGGATTCCCACATGGGGAGCAGCCCAGGGCATATCACCCAAGTAATATGGGGAGAGGAGGAGGAGAAGCTTGGGGGTACAAAAAAATAAAATAACGTGGGTTTGCCATGTGTCCACAGGAATGCCAGAAGGACAGATGTTGCACTCCAACATGTACACTGAGGCCAAGAGCAAGATGTGCCTCTGGATTATGTTGTAGAAATTGCCAGGTAAGGCACATTTTTATAATTATGACAAAATAAAGATTTATTTTTGGCCAAATGGTATGTTCCCATGCTGGGGGAGGGAGCCAAACTTCCTGATGTGCAGTGGGAAAGGTTCCTGAGGTTGGAACTTTCCGGCTCAGCTCTTGGGAACCCCTGGGGGGAATATTACCTGGAGATTGTCCCAGGCAGTGTCACACATGTGTCACACCTGAGGGGACAGGGACACACTCCTCAGGGGGAGGCACCCTGAGGCAATGGGCAGAGGGGGCTGTGTGGGCTCAGGCTGGTGGGTGAAGGGGGCTGCAGAGCTCCTCCTGCCCAGACTGGCAGACATGGGGGGGCTGCAGAGCTCCTCCTGCCCAGGCTGGCAGACATGGGGGGGCTGCAGAGCTCCTCCTGCCCAGGCTGGCAGACATGGGGGGGCTGCAGAGCTCCTCCTGCCCAGGCTGGCAGACATGGGGGGGCTGCAGAGCTCCTCCTGCTCAGGCTGGCGGGTGAGGGAGGCTGCAGAGCTCCTCCTGCTCCCCAGTTCAAGTGGAGGAACACGCTGTGCCGCCCGATCGCCGATGCCCAGTGTGACCTGCCCGAGTTCTGCAGCGGCTCCTCCGCCTCCTGCCCACCCGACCTGTACGTGCAGGATGGGCAGGAGTGCGGCCGTGGCACCGGCTACTGCTACCAGGGACGCTGCCAGTCCCCAGACCTGCAGTGCAAGAGGCTCTATGGGCAAGGTAACAGGCTGTGCTGGTGGCACTGGCACTGCTCAGGGGCAGGGGTGGCCACAGCATCAAGTACCTGTGCTCTTCAATGCACTGAGTTTCCTGAAAACGGTCAATAATTCACTTTGTTAGAGGAAAGTCTCCTGCAATATACATTCTAGGAGACACATATTTATCTTATCCATGAATAAGATAATAATATCCATATCTTATGCATATGGAATGCATATTGCTGGGGTTTGGTCAGATGAATAATCCTCTAGAATCAACATTTCTGGAGACGAATATTCAGGCTAGGATTTTGGTGCTGTATCGCTGTAATCTCATCAGAGGGAATTTCCTGGAACCCTCCTTTGATATGGCAGGATTTTCATTCAGTGAGATTACTGTAGCCTCAGCATGAATTTCCACATATCATCTACTCCAGAAACAAACATTCTTGCTGAACCTGCAGACTCAAAGAACGCTCCCACGATGTGTTACGAGGAGATCAACGGGCAGCGGGACAGGTTTGGGCACTGCGGCTTCCAGTCTAGACACAAGTACCGGCGCTGTGTTTGGAGGTATGCTGGCCAGGGGGCACTGCCTCTGCCAAAATCCATGTTTCCCTGGGGTTGGACACTCCAGAGAAGTGGCAACACTCCAGTTTATGGTGAGGTTTGTGAAGCAATTATACCTCTGTGTGTTCTCCTCAGTACGATGTCTCTCCTTGTGTCACAGATCCTCCCTTGGACATCCCAGTCCTGCTGATGTTTTCTCAGCAGACTGTGCTGTTTAATGTCCCAGTGCTCATCAGGCAGTATCTGTGTGTCATATTTTCTAAAAAATCCCTTCGCCAGGATTTCTTCTCCTGGGAAGATGAGAAGCTCCAGAGAAAAAACAATATTATCTCATTTGCTTCTCCCTGTTTTGCTGCTTTGGAATGTGGCTGGAGATTGTTTACCAACAGGTGCATGTTTGATTGGTTCCATGTGAATTTTTTTTATTTAATGACCAATCACCAGCAGCTGAGGAGTCAGTCACGAGTTTTTCATTATCATTTTTGTTAAGCCTTCTGTCTGTATCCTTTCTGTATTCTTTAGTATAGTTTTAGTATAGCATTCTTTAATGCTATACTAAATAAATCATAAATTAATATCATACAATAATAAATTAATTAACAAATTGATAAATTATTAAAATAATAAACTAATACTATCATAACATAATAAATTAGCCTTCTAAGAACATGGAGTCAGATTCACTCATCTCTCACCTCGTCCTGGGGACCCCTGCAAATACCACAAATGGTGCCCTGAAGAACAGACCCACATGTCTGTGTTTGATACACATCCTGTGCAAATTGGCTTTCCAGGGATCTCAGGTGTGGGAAGTTAATCTGCACGTACCCATCCCACAAGCCCTTCTTAGCACCTGCCACTGCCGTGATGTATGCCCGGGTGAGACATCATATCTGTGTGACTCTGAACTACCTGAACGTGTCCATATGGCTGGATCCCCTTCTGGTTGCTCCAGGGACAAAGTGTGGCTCTGGAAGGGTAAGGAAATAGTCTGTAATCATGTGGAATGACAAATAGAAACTGTAAATATTAACAAGATCATGGAAACACTTGTTCCTTGATATTTAAAAACACTAAAAACTTGCAAACATTGCATTTAAGGTTCGGTGGGGTGTGAGCACTAAAATGACCTGGCCTCAGGGCAGAACTGTGGCTTGTCTTTTTCTTTTTCTTTTCTTTTCAAATAGTGTGTTTTCATTTCCCTTTGGGCCATAGCCTGATGTGCTGAGCGCTGTGTGGGTGAGGCAGTGCTGGGCTGGAGCTGCCATGGTTTTTCCCAGGTGTGTATGAACAACACATGCCACCCACTCTCGGTGCTGCGACAGACCTGTGACAGCAAAACAAAGTGCCACGACCACGGCGTGAGTCCCAGGGGTGCTGGGCAGGGGGGGCAGGCTGTACGAGTCCCCTGCACACCTGTACCCCTCCCTGGCCCTGCAGGTGTGCAACAACCTGGGCAACTGCCACTGCAACTTCGGCTGGCAGCCCCCCGACTGCCAGTGGAGGGGGTCACGCCGGGGGGGCATCAGGGGCAGCGGCCTGCAGCTGGCAGAGGGAGGTGAGTGGGGCAGCATGGGGAGGGCTGGGAGGGGCTGTGCCCGGCTGGGCTGGACAGGCTGGGCTGACAGTGCCTGTGCCCAGCTGGTAGTGCCTGTGCAGGGCTAGCAGTGCCTGTGCCTGTGCAGCGCTGGCAGTGCCAGAGCCGTGCAGGGCTGGCAGTGCCTGTGCCCGGCTGGGCTAGCAGTGCCTGTGCCTGGCTGGCAGTGCCTATGCAGGGCTGGAAGTGCCTGTGCCCAGCAGGGCTGGAAGTGCCTTGCAGGGCTGGCAGTGCCCGTGCCCATCCTGGCTGTCTCCCTCCAGGCCTGCAGCGAGTACTGGAGGATGGTGAGATGGCCTGGCTGGTGCTGGGCTCCAGCCTCGTCCTGCTGTTCCTCACGGCGGCCCTGGGGTTCGGCCTGTGGCGGCAGCAGGTGCCCGGCCAGCGCCATGGGGAGCAGGCGCCGGGCACCGAGGGGTGAGTGGGGTCCCACGGCTGCGGGGGCCTGGGGGAGGCAGGGTGTGAGAGGGGTGAGGGCATCCCTGCAGAGGGGAGGGGATAAGGTGAGTCCCATGGGGGCATAAGGACACTGCCTAGGGCTGAGGTGACCCTTGGACAAGGTGACCTCAGGCTGAGGCACCCCCTGAGACAAGTCAGGGCCAAGGCCCCACTGCAGATCCCCCACAGCAGCAGCCGGGACATGGGCAGGGAGCTGGAGCCAGACCTGGAGCGAAATCTGGAGCCAGGCCTGGAGGTAAAACGAGAACCAGACCTGGAGCTACATCAGGAGCCAGATGTGAAGATAAGTGGGGAGCCAGGCCTGGAGCTACATCAGGAGCCAGACCTGAAGGTAAAACGGGAGCTAGGCCTGGAGCTACATCGGGAGCCAGGCCTGGTGGTAAAACGGGAGCCAGGCCTGGTGGTAAAATGGGAGCCAGGCCTGGAGGTAAAACAGGAGCCAGGCCTGGAGATAAATCTGGAGCCAGACCTGGAGTTAAAATGGGAGCCAGACCTGGAGCTGAATCTGGAGCCAGACCTGGAGATGAATCTGGAGCCAGACCTGGAGCTACATCAGGAGCCAGACCCAGAGCTGGCCCCGGAGCTGCAGACAGACGTACAGCTTGATCCAGAGCTGGAGCTGAAGACAGACATGGACCCACCAGCAGAGCCAGCACTGGGGCAGCACCACGAGCACTAATTAAAGGTGTTGGACAAAGCTGCTGTCATGGCCAGTGCCCCGTGGTTTTATGCTTCCATAGTTTGTTTTTTGTCAGAGTTAACCCTGCTCTTAGGGCCTAGGGGCCACAGCTGCTGAGATTGTCCTCTTTTCTCTGTGGGCACACAGTGGTCGTTGGGATTTACCCATCTGTGAGGGCTGTGAAGCTGCCTGATGCTGGGGGCTGTTCAGCAGGGCTGACTCTGGTGCTGTGGCTGCCTCTGAAGATGGAGGAATCCGGGCGTGTCCGGCCTTTCTTCTTCTTGGCCTCCATGTTCTGCTGTGATGGTGGCACTTTTAGATTGGTTTAAGGTAGAAACTCACTAACATAGGTGATAGGTATTGGGAAGTTATGGTAAATAAAGTACAGGTAGTTTTTAGTATAAAAAGTTAACACCACCTCAAGGTTTGCCTCAACCTGACCTGCCACACAGACCACAGCAGGTCAGAGAAAGAATGACAGAGATAAGAAATAATAAAGAACCTTGAGAACGAGAACAGAGGAATCCTGACTCCTTCTTCGACTGCTGGGCTGGGAAAAGGAGACTTGTACATATCTCAGAGTCCCTGTGACCAGCAGAGATTCTGAGAACCTCCCACCCCATGGGAGCCTGGCAGCCCTTTGCGGCATTCCTGGGAGGAGTCAGCTTCCCCAGAGACAGGTGGCCCAAGGCTTTCCCATCCATGGGAACAGAGTTTAATGTTTGCTTCAGACAAAGCCTTATCAGCAACCTTTAGCCGTGTTTGCTCAGACCCTCTGGCCATTGGGCAGCCAGGCCTGATCTCCCAGGCCAAGGTGCTGGCTCAGCACATTCTGCCAGCGGGGTGGCCAGGCCAGAGCAGTCCTGGCAGCCAGGTCCAGCCATGGAGGGCAGCGCTGACATGGAGGAGCCCCCGCTGCTGCCTCTGGCACTGAGCAGGTTTCACATCTCTGAGGAGTTTGGCTTCCTGCTTCCCGATCCTCTGGTAGGAGCTGGCTGTGCCTCCCCATCCTTGTGCCACAGCAGGCAGACAGGGAAATAGAGGGGTTGGTGAGCAGCTTTCTGGTGGGGGAGCTTTGATTTAGCATTTTGCTGTAGGACTTTACAAAGAACTATGAGGAAGGCAGGTGCTATTCTGGCACAGGCAGTTTGGTAGGACAAACCCCTACCCTTTAAAATGATGAAAGCAGCTGCAGCAAGCAGCACAGAGGAGAGGTGGAGGAGCTCTGACTGGCCTTGGCTCTACAGGATTTTGGGGAGCACAAGAAGGGCAGATGTCCTGTGCCCAAAGTGGGGCTATTTATCACTGGCCTGGCTCCATAGTGGGAGTGGGTGGGGACAGACAGATCATGTTCACCATCCATTCATTTGTGACCACACAGGCTCACCTTACAGGAGGGGGAACCAGACACAAGCCATCAGCAGTGGTGTGTGGGGCTGGGTGGGTGCTGGGAGCCTGGGCATGTTCACAGCCCTCCCTCTGCCTCTCTCCACCAAGACAGAGCTGCCAGCACCCTACAGCCCCTGGATGGACATTGCCCGTGAGCTGCCCCAGCTGATCACCAGCCATCAGCTCCGCTCACGCGTGCACCAGGTATGGCCTTCTCCTTCCTGCCCTCAGAGCTCTCTGAAGCCTTGGTCTGACACAAGAGCAGTGTCTGTAAAACCTGCCAAAGCAGCCCAGATATGTGCTGAGCCAGGACTGACACCAGGTGACAGCAAAGTCTTAACTTTGGCACAGAAATAGCTCCTGCAGCAGATCCAAGTGCTCAGCAGGCAGCAAGGGCTGGAGCAGGGCCCCTCTAGGTGTCACAAGAGCCATGTCTCATCCCAGCCGTGCTCCCTGATGTCAGCTCCCAGTCAGGTTCGACCCTTTTGGGATCAGTTGCCCCATGGGCATCCCAGCACCAGGAGGAGGGACTGCTTTTTGAGGAAAACCCCTGGATTACTGTCCCTGCTCACAAAACAGTAACAATGCAGCAGGAGCAAATCCTGCAGAGTGGGTGGGAAGGGAGGCAGGGGAGAAGCACCAGGAGGGTTCCCCCCAGCTGGCAGCGCAGCCCCTCCACCCCAGGGGCCTTGGCATTGCTGGCTCAGCTCCCTCAGCTCCTTGCTCCCAAGGGTTTCCCTGGCAGATGCCGCAGCTGAGCCCCCAGCAGCTCCGAGGACGTGAGGAGCTGCACTTGGCACACCTGGTGCTCAGCTTCATCACCATGGGCTACGTCTGGCAGGAGGGCGAGGAGGGCACCGTGCAGGTAAAGGCAAGGTAAAGCAGGTTCTCCTGCTCCTTGGGTTCTGGGAGCTGGTGCTGCTCCCTTAGCACTTGCCCCTTGGGGACAAATCCCCCTTCCTGTGGCTGCAGCAGGAGCATGCCCCACCTGCCTGGCTGCTGCCTGCAGCCAGACACCTTCCTGCAGCCTGACCACATCCCCACCTTCCCCTGTGCTTTGTGACACGCAGGTACTGCCCCGAAACCTCGCTGTCCCCTTCTGGGAGGTCTCCCAGGCCCTGGGCCTCCCACCCATCCTCAGCCATGCAGACTTTGTGTTGGCCAACTGGAGGAGGAAGGACCCCAATGGGTAAACAGCAAATGCCAGCGGGCTGAGGGCGGTTCTTCCTGGGGCTGGGCAGCAGTGATCAGCAGGTGTTGGGGACAGACTGTTCCCAAACTGCTCCTGCTCTGCCAAAGCCCCTTGAATCCCACCTTTGCTGGGCTCAGCCCCATGGGTGTGGACACAGGAACTCTCTGGGGCTGTGGGTGTCTCTGGGAGCAGCCTCCTCCTCTATTCCCTGCAGGGCATGGGACCATTTCAGCTCCATCAAAAAGTCATTCCTCTGCTGGGTATTAAATCTACTTTCCACAGCAGACAAGTCTCAGAGCAATGGAAAACACCTTCTGTACCCAGCACAGATCCCAAGGTCCCCCCAAACCCTCCCTGCCCTGATTCTGCCCAGATTTGCTCTTTGCACACTTGAGTCACACGCTGAAGTCACCGAGCTCCTTCCATGCCCAGAGGGAGGAAAAGAGGGAAAGTGGATGAAGAGCTCTCCTGTGCAGAGCCAAGAACAATTGTTACTAGAAAAATTTATAATCTCTCTCCTTTTCTTGTGCATTTGTTGGCCATAACTGCAATGCCTTCAGGCCTCTGGAAATTGAGTAAGTAGTTACTGCTCATTTATTTTCTAACGGTGTTGGTTATTGTTTGGATTGGCTCAGCTCTGTAGCACTGCTTGGGCTGAGCCTCTCTTGATGTGTGTTGTACTTGTCACACAAGTGCCACTGTGACAACAGCAAAGGGAGTGCAGCAAAGCTGCTGGCTGCACAGAACCACTGGTCATGGGGAGGGCATGGGGAGGATGGCAGGACCCCTAAGGCAGAGCAGTCCTGCTCTACTGTCACTGTCACATTTTCTGGAAAAATCCCTTTGCCAGGATTTCTTCTCCTGGGAAGCTGAGAAGCCTCAGAGAAAGATGAAAACAATAATTATCTGATTGTTTCTCCTGTGTTTTGCTGCTTTGGAATGTGGTTTGGAGAGTGTTTATCCAACAGGTGCATGTTTGATTGGTTTAATGTGAATTGTTTTTGCTTAATGACCAATCATGGCCAAGCTGTGTCAGGACTCTGGACAGTCATGAGTTTTTAATTAGTATCTTGTTAAGCCTTCTGAAAGTATCCTTCTATATTCTTTAGTATAGTTTTAGTATAGCATTCTTTTATATAATATAATATAGATGATATAAGAATAAATTAGCTTTCTAAGAACATGGAGTCAGATTCTCACTTCCTCCTTTGTCCTGGGGACCCTGCAAATACCACACTCCCCTTTCACTCTGTGCCAGCTCCTCTAATAAGAGGCTCTGGAGTCTGGGATGGTTTTGTTCCAAGGGTCCCAAAGTGTGTAAGGAAATCCTGAGCCACCACCCCCCAATCCCTGTTCTTGGCCCTTTTGTGCAGGAACTTGGACACGATCATCACACTGCCTGGGGGAGAGAGCCTGCGGGGCTTCATCCTTGTCACCCTGCTTGTTGAGAAGGCAGCTGTTCCTGGCATCAAGGTGGGTACCACCCGTGTCAGGGCTCTTTGCTTACCTGCACTCTAAGTGCCTGAGGTGCACCCACAAGGTGTTCCTGCCCCCTGAACCCGGGCTGGGGAAGGGGCAGAGCTGCCATGGGTGGCAGCAAATGTCCAGAGCCACTGTCCACAGACATCCTCCCGCTTTGTGACCTGGTGCTGTCCCTCCTCCTCCCACAGGCAACCACCCAGGCCCTTGGTGCCACCCTGCAGGGGGATGAGGAGTCCCTGCACAGAGCCCTGGAGGAGCTGGCAGGGGCCATCGAGGCCATGAGGGAGGCACTGAGGAGGATGCACGGTGAGAGCAGCTGGTGCCTAGGCATGCTGCAGCTCATGACACCCTCTGCTGCAGCTGCCCATCACCTCTGATCTGATCTGATCTGATCTGATCTGACTGACTTCCTCCTAGACTATGTGGATCCAGAAATATTCTACTCTGTGATCCGGATCTTTCTCTCTGGGTGAGTGGGGCCTGTTTCCCTTCAGAGCTACTGTGCTGGCAGCTCCCAGGGCTGGGGGGAGCTGGAGATGTGCAGGGAAGGGGCAGCCTAGGTGGGATAGGGAGTTCCCCAGGGCAGGGTGGGGACCAGCATTGTGTCTGGCAGTGATGCTCCCTAGAGCATTGTGATCCTGGCCCTCAGCAGTTCCTAGGCACTGGATCAGCTGGGAATGGACTGTGGCCAAGGGCTGGGGTCTGCCTCCCTCCAGCTTCTCTCCATCCCTCGCTTTAGCTCAGCCCTGACAGCCCCAACAGCCAGAATTGTGCACAAACGAATCTTTCCTGCTCTTGTTGAACAGTTTTGACAGAAGAGGAATTTCTCTTTCCTTCCACACTGTATACACAAAGCTGCAAAGCTGAGCAGAGGCTCTTCCCACTGCGTGTTAAGCAAACATCTGTAACAATCCTCTTGCTGCTGCTCTGTTACAATTCTGTCAGTTCAAAAAATGAAAATCCCCCCCCCCAAATACTGAAAATGCTCTTTGGGCAAGGCAGAACCACAGCCCAGGAGCCCAGCACGGTGCCTTCACCATCCCCCAGCACCCCTGGGGGCTGCAGCATCTGCAGACACTAGGTCCCAGGCTTCTCAGGGGGATTCTATTTTTATTTCTCTCCATGGTATCTCAGCATTCCCAAGTAAAAGACTCCGTGCATCGTGATTAAGTTTCTCTCATTTTTTATCCAAGCTGACCTTGTCTCGATGGTCATCAGCTTGGGAAAACATGCCTTTTAAATTCCCTTCTGCTTCTAACAACTTCCCACTAGTAGAGGTTACTATAAATACAATCCTGGGAGAACTAAAAATATTCTGGTATTTGATAATGAATCTATTTTCTCGGCAGTTTGTGTAAAATCTGTTCCTGTAGCCCAACAGGCACTGCAGCCAGCACCCAAAGCCTCATAGAATGGTGCATTCTGCTAAAGGCCAACAGATATTTTTGTGCCAGGCACTTTACCTCCCTGAAATCCTACCTCCTGTCTCCATTTGGGTGTGAGCACTTCTCCAGCACAAGGGGGGCTGACAGGGTCTGAGTTCAGGGTGTGTGTGGGAGGCACCAGCAGTGCTGGCTCCCCACCTGCCCAGGACCAGCAGCTTCAGAAGGAGAAAATCCCATCCTTGTCTTATCTGTAGAGATAGATAGAGGCAGGCTGGCCTGGCCTCTATTTTTCTTCCAAATGCCTTTAAAAAAGACATCACCTTCAGTAACAAGAACAAAGGAAAATCTAGAGTTCAGGGGCTCAAAGGAGTGTTTGGGTGACAACCTGCTTCTTCAAATGACCACTGACATTCAAGGAGATGTAAAGTGCCACTGTTGCCCAGGGAAGTGCCCCCTCCCCTCTCTGCTTGCAGAAACCTTCCTGAGCTGGAGCAGGAGGTGCAGCCAGGCAGGGCAGTGTGTCCCAGCACCATGCCACAGGGTGTGGAGATCCCAGAGAATGCTCTTCTGGCAAAGAAAAATTAAGGATTTCTCCTTACCCCCCTGGCCTCGTTGTGTGCTGTGGCAGACAATCTGATTTGGCACAGAATCTGATTTCCAAGTTTATCTCCTGTTTGAGGAAGGCGGACATGGTTGTGTTCTGGAGGAGATCTATGGGCTGGGCTGGGCTGGGGAAGTTTTGCTCAATCTTGCCAGCCCAAGGTCCCTTCACACAGGGCCCTGAAAAAAATTAAGGATTTCTCCTTAGCCCCATGGTCTCATTGTGTGCTTTGGCACGGAATCTGATTTGGCACAGAATCTGATTTGGCACAGAATCTGATTTCCAAGTTTATCTCCTGTTTGAGGAAGGCTGACCATGGCTGTGTTGGAGGAGGAGATCCACGGGCTGGGCTGGGGAAGTTTTGCTCAATCTTGCCAGCCCAAGGTCCCTTCTCACAGGGCCCAGAAAAAAATTAAGGATTTCTCCTTAGCCCCAAGGTCTCATTGTGTGCTTTGGCACAGAATCTGATTTGGCACAGAATCTGATTTCCAAGTTTATCTCCTGTTTGAGGAAGGCTGACATTGCTGTGTTGGAGGAGGAGATCCATGGGCTGGGCTGGGTTTGGGCTCAATCTTGCCAGCCCAAGGTCCCTTCTCACAGGCCCCTGTCCCCAGCCCCTGGCTGCTGCCTGACTGCCGTGTCTCCTGCCCAGCTGGAAGGACAACCCTGCCATGGCCCATGGGCTGATCTACGAGGGGGTGTCCCCGGAGCCGCTGGCGTTCTCGGGGGGCAGCGCGGCGCAGAGCACGGTGCTGCACGCCTTCGATGAGCTCCTGGGCATCTGCCACCGCCAGGACTGCGGTGAGCCACCAGCTTTCCTGTCCAATCTGCAGACAACCACAATGAGAGGAGAGATGAGTGAATCTGACTCCATGTTCTTAGAAGGCTAATTTGTTATTTTATGATATTATATTATATTATGTCACTGACATATTTTATGAAAAATCAAAAATCGATTCATTAGAATCTCTTCTCCTGAGAAGCTGGGAAGTTTCAGCTTCTCCATGTTTTGCTGCTTTGGAATGGGATCTGGAGAATTGTTTACCCAGCATATGAAATTATTTTTACTTGATGACCAATGACAGCCACCTGTGTCGAGGCTGTGAGCAGTTACAAAATTTTATTATCATTCAATTCCTTTCATTGTAACCTTCTGATGAAATCCTTTCTTCTTTTCTTTTAGTATAGTTTTAATATATAATTTTCTTTTAATATAATATATATAATAAAATAATAAATCAGCCTTCTGAAACATGAAGTCAAGATGCTCATCTCTTCTCTCATCCTGGGACCCCTGCAAACACCACCACAATATTGTATTAAAGAATGCTATAGTATAACTCTATTAAAGAATAGAGAAAGGATACAGACAGAAGGCTTACCAAGAATGATAATGAGAACTCATGACTCCTTCCAGAGTCCTGACACAGCTGGATGGTGACTGGTCATTAAATAAAAACAATAGATGTGAAACCAATCAAACAACCACCTGTTGGATAAACAATCTCCAGCCACATTCCAAAGCAGCCAAACACAGGAGAAGCAAATGAGATAATATTGTCTTTTCTCTGAGGCTTCTCATCTTCCCAGGAAAAGAAATCCTGGTGAAGGGATTGTTCAGAAAATATGATGGTGACACTTTTCCTTCTCCAAAGCAGATGAGAGACTGGGGAAGAGATAAGCCAGAGTGATTCCCGTGAGTGTGCCAGCTCTGGCAGGCAGGAGGACATGTGCCCATCTCATCCTGGCTGGCACCAGGCTCTGCCCAGTCCAGGGAGGAAGGTTATAAATGTGCCTCTGGCAGGTGTTTCCTCACCATGACAAATTCACAAAAGCATGCATTTGGCTTCTTGTATGTCAGCTTTTTGCTGAGGTTCTCTATGGGCCCAGAGATGAGGGAGCAGAGCATGCAGGCATCCTGCCAGTGAGAGGCCATTCATGAAGCTCCACTTTAGTCCAGCCCATAACAGAAATATTTACCAGAAATTAGCAAAAAAAAAAAAAAAAAAAAAAAGAAAAAAGAAAACCAGAAGGCTGGGAGCAGGCTAAACCCTGCCTTTTAGGGTTAGCACCAGCCCTACTGGAGCGCTGACCTAATATGGGTTTTCTTTGTCACTTCATTGGAGGCAGGGCAGAGGAGGCTGTGCAGGCTGTCAGGGTCCCTCAAACAACAGCTTCTCTCCTAGAGCCTCGGGGCCTTTAATCAGCTTACCCACAACTTATTCCTGCCTTTTCTGGTGTCTCACAGCCGCCTTCCTGCGCAGGATGAGGGAGTACATGCCGCCACCACACCGAGCCTTCGTGGAGCAGATCCGCAGCGCGGTGTCCCCGCGGCACCTGGTGCTCTCCTCGGGGGACTCGCGGCTCCGCGCCGCCTTCAACCGCTGCGTGTCGGCGCTGGCAGAATTCAGGTCCTACCACATCACCATCGTCACCAAGTACATCGCCGTGGCGGCCGCCAAAGCCAAGGCCAGGCGGGCAGAGCCGAGCGCCAGGGCCGGCCCCGCTGCGGGAAAGCCGCCCTCGGCTCTGGAGGATAAAGGAACCGGCGGCTCGCACATCTTCAGCTTCTTGAAGAGCATCAGGGACACCACCAGGGAGGGGATGATAAGTGCCTGACTGTGGTGGGATTTGTGGGTGTGATGAGAATCTTGACTCCATGTTTTCATGGTATATATTATATTAAAAATGCTATACTAAAACTATACTAAAGAAAGAGAAAGGAGACATCAGAAGGCTAGCAAAGAATGGTAATAAAATCTTGTGACATACTCAGAGCCTTGACATAGCTGGACCATGATTGAGCATCAAGTAAAAACAATCTACATGAGACCAATCAAAGATGCACCTGTTGGAAAATCATTTCTAGACCAAATTCCACAGCCATCAGATAGTTCTTGTTTACATTTCATTTCTGAGGCCTTCCAGCTTCTCAGGAGAAAATCCTAGAGAAAGGTATTTTTCAGAAAATATGTCAGTGACACGTGACCCACACTGAGAGCTGTCCAAAGTGGGCTCAGGAGGCCAAGGGGCTCTGTCTGCAACAAGCCAAGATGCAAAACTTGCCATCAGCAGCACCTTCCCACCTGTGCAGGTCTGGGACACAAGGGACACGCTCAGGGCTGGTGACAGAGAGCAGTGCTGCTGCTGCTGCTGCGAGCTCAGCATCCTCCCCTGTTGGAATTCAGGACATCCCTCTGGCTGTCCCCTGCCAGGGGGCTCAGAGATCCTGTGGTTTTGATTATGACCCATGGAGAAAATTACCAACCTGATATGAAGACCTGCAAGCCACGACAGTTTAAGTAGAATGACAGTGAATTTATCACAGGGTGAAAAATAGATTTTTGGGGTTTTTAGAATGGGGGCTCAGATGGAGGAATCTGGGTGTGTCCAGCCTTTCTCCTTCTTCTTCTTGGCCTCCACCTTCTGCTGGGATGGTGACACTTTTGGGTGGGTTTAGAGTAGAAGCTCACTGTCTAACAGAGGTGATGGGCATTGGGAAGTAATTGTAAATATTGTACACATAGTTTTTAGTATAAAAAGATAATACCACCCCAGGGACAGGCAGTGCCTCTGTCTGTCCTGCTGAGCGACCTCGGCTGGACAGGAGAAAAAAAATTATAGACAAAGAACAATAAACAACCTTGAGACCGAGAACTGAAGAGCTCTGACTCCTTCTTCGAGTGCCGGGCTGGAAAAGAGACTTTGTGACACATCTCGGGGTCACTCTGACCAGCTAAAGTCCCAAGACTCCCCTGGCAGGGGCACAGGGCTCTCCTGTAACACTGACACCAGCCGATCACCCCGGGCCCCAGGAAGGAGCTGTGTCCCTCCAAGCCCTGCTTGTTCCCCGCTCCACCCCGGCGTGGGGGCCGCAGCTCGGATGGACACGGGTGGGTCACACGGACGAATAAAGCAGCGATTGCCGAGGCAGCCGTGAGGCCGGGCCCTGGGATGTCACAGCCCTTTTGCGTCCATCACCAGGTGGCGGCAGAAAGCCGCGTTTGGCACCAGGGGAGCCGAGCGGGGCAGGGACGGGAGGAGAGCACGGGCGGGGATCGGGGGGTGCAGGGCGGAGGGGAACAAGGAGCTCCCCACGGTGACCCCCAGCCGCTGGCACCCGGACACGGCTCCTGTCCCCCCACAGCTGCAAAGGAACCGTGATTACTCCACAGGGGGAGCCCAATAAACACCAACTTTCCCGCTGTGGGAGTGATGCTGAAGCTGCTCAAACCCAAACTCCCGAGGGGAGAGTGGCTGAGAGAAGGGAGCCAAGAGCTGGGACAAACGCGGGGCGTCCAGGAGGCTGGACCGAGGCACAGGGGTACAGGGGTTGCCCTCCATGCCCCAAATCCATCACCCCTCCTGGTTCATGAAGGGCTCAGGATGTCACAGGGGCAAAGCTGCAGTGCTGGGGGCACAGGGGCTTCACTTTAGGTCTCGGTGATAACACAGTGCTGTAGCAGGGACATGGGGACACACGGCTTCCCCAAGGGGCCAGCATGGGAAGAAGACTTGTGACAAAGCCCTGATCCTCTCAGAATCACAAGGATAGGATAGGATAGGATGGAATAGGATAAGATAAGATAGGATAGGATAGAATAGAAATAGAAACAATAGAATAGAAATAATAGAATAGAAATAAGAATAGAATAGAATAGAATAGAATAGAATAGAATAGAATAGAATAGAATAGAATAGAATAGAATAGAATAGAATAGAATAGAATAGAATAGAATAGAATAGAATAGAATAGACACACAGCCTGGTGCCAGGGCCAGCCCCATAGAAAGGCTCCTCTGACACCTCTGCAGGTGAAGTGAGACCCTGGAGCAGCCTCTGTGCTGGGTGTGGCTGCTCCCAGGTGTCCCTGCCCAGCCCAGGGCTGTGGGAATGGGCTCACCTCACTCCACTGAGCTGGGCTGAGTGGGCAGAGCCTGTGCCAAGAGCCAAAAGCTAAAGCTTTTTTTATAATGCCAGGTGCCTATGTTGCCCTTTTCTAGCAAGTCAGCACACCCAGATTCCTTGGAATTTGCATCTTTAGGGAAAAGGGCCATATGGCTCTGTTTTGCCTCCCCAGGTTTTGCTGGCACCAGCACCAGAGGCAGGATTCACACCCAATCAGTGTCTTGGTGCAAAAATAGCCCTGGCAGTGCCCCTTCTGCACGACCAGAAGAGACTCAAGGTCCTTTGAAATGAGATTATGTTCCCATAAGGGCAAAAACAAGCTCAGCACGCTGTAGCTTGAATTATTAAACTCTTGCTAAATTGTATTTTGTGCTCTTTTTTTGAATATAGCCCTGAAACTGGGGCTTTGGAGATGACTTCAGTAAACAACCCACGGGAACGTGTCAGCACCTTTAAATCTCTGCCTGGCAGCACTCCTTCCTCTTGATCTTCATTTCTGAATAGCTGCTGCATATTTCATGGAGGAAATATTTCATCCCAATGATTGTCTTGGCCTATTCCATTTCAGACCATTTCAGGAAAACAGCAAACTTGGACGAGGGGAAAAATCACTCCATCTAAATGAGAAACACAGCCAGGACTGGAGGGAGGCTGGCCCTGCAGGGATGGGGGCCTTGCACATGCTGGAAATGCCCAAACCCTGCTGGGAGCAGCAATGCTGGTGCCAGGCAGGGCCACAGGACCCCCAGCAGGGGGATTTGGTTCCTCCTGCAAACTCCCTTCCCCAAACATGCTGCCCTGTGCCACCAGACAGGAGCAGGTCTTTAGGAGCAAGGATTTGTGTCACCTCAGAAGAGAAGAGGGGAGATGGGGAATCAGAGAGGCTGATTATCACCAGCTGGGGGTTTATACACAAATCTCAATCAGGACAGGACTGCTGGGAACGTGCCTTGAGCTGTTTGATTGTCCAGCATCACTCTCATTCCATGGCTATGGCAATGGGAAGGTGCCAGCAGCTCACATCCCAGGCAGCAGCCAAAGAACTCCATGTTACAACTCACTTTAAAAGGTTTTTGACCAATCACACAAAGTCAAAGCACACTGACAGTATTTATATCTGTATGGGATATATTCCATATTGACAGAGGTTCCATCCAACCACTGTAAGCACAGATACCTTTGGTTAAAACAATTTTTGCTTATTTCAACTCCAACACCCTTGTGAGCCTCAAACACAATGCACAGAGCTCCAGTATTAAGCTTAGAACTCCCTGATATCTCTCTAGATGAACTTTTCTGCAGCTCAGGGAGTTATTCTAGCCAAGCATTAATACCCAGACCATGGTTCTGATTGTCCTTGCTTTTCTACTTTTTACATAATTTTTCTTCTGACCAATCCCTTGGCTGCTGCTCAGCTCCAGTCCCAGTTCTGCTGTCTCTGAGGCCTTCTGCAGCTTTCCCAAACCTCTCTGATTTGATGGATTCCCACACTGATCATGTCAGAGGGCTCTGGCGACCACACTGCCCTTCTTTTGGTGGACAAGGAAGGTGCTGAAAAACCTGCAGAGACAGAGTCAGCCAGCAAAGTGCACAGCACAGGCTCTGTGGTTACCAAGTGCTCTGTCAGAGCCAGCCCCCAACAATCAGCAGCTCCTTTGGAATGGGGCTCAGTAAGGATCCTGCCACTCTGGAACTGATCCTGCTCACCCAGAACTGAGCCACAGCAAGGCACAGCCTTCTCCTGTGTACTCTCCTGGGACAGCTGCTCCAAGAGAGCTTTGATTCCTCTCTGTTTTCAAACCATTGCTGTCTAACATTGCTCACAAGACACAGACATCCAAGGTGCATTCTGACTGGAGCACGTGGCTTTTCAATAATTTATGGCTGTGCCTAAAAATGGCACGAGGTGTTTGAGGATAACCATGTGCTTGGCATCCATGCTGCATCCCACCAGTGGGAAGTGTGCTGCCACAGGCTGCCCACCTGAGGCCCTGCTCTGTCCCCAAGGGTTTGTTTTGGCAGGACTGCACAGCCCAGAATGTGTGGGGTGAGTCCAGCCCCAGGAGCCATCCTGAGCAGCAATGTCCAGGCTCTGCTGCTCTCAGCTGGGACAGCCTGAGCCCTGGAACAGGCAGGGTTAAGGCCATTTCTGCAGCTTGGTAATAGAATTAATGGTATTTCAGCAAGGGAAAAGCAGCAAAAGAGCTGCTCCCCTCCCTCCTTCAGAGGTGCTGCCCCCAGACCTCAGCTCCCAGAGGTACAGTCAGGCTGGGAGGTGCAGGCTGCCCACATGACTGAGAAGGGGATTTTGCACCACCTCCCTGAGCCCAGCAGTATCTGCTGGGTCAGCTGGGACTGACTCCTGCCAGGGAGTGGATGGAAAAACAGGAGAGATGTCCCAGCCCTTGTCCACATCCAGAGCAGCAGCTCCAGACCCAAATCAGTGCCACCCACACAGAAATCTCCCTTATCTCTGGAGCCAGCCCTGTCCCTGCAGCACTGAGGCACATGGTTCCACTGTGGAGCTGCCACTCAGAGCTGCCCAGCAGCCCAACAGCTCTTCCAGCCACAAACTGGAGTGCCCACCTGACTCCTTGCTTTTGTTAAGCAGAGATTTCCCCTGTGATATCCATGGTCAGGCCTGTGTGATGGAGAAGGAAGCCTGGGTGGCAGGAGGAGGCCTCACCTGGGCACACCTTTGATGCACCACACCTCAGAGAGCCTCACCAGCCCTAGGACCAACCCAGAGGAGATGGCCAGCCCTGCCTGCCAGGCTCCCTGTGCTCCCTGGGCCATGCCCAGTCTGTCATCCCACCCACACTGGTGGCTCAGACTTTCCATCATTCCCAATCTCTTTGGCCTCTGGGTCCCTCCTTGCCATGCCCAGGTCTCACCCAAGTCACCACTGAGACAAATCTGTGCAAAAGTTCCTGAGCACCTTTCCTGCTGCTGGGCTGCCAGCCCCCTCCCCAGGAATTCCCACAGCCCCCAGGCAGCTCCAGCCAAGTGCTTTGCTGCTTTTGTCCCATGAATATTTGAAATTGAACAGGAATACAAACATTTGGATTCCAGACACTTCCCAATTCCAGCCTTATTTATCATACTTGGCTCTGCTCCTGGAGCTGGGGCCAGAAGAGGCTCTGAATGATTTAAGTGATTTAGCATGCTGTGCATAGATCAATCTCACTCTCCCCTCCAGCCATAGGTTTCCCTTTGTGGTTTGCTGCACACTTATTATAGCCATCAATATCTAAGTAATTAAAATCCCCCATTATCTGGGTCCTGGCTCCCTTACAAACCCCTCATAAGCCATAAACTCATTCATGATCAACCTCCCTAAAGTGTCTGGGAGTTTGCAGCCCCATCTCAGGGTCCCCAGGCTGCTGTTAGATCATGAAGGTCCCACTGGAGCCACGGCCAATTCCAGCCTGAGCCATGGCTGCTGTTCCTCTCCCTGTGTTCCTGTCTGTGCCAGGATTGCTCATTTCCATCCTCATCTTTCTCCACTCTCTGCTGAGTTTATCTCAGAGCAACTCCCCCAGTTCCTGCCTCACTTGTGCTGCTGGAGCAGAGCTCTGGACCTGCTGCACTCCTGGGAGCACCCAGGGGCTGCTGGGCTCCAAATGCTGCATCCCAAACCTTCCCCTGCTGCAACACCTTGGAAAGGCAGCAAGTCCCCAGTGCTGTCACACCTGGGGCCCAAATGTCCCTGCTCTGTGATCAGGGACCACCCCAGGGCTCTGCTGGGGGGACACCTCATCCTCACCTGGCCTGGCTCCGTTCCTGCACACCTTAACCACAGGTCTCTAAGGAATTTATTAACAACAACCAAGTTTGCCTTGTGATTTCCCCTTGGGAGGGATCTGAGAGCACAGAAAACAGCTGCCTCCCCCTCCTTTCTGTGCTGCCACTTGCCCCAGAGCTCAGGCTGTGCCTGCAGCACCGTGTCCCATGCAGCCTGGCACCAGCAGAGGCTTATCTGCACCTGGGGAAGGGCTCACCTCTGCAGAGCTGCTGCAGGCCAGATATGATTACAGGCCATGACTCAAGCCAACAAAGGGGAGGAGAGAGGAGCTGCTAAAACACACCTAATATGGAGAGAGATTGGGGAAAAATTGAGAAGCCACCACTGCTAAAAGGATGACACTGGGCTAGGAGATGGTAAAGTCTTCATTATCAGATAAAGGATGCCCAGAGGGACCTTTGGGAAGGGAATTTATTTCCCTAAAATCCTTGGTGTCTGGCCACTGTTTGTGAAACATTGCACTATTACAGCTGTGGGTAAATAAAGGAACCAGAGACCCAAACATTGGCACTGCAATAAAAACAGCTTAATGTGGGGTAGAGGGTGGGAATGAGACACAGGCAGGTCCTGACCAGGTCTGATCATTTCTCTGCTGCCCAGGGTGCCCAGTCAGGCTGGGAGCAGGGTTTGACCAGTGCCCGCAGGGTGGCACAGAGGATGTGCCACCTTGGCCTATTTGCCAAGTTAGTCAGCACAGCCCACAGTGCCAGCCCTGGTAAACAAGGGCACCTCTCCCTGTGTTCCTGGTGCCAGAATTGCTCATTCCTATCCCCATCTTTCTTCACTCTCTGCTGAGTTTATCTCAGGGTAAACAAGGGCAAACACAGATCCTGGTGTCCAGGAGGAGCAAGGAGCCCGTGAGGCAATCACTGCCCGGCATCCTCGCAGCTCCAGTCAGCCCCATTTCTTAGAAAAGTGGAAAAAAAAGGAAAAGAGACAGGCACTGCTATTATTGCAGTAAGAGGCTGTGTCATGCTGGGCTCTGCAGCTAAATATATTCAGTGTTTACTGTAAGCAAGGACAGTGGGAAGCCTTCCGAAACGGCACGGGGGCTGCTCCCATTTTTTTTCAGCTATCAATCATGCCTGGCTTGAGCCATTTTTATCCTGACACAAATGGAAAATATTTCCCTGGTTTAATTTCTACAGATCAAAGATACTTCCTCAAGAGAGAGGAGCCCCACAGCCCCAGGAGTGAGGGGGGGGAAGTCCCCAAGGAAACTATTTGCCTGAGGGGACGTGGGACAGAGCTCAGAGCAGATGGGGCACATCAGGACACCACCCATGAGAGTCAGGACACCATCCCACCAGCCCAGGGGCACTTGGCCAGGCTGGTATTCCTTTCTCTTCCCCAATTAATGTGTCAAACAAGCAGTTTGGTGTTCACCACCAACACAGCACCAGGAGAACCCTGGCACTGTCCCAAGGGGTGAGGATCCCCTTTGCTGCCCCAGCACCCCCTTCCCCAGCTGCTGCCATGACCACAGAGGCCTGCAGAGGGGCAGGGGTCAGAGATGTGTTTACTTTCTCTGTAAGATTTCCCTAAACAGCTCTGGAAAATGCTCCTTCCACAGAGCTCATCGTGGCAGGAACTGACTCAGCTCTCTGCACAGAGGGTGCTGGACATGAGCTCATGGCCTCAGAGACCTGACGTCACACTCAGCACTGTTTACTGACAGACCACATCTTTTATTTCAGTTTTTTTGTCCCCATCAGAGTGGTGAGGGCTCCCCATGTGTCCCCTGACCCACAACCTCCCTCGGTCTCACACAGACCCTTGTGATGGGCAGATTCTCTCCACGAGGCAGACACCAAGTCAAACAGGATTTACTCCTCCCAGGAAGATGCCAACAACTCCAGAACACAAACTGCTGGCTGGGCTTCTGGTTCGACCCTGAGCCACTGAGGGCTCAGAGCCACAGTGGGAGCTGTCAGAGCCCAGCCTCACCATCAGCACTTTTCTGCTCAGCCAGACCCTGCCAGAGGGACTGCACTGCTTGCTATACACACAGCATCACCCCTCTCCCCTTCCCTCCCCTCCCTCCCAGAACTAAAATCTACTGGCAGCTCTCAACTGGTTCTTTTTTGTCTGAACTGCTGCATAAATAACCCGACAGACAGCCTGAAGCCCCTGCACACTGACACCTGACAGCGAGTCAAGGGCAGATCTGGAGAACAAAGACAAGGCTCCATGTAAACAAGGCATCACTCACTGAGACTGTGACTGGGACTGTGGGGAAACATCTAGAAGGCTTTGCTGTGAGAGTTAAACATGTCTGAGAGCAGGGGCTGTCAGCAGGCTGCTGCTCCGCGGCACCACTGGGGCTGGTGGCTCTGCCTGGGGCCAGGACACAAAGGGGAGCACTCAGAGCTGTCCTGAGCAGGTCTGTGCCCCACAGATGATTCAGGGCTCTTGGGAGCCTCCCTGCTCCAGTTGTGCCCAGCTCAGACCTGTGGCAGACAGCTCTGCTCTGGTGCCTGGAGCTGCCAGCCCTGCCTGTCCCAGAGATAGGCTTTACAGCCCTGCTGCTGCTCTTTGAGCAGGGCTGACGTGGGCAGCTGAGGCAGCTTCCTGAGGAAAACAACCACTGGCAAAAGTTCACTTACCTGCCCTGACAGCTGCAGTGGCCTTGGGGACAAACCAGAATGACAGCCCTGGAGCAGCTCCCATCCTCCTGCAGCAGCAGGGGTCCCAGCTGAACCAGAGGCTGGGGAGGATCTGCAGCAGGGCCTCAGCGTGCAAAAAATGTCCCCAAAATACCCCAGTACAGCCAGCAGCCCCTGTGGCACAGGCACTACCTCAGGGGTGGGAAGGAGATCACAGAAATTGCTTTTCTAGCAGCTTCAAAGCAAAGTTGCTGGGCCACCAGAGATGGTGGTAGGAGCCAAACACCATCTGCTCTCTCCCAGAAACTCTTTTGTTAGTGGAGAAATGAGCTACAAGGCTGATAACTCTGCAGTGCCAAGCTCATCTCCCAGACCATCAGCACGGCGTTGACTCCCTGATAAATCCCCACAGAGGCAGCTTTGCTCTTCCCCTCCTTCCCTTCCCTTCCCTTCCTGGCATTCTTCTCCCAGTGTTGCTGATACCCAAACCTCAGCCATTCCTCTCCAAAACACAGCCAGGTCAGGAGCTCCCTCTGCCCCATCCCCCTTTGCTTTAACACAGAATTAAGGAACTGAAAACTAAACACTGCTCAACAATGACCTTGGACCTGCCTTAGCTCTCTCAACACGAAGCCAGTGTGTCCCAGCCCGGGCTGCTTACAGGCTTTCAAACACTGCACAGAGGTCACCCAGGCTTTCCCTTGTGCCTGGCCCCAGACAGAGCCACCAGCCTGAGCCTTGGGTGTCCCCTGACTAGCCCAGGATCTCCTCTGCATGGCCACAGCCCTCCCTGGGTTATAGATGGATAACCTTAGACCAGACCACCCTTAATGATGGATAATGAGGTGATTGGCTCTCACAATTTAAAGATAACTGTTGTGTGAATATCAATAAAAGCTTTAGTGATGCACAGTTATGTTGTTGTGGTTTAGATGTCCTCTGTTCTCCCCACAGTTCCCTTTCCCCCCTGTGTTGTTGCCATCACAGCCTGGGCTGTCCAGGACAGGTACAAAGAGGCTGCACAGGTGTCCCTTACCTGGGGCAGGTGGGAATGGCAAAGCTCAGGGGGTGCTCAGGGGGTGGGCATGGCAACACCTGAGCTCCAATCCAGTTACAGAGCAGTCTGCACTGATAAATGGCAAAGAGGAGCTGAGTGACAGACTTTGGGAAGGGCCAGGGCTGGCTGATGCAGCCCCAGGGGTATAAAAGCCTGAGCATCCCTCTTGAGGATGAACCAGCCCCGTGGTGAGCACGAGGGGCAGCTCCCAGCCCTGCAGCTCTTTCCTCATGTAGCCCTTTGCTGTATTTTTGTTAAGGTTTCATAAACCTTTTTAGATTTTCAAAGTGAGCAGCTGTTTCTCACCCTTAACACACCCCCAGCCCCCAGGGTTGCCCCAGTGCCACCATCCTGCCCCACCCTCGGCTCCCTCCACCCGGCTCTGGGGGCAGCCACGTGTGGCATTCACGTGCCCTCTGGACAGAGAGAAGCTGTGAGACCAGCAGAGAAGAAGGAAAACACAATTCTTATCTCGCTTGCTGTGCCAAAGTAGAATGCAATTTGGAGGTTGTTTACCCAAAGTGAGGATGGTTTGTTCCCTTGGCCTGTCAGGGCCAGGTGTGTGTGTGGGACTGTCAGGACAGTCAGAGAGAATCAGAGACGAGTGCAGCTCTGAGTGTGAGCAAGAGTGCATGGCAGACTCAGTTTAGATACAGTGTACATAGTATAGAATAATAAAGTAATTAATTAGCCTCTGATAATGGAGTCAGATACATCATTCTCTCCCCTTGGTCGGAGTCACCTTTGATTTACAATAGCCACGGGGGCTTTGGGGGGCACCGCAGACCCCCAGAAGGTGGAGCAGCACAAAGGCACAAAGGCACATCCTGTCTGCCACCTCTCCTGCAGCAGAGGAAGCGGCTGGGCAGAGATTAGAGCCCGAGGAGCGGGCACTGCGGCGCCGAGCGTGTGCGGGGCGCTGCGACAATGACCCGGGCCAGCCCCGGGCCAGCCCCCGGCCCTGCCCCACGGCAGGATTTCCGCGGGCCCGTCCCCGAGGCAGAGACAATGAACTGTCTGACAGCTGGAGACGGCTCTGCCTGAGCCCCTCTCCAGCCACGGCTCCTCCAGACCTTCAGGAAGATCAAACAGGAAATTGGGCAGAGAAAGAAAAGGTTGTTCGTGCTCCAAAGTCCGAACTTTCATTCCTGACCCGGCAGGAAGATGCTGAAGTCGGGATATTCAAATGCTTTCCGTGGCTCCCAGGGGAATAGCAGGATGTGAAGGGCTGGTGCCATCCCAGGGGGTTGGTGCCATTCTAGGGGACTGGTGCCATCCCAGGGGGTTGGTGCCATTCTAGGGCACTGGTGCCATTCTAGGAGACTGGTGCCATCCCAGGGGGTTGGTGCCATCCCATGGTGCTGGTGCCATCCCAGGGGGTTGGTGCCATCCCATGGTGCTGGCGCCATCCCAGGGGGTTGGTGCCATCCCAGGGTGTTGGTGCCATTCTAGGGCACTGGTGCCATCCCAGGGGGTTGGTGGCATCCCAGGGTGTTGGTGCCATCCCAGGGGTTGGTCCTGCTGGCACATGCTCACACCTGATGGAGTTTTCCCACTCAATTGCCCCGGGGTGTTGCCCACCTGCATCCCCACAGACAAGGCTGTTCTTTTTGTGCCAATGCTCTGATACCAACCCACCACTGTATTTCAGGAATGATCTCCCACGACATGAGGGGAGCACCACAGCCAGAGTTTCTCTTTGCAAGATGGATTTCAGGAGTCTCAAGCACTGAGAGAATCACCTGTGGCTTCCTTACATAGCAAGCCCTTGTCTCCCCAGACCCTGTGGGACTGCAGCATCCACACCAGGTGTGTCCTCAGCTCTGCTTTGCTGCATGCAGGGCTCCTTCCAAGGGGTCCTGCCTGGTAAAAGTGCCAGAAGTTTCTGTTTCTCTTCTGTTTCTTACCAGACATTATTTACTCCCTGGAACTGCCTATCTGTCATGCCCTGCACTGCATTATTAACTTGGTGATCGTACATTTAGCAGAGAATTTATGAGAAATGAGGAGACATTCATTATCAGCAACACCACAGGCTTTACTCTTATATGGTCTCCCTGCACAGAGCAATGCTTGGCTCAGCCAGCTCCAGCCATTCCCTGGCCCAGAGCAGGACAGGGCTGCTCTGCACACTCCTGGGGCTGCATTCCCCTCACTTAGAAAAAATTCTCCTTATTTTTTCCCCTATTAAAATATTTTCTGATGGAATTTAACTGGCTTAATTGTGCCATCATGCCTTCTGTTGTTTGAAAACCAGTATGTTTTTTCCTGTTTTCAGGCCAGGGAGCTGTGTGAGGATTGTCTGAGACATATCTGTGATTCCCAGCAATTGCACTGCAGCAGAAGTGCCCTTAAAAGACCCTCCTTATCCCGAACCTCTGACCTGGGGACAAACATCCCCTCCTTCCTGTACCTCTGAACTGGGGACAAGTACCTGCCCTGTCCCATATCTCAGAGATGGGGACCACAGGAGGAGTCACAAGGAGCACAGATGGCCAAGTTAAACTCTTGGGGTTTCTGTGAGCAAAGGGTATCGTGTCCTGCCGTGAGATTTGGACAAGTGTTCCCAGATGTTCTATTAAAGAAAGAACAACCACAGAAAAACCCAAGCAACAGCCAAACAAACAGAGATCTCAGGTGGAGTCCCAGAGGCACACAATCCCAGTGGAGAGAGGCTGGAGACAGGTTGGAGCCAGGGCAGGCCCTGGATGTCTGACAACCTCCCAGGAATTTGGATTCCAAGAGCAACACAATGAACCAGTTCCTCCTTGACCTTAGAGCCATCCCACAGATGTCTGCAGAGCTCTCCATCTCAGAAACCTTTCCCAGAAGCCAGTGGCATTTCTGGCTCTTGAGAAGGGCTGGGCTTCCCCAGCTGCAGGCTGGTGGCAGCTGTGAAGGAGCCAGAGCTCCAGACCATGTGAGCAGGGAAGGGATGGCAAGAGCAGAGATGGCTGGAGGCCCCTGGACATTTCCCATTCTTAGGTTTTCACTGAATAGCCTGAAGACAAAACAAATATCTACCTATCCATCTATATCATCTATATCTGTATCTATATCATCTATATCTATCTATATCTATCTATATCATCTATCTATATCATCTATCTATATCTAGATCTATATCTAGATCTATATCTAGATCTAGATCTATCTATATCATCTATATTTATATCTATATAATCTATATCTACTTATATTATCCATCTCTTTCTGTTGCATCTCTGAGGTATCACTGGATATTCTGAATTTCAGTTTCTCAATGCCCCTTGCCTGGCTGGGAAGGGCTGGGCAGCACGGATGCTCCATGGGGGCTGCTGCATCCTCTGACCCCAAATGGGTTCTCCGGACCGTGCAGGCTTTGGCAGCAGCCAGTGGAGGGAAAACTATGCAAAACATGCCCCAGGCATCCCGGATTACCTTCTTTGGAGTGGTTTTGGAGGTTACATGAAGGCAAAGCCGGTTCTCTGCAGGAGTTTGTGGCTGCCCCAGCAGCCCGGCAGCCCCAGCCTCCCTCCAGCTCCTACTCTGGGGCTGCCAGCTCCCTGCCCGGGCCCGGGGCTTTCCTGGCAGCAGAACCGCCCCCACCCTGAGCACCCCGAGCCCGTCACGCCGGGAGAAGCAGAGCACAATTAGAGATGTGGCTGTGCCTCTCTGCAGACGGTGGGGATGGGAATTAATCCTCCCATTAACGGGTGAAATGGAGCGTTTGCCTCGCACAAAGCAATTACACAAGAATAGCAGGAGGACGATGATAGAAATCACATCTTCTCTGAAGTTGCTCTCCAATCCAACACATGAATAATTCCTCCTAGGCATTACTGGGAGAGCAGTATTAAAACACCCATATAAACAAGAATTACTGGAAAAAAACAGACGAGGCATGCTTCATCGCTCTGTCAGAGCCAAGCACAACTAAATTTATACAAAGTGGGCAGAGGAGCTTGAAGGGGCAAAGACATTTGTTACTGCTCTGTGCGAGATGAGCTCACAAGGAACGCGTGCTTGATCTTGGCAGCTTTTTGATGTCTTACTCCTCAAGCATCAGCTTTAGTCTCGGTTTCCATGGCAGATACTTTTCTGAGCTTGTATCTTCCACAGAGACTGCTAATTTATGCTGTCAGCCACATCTCTGCAAATACCTGCAGAGTGATTCCATGTGCAGTGGGAGTGGTGAAAACAAGGCGCACGTGAACCTGCCTCAGCTCTTGTTTTTGACCAGAGGATGAAAAAAAACCAGGGTTTGTTTTCTTCAGCCCACAAGATCTTGGCTGATCTTCTGGCATTGAATTTTGCCCCAAGTACCCTGACACTGTGTTATCTGTCCTGTGAAGCAAAGCACTTTCAGCATTTCATCCAGGCACGTGTTTTGGGCAGATTTATTCCCCCGGTGCTCGGGCAGCTCTGAGCAGGAAGGACTGGGCAGCACATGTGGCCCTGCTTCCTTCTGCTCCCCCATCACATTTCATGTTAGCACAGTCTATAAACCATGAGATCTTTCCTGGGCAGAGATCCAGCCACACCAAAACTGTTCTATTTTCAGGGTGGATTTATCAGCCCTGCAAATGTTGAACAAGCAGCTGACGAATTGGTCTCACCAATTTGGCAAGACCATGGCAAGGTGAGATGCTGCACGTCTGGCTGGTGGAAGAAGAATCCCAGGGATTTGCAAAGCTGTTGTTTACACTCTGAAGCACGGAACATCCAGCACATACAAAAGAAATGGTGAAAAACTTGTAAAAAGTAACTCACACAATGACAGAACCACAGGAAGCGATGGCACGTGCAGGGAGAGCTCATGCCAGAGCAAAGTCCTGGCAGCAGTGGGGAAACCCATGTCCTGGCAGGATATGGGCACTGCAGGGTTCAGGGCTGTTTCAGGATGTGCCCAGCAGCAGCAACGGGTGAGTCCCAAGTCCCAGGTGGAAAGGGGCCAGACACTGAAATGAGGCCACTCCCTCTCCTAAGGATAGAAGCCTGGCAAGTCCAGGCCAGCTGGAGGTTGATCTGAGCCTGGCTGGAGCTGGGCTTGCCAGTCATTCTGGGGCTCAGGAGCAACCTGTTCACCTGGTGACCAACAAGTCCCAGGTAATCCCCTTCTCCATTCTGAGCCAGCACAAACATCTGCACGGGGCCTTCAGGTGTGCTCACCTCTTCACTGCTCCTGCTGACTGCTAGAGAGGCGTGTGTGGCTCAGACAAATCCCCTCCCTCCACCCAAAGGAGCTGAAGTTTTAAAGGGAATGTGGAATAAAAAGCATCTGGGTGATGTTTCCTTGGATCTGTTCTTCAGTGTGGTCAGAGGTAATTTCTGCAGCCCTCTGGTAAGAAAGGGAAACCCCTGGTTTGAGTGGGATGGGGACAGAGGCTGTTCCTAGAGCCTTTCAGCAAGGATGAGTAACAGGCAACAGTAAACAAGCTTCTAGTTTACCAAACAGAGCCTCTGCAGCATCCGGCTGCTTTAAAACATTAACCAAAATACACTTATCTCTGGCTCCTGGCCTTAAGTGACTTTTGAACCCACAGCTATTCTGGGCCAGATTGGATTGTGCTCAGTGCAGTCCAGGTGTGTGAGGCCAGCAGGAGCACTGGTGGGCAGAGCCAGCCCCTTGCTGGCAGCTGTGCCCTGCCCACAGTGCCCCTGGAGTGAGGAGGGACCCAAAGGGTCATTGACTGCAGCTCCCTGCTCCTCACAGGAGCCAAAACTGACCCCTATGACTAAGAGAGAGTCCTCCCAGCCCAAGGGCTTGTCATTGACCAAGGGTGGTATGGAAAGCACAGACTCTTGTGGAGCAGAGGTGAGTTTTCTTTCCAGCACTAATGAGCATGAAATTTAAGCAGAAGGACACTGGAGGCAGGAGCAGGGCAGCAAATTGAGTTTTCTTGCTCCCCCTGAGACCATTGCCATGTGCAGCTGAGGGTTTAACATCTCAGAGGATGTCATGGATCACCTGCCTCTGGGACAACACTTGTCAGTCAGAAACTGCAGCTCTGTGTGCCCTAAAGATGAGTTGCATCTGCTGGGAAGCAGCAGAAAGGAACCCATGTCCAGACAGGAGCAGGTTTGCAGTGTTAGCAGTGGAGACAGAGCCAAGTTCTTGGTTGTTTGCACAGGCTCCAGCCTCTCGCTAGCATTGCAGCAGTTCTCACTGGAGTTTCACTCGTTTGTGATATGATGCATTGTGCAGGCAGTGCTGTTCTCATGCAGCAAGGGCAGGAGTGGAGTTTGGGCTGTACTGGCTCAGCCCCACAGCCGTGCTTGAAGCCCGTTCTGTGGCGGGTCAAAAAACCCCAACATTTCCAGAAGAAGCAGAGAGGACTTCTCATCTCGTCCGCACGACAGGAAAGTTGGCAACTTAAATGTTAAACTTGCCTGCGACTGTTGGGTGTTGACATCATCGTGATCTCACCGCTGAAACCGGAGCCCTCCAGCTTTTCCTTTAAATACCAGTCCTGGAGGCAGCACAGCACGAGTTCCTCGGGCAGAGCCCACGTCGATGAAAGCAAAGAGGAGCTCCAGCCCCGCAGCCATGTCCACGTCCCTGCGGGTGAGCCCCTCGGTGCACGGCTACCGCTTCGACACGGCGCTGCGCAAGAAAGCCGCGGCCAACATCTTCGAGAGCATCAACGAGGCGTCCCTGCAGAAACTCTTCAAAAACTCCGGGGACAAGAAGGCGGAGGAGAGAGCCAAGATAATCCTCGCCACCGACCAGGACATGGAGGAAAAAACGAGAGCGCTGATGGCACTAAAGCAGAGGAGAAAAGACAAACTGCTGCAGTTCCTGACGTTTCGGAAATACTCCATCAAAGTTCACTGAGCTGGCGGAGGGAGCAGGAATGGAGAACGTTTTGTGATGGGACAGTTTGAGACCTCCTAGCACGCTCAGCATGCTCGGCTGCCCCGTGGGCTTGGGGAGCTGAGAGACCACGCAGGGGCTTCAGCCCCACTGCAAACCACGAGCCAACAGTGGCAGCAGCATCGGTGCCCATGGCACATTGGTGTGGCCAGCAGGATCAGTGCCCGTGGCACGCTGGTGTGGCCAGCAGGATCGGTGCCCATGGCACAGTGGTGCCCATGGCAGCACTGATGTGACCAGCAGCACTGGTGTGGCCAGCAGCATCAGTGCCCATGGCACACTGGTGTGGCCAGCATCAGTGCCCACAGCAGCATCAGTGCCCATGGCACACTGGTGTGGTCAGCATCAGTGCCCACAGCTCATCAGTGTGGACAGCAGCCTGGTGGCCAGAGGCTCGCAGAGAGAGAGTGCAGCTCCCAGCTGGAGGCAGACGAGCTCCTCTGGGCAGCCATGGGACTGAGCTGGGGGGAAGCCCCCACACCCAGGACCTCCTGATGGACTTGGTGCTCACAGACTTGAGCCGGGTGCTTTGCCTCTTCAGCCTGAGCCTGTGCAGAGCCCCGGTGCTGTGGTGGTGGTGGGGGGCTCTGGAGACCTCCCAGCTGCTGGTCAGGGTGACTTTGCATCTGTGAAATGCACCCAAAGGCAGCGTGTGGTGCAGTGAGTTCAGCTGTCCGGGAATGCTCCAGAGACACTCTGCACAGCTGTGCCTTTCCTTGCCAAGCTCTCTGTGTGCAGGAAAAGTCGTTTGCACAGAAGCAATAATAATGACAGATTTCCCTGAATTTACTGTGAAGTTCCCTAATATTATGTTCACTTACCACTAACACTAAAAATCTAAATATAATAACTACAGTTCTTCTCTGTGTAGGTGACAGTCACTATTAGATGAGTACTTACTTCATGGCAATATTTTATTACAATGTTAATATTATATTGGCTATAATTTATTGCATACGGTGATGTGAAAACTAATAAATTATGAAGTAAATCTAAATTATCTTGTCTGAAATGCTCAGTTCTCCTGGAGTGGTGGGGTTAGACTTTTTTTTGTCATTTCATAGAGACCTGGTTTAGGAGCAGACTACCTGCACCTCTCCCTCATTCCCCAGACATGGCTTTGGCAGCCCATTCTCAGGATGTGGAGCAGCCCCTGGCTCCTCCATCCCACCTGCCAGCACCAGGTTGGCCCACGGTTGCTATGGCAACCATGTCATTTCCCCAGAAAGGCCTCACCAAATTTATTTCTAATCAACTCCAGTGCCAGTTTCCCCTCTGTAACAAAGCAGAATAACATCTTCTGCACTGAGGAAAGAAAGGTGCAGAAAATGATGGTTCAGGAGCAGGGTGGGCAGCGTGGCTCGTCAGCCTTTGGCATTTCTGCAGAGCAGAGAAGGAGCCTGGGCTTGGCTCCTCATCACCCAAAGAAACAGCAGTAAGTGACAAAGCTTTGGCAGCAGAACTGGGCTGTTTTTCTGCAGGTTGTGTTGTACTATCATGATAGACGATGCTGAAAGTACTTAAAAATAGCAAAGACCGGTTATTTATAAGACTGTCCTCTAATAACCTGATGGTTTAGATAAAAACATTCCCATGGCTCTGCTTAGAGCAACAAAGATAAAGCAGCTTGCAAGAGCAATAGCCCAGCTACAGGGTTTTTTTTCCTGCCTACAGTTCGAACTCCAAATTGCCAATAAGTCAGGGAGACTGGAAATAATCTTTTAAGTCACCTAATAGAATGGGCAATAATAATTATTTATAGCTGGACCATGATGCATGGTGATTTCCCCTCCCAGGAAGACCAGATAGTAAACTGTTTTGGGATGAATATGTTTGAAAGAGCTTCCAAAGGCTTTCCAGAACTGTCCTTGCTCAGAAAAATCTCTCTCAGAGCAGGTTTGCTGCAGAGGAGTTGCCAGTTTTCCAGCATTCAACCAGAGCTATGGCCCACACTCACTGCAGCTGCTGCACTGTTGGTGACACAGCCCCACAAACCATCCACAGCCACAAAAACTGCCTCAAACGAGGCCAAACGGGGCCATCCAGTGCCTGCTCCCAGCCCAGCCCTGCTCCACCCAGCCTGGGGATGCCACAGCTCCTCCCACAGCAGCATCTTGTGACAAACCTCACCACAGAAGCCAGCAGGACAGCGAGCCCCCAGGCCCCCCTGCCTCTGGGGGTGTTACCTGCCAGGACCCAACCAGCCTGCTGCTGAGGATGCTCTGGGAACACCCTGCAGGGACCAGATCAGCTCTTCACCCTCCTGCTCTTCCCTGGCCCTGCTGCTGGGGCTTTGTTCTCTGCTCCCCTGGGCCACTGAGGTGTCCACAATGCACCCCCTGTGCTGGATTTGGCAGAGCCTTGTCCCTCTCTGGGCCCCAAAACAAACCCAGACAGGACCAATGCTGGATTTGGGAGAACCTTGGCACTCTCTGAGCCCATAAAACCAAACCCAGCCATGGCCAGTGCTGATTTGGGAGAACCTTGTAACTCTCTGGGACCCAAAACCAAGCACAGCCATGGCCAGTGCTGGATTTGGGAGAACCTTGTCCCTCTCTGGGCCCCAAAACAAACCCAGACAGGACCAATGCTGGATTTGGGAGAACCTTGTCACTCTCTGGGCCCCCAAAACCAAACCCATCTCCCTGGTGCTACCAATGACCTGGGCAGCATTTGCCTCCAGCTTTTCCTTGATGAAAGAAGGAAGCAAATCTGGCTGAAGCCATGTCTGTGGCAGACTGAAATCCACACCCTCTGAAGTGGTTGCTGCTGGCACGTCCTGGGATTGCCCAGACAGTCCTGTTCACAAGATTTGCATAACATGATTCATAACATCTGCTGACTTGGGGATTTTATAGTCCCTCTTGTCTCATTACATTGAAATCCTTAGCCCGAGTGGAATCCCTGATAAATAAAGGCCACTTACTAAGAAGTTATGTGATTATTGGATATTTACAGTGACAAAAGGCACTTTTCCTTGCTTGTAGCCTGTCTGCTGCTTTGGCAGGTTTGTGCTCCAGCAATGTGCCTTACTCAAAAGGCTCAACAAAACCTGCAATGAATTCTCATGGGCTAAAGAGAGTTTCAGGTACAAATGTCCAACCATCCCAGGGCCCTTGCCCACACTGTGCTGCTGCTCTGCTAATGCCCAGGGCTGTCTCTGGATGGCTCAGAGCAGCTGGACCCATCCCTGGTGTTTGGTTACATAAATAGCCAAGGTCTGAATACTAATGGAAAAGATTCTTTTTTTAAAGAATGTAAATCCATTGCCTTACAGCAGTGGCTGGTACACACTGCAGCTCTTTTCCAACAAGAACCACTCTTGCTTGCACTGCACACATCTCCCTGCCCGTGGGTCTGCTCTGAACTGCACAGGGCTGTTCATCAATACCCCAAACCAACACTGCAATGCAAATATGAAGCAGTCTGGATGCCAGTCTGAGCACTGGCATCTCTCTAAACATGCTGTCCAAGTTGAACTGGTTTATAAAGAATTAATACCTCCATTTTTATTGCAAGATTTCTGTCATGGCTTAACCTACTGCAGCAAAAGGTGCTTTTTGGGGAGACACTGAACCCAACAGCATCTAACTGCTGCAAAAGTAAGCCTGAAATTAAATCCTGATGGCACCAAAAAAACCCAAACCCACAAACAGCACAGAATAGGAGGGCACTGCCAGGAGGGCACTGCCAGGAGGGGTGCCCAGGCTGTGCTGCCACAGTCTGCAGAGTTTATAATGAATTTTCATTCTCAGAAGGAGGTCAGGCTTTCTGTTCCTGAGTAAATGTAGATTGTTATGGGGATTAAACTGATTAGCAAGGAAGTTTGGACTGTGCTTGTGATGGTGTTGGGGGTATTCTTGAGATTGTCAGGTAGGAGTGGGAATAGGATGGGGGTGGAGAGGGTTATTAGGATTAGGATATGAATGTGTTTAGGACTAAGGAAAGGTCCATTCTTTCACTTGGGTTTGCTCCTATGACCATTGGATTGCTGTTATCCTTTGTAAGTAAGGGGACTGAGGTTTTATACTCAGATACAAGAATTAGCAGTCCTGGGTGGTTTAACCTCCCCCTGGCAGGTAAGAAGGGTTTAACTTCTATTTTTAGAATCACAGTCTAATGTTTTGGTTGAAACTGTACTTGCACATGGGGATACCAGAGATTAGTTCAGGTTTGAGAGGTGTGGGAGTCTCGGGGTCTCTGCTGCTCACAGTGACCCCCAGATGTGTCAAAAAATCTCTTTTCCCACCCTGGCAGTCAAAGAAGGAGTCAGAGCTCTTCTATTCTCATTCTCAAGGTTCTTTATTGTTTCTTATCTATAAAACTCTTTCTCCTGACCTGCCAAGGTCGCTCAGCAGGACAGACAGAGGCACTCTGCCTGCCCCAGGGTGGTGTTATCTTTTTATACTAAAAACTAATATTTACAATTACTTCCCAATCCCCATCACCTATGTTAGACACTGAGCTTCTACTCTAAACCAATCTAAAAATGCCAACATCACCCGGAAGATGGAGGCCAAGAAGAAGAAGGAGAAAGGACAGGGCATGCCCAAATTCCTCCATCTTGGGATCCCGAGCCCCATTCTAAAACCCTCAAAAATCTATTTTTCACCCTGTGATAAATTCACTGTCATTCTACTTAAACTTTAATGGCTTATAAATCCTCATATAATGTTGGTAATTTTTTCTATGGGCTAAAATCAAATCACAGGGGTCTGGGGCTCTGTGCCAGGGTCTCTGAGCCCCCTGGGCACGGGCTGGAGTCCTCCAGGGCAGCCAGAGGAATAGCAGAGATTAGCTGGGGTTTGAGAGGAGTGGGAGGGCAGGTCCCCGGGCGGGGCTGTCACTGTCCCCGGGCGGTACCGGCCCTTCCTGCGTGCCCGGTGCCGCAGTCCCGGCGCCTGCGGGGCGCACGCCGCGCTCGGGGCCAGCCCCGGGGCCATTGTCATCCTCCCGCACAACAAACGGAGGAAAAAGCTGTTCAAGGAATTTCCTCCCTGCAGGAGCCGGGCGTTTCCATTAATTCTTCTCCATGAGTCAGGCTGGCTGTACTGGGTGTCCCCTGTCCCAGCATCCTGAGGAACGTGCAGCTGAACTGCTAATTTTATCCAGCTGGTCTAACGCACTGCTTAGAGCCGTGCAGGGAGGGTGCTGCGGGTTCCCCACCAGGAGAAGCCACAGAAAGGCAGGACACAAACTAAGGAGAAGACTTTTGGCAGAAGCTCTGCCTTAACAGACTGGGGAAGGTGGGGAGCAACTCAAGGTGCTGTATTGAATTTGCAGGCAATCCCAGTGAGGAGAGAGAGAGAATGATTCATCTGACTCCATCTTATCAGAAGGCTAATTAATTATTTTATGTTACTATATTATTCTATAGATCTAAAACTAAATCTGCCAAGCACTCAACTGCACTCCACTGCACAGAATCTTGTGACTGTCCTGACAAAAACACACACACTTGGCCCTGACAGGTCAAGGAAACAAAACACCATCACTGTGGGTAAACAATCTCCTTATTGCATTCTACTTTTGCACAGCAAATGGTAAGAATTGTGTTTCCTTTCTCTGCGGTTCAGAGAATGTGAAACCCGGAAATATTTTTGGGAAGAATTGTGCCTTGCTTTTCTCTGTGAGGAGAAATGTGGGGCTGCAGTGCTGGAAAGAGAAAGCCCAGAGCAAAGGGGGTGTCAGTGACAGCAGACCATGCAGGGGTCCCACCCTCTGTCCCCTCATCAAACACCCATCCCCACCTCTCCAAAGCAAGTCCATGAAAAGGTGGGGGTAGAATAAATCAGCAGCCCAGCTCAACCTGAGCAGAGTGTTCAGGAGGAGAGGAGGATGTTCCCAGTGCCTGAACACCCAGTACTGTGACCTTCAGTGCCTGCTGAAATGCAGCACACAGGGCGGGAGCAGAGTCCAAAGCAGAGCTGGGCCAGCCGTGGCTGTGTGTGGGGGACAGGGTGCTCCAGTCAACAGCAACACCTCCCTGGCAGCTTCCCTTACACCGTGGGGCAACAGGCAAGTTAAAAATTAACTGCTGAGCTGAGCTCCTGCCCTGCTGCACCCAGAGGGACAGACTCTGCTTGGCAAAGCAGGAGAGCAGCAGCCTGGGTGCCCCTGGCATAGGGGTGCCTCGTGCTTGTGAGAACAGACACAGATGAAGCATATTTCATCTGCAGCTGCCGAGGGAAACCTCTGCTCTAGAGCAGGTTAAGTGTGAGTGACAAGCTGTAAAGAGGGAGATTTGTGGATGTGTTGGTGTGGTTTTCACAGAAAAGAGCTGGGCTGGGGTTTTAAAGCTCAAATGCCTCACATGCAGCAAAATGATGTCCCAGTGTCAAGACAAGGCTATTTATGAGAAGAAAAGCCTCTAAAATACTGCAGGCAACAGGAGATGGCACAGTTGCCATTTATTTCTGCTAAAAACCAAAAGCTGGGCCATGATCAGAATCTTAATACACAACCCTGAAAAAGCCCCTTATTCCCAGGGAGCTGCACCCTGCATTGGTGCCCATGGCACTGAGAGGAACGGGGGATTTGTCTTTCTAAACCAGCTGGGAGATAAAACCAGCCCTGGGAGAGAAAAGAAACCATGGGAGGGATTCCACTGATTGGTGAATGGAAAAAGAGATTTGCTTTTACAAATAAACTTTAGGGTTGCTGAGAAATGAAATTAGACATTCAAAGATGAAAGAAACAATGGAGAAGAAAAACCCCTAAATTCAGTAAGAATTCAAAATGCAAAGGGAGGGTTGTGCATTAGAGGGGAATCCTTGGAATCAGGGGTTTTGGGGAGTTTGAACCTCTCAAGTACCTCAGAAATGGGGAAAACCCCCTAAATTCAGTAAGAATTAAAAGTGAAAAGGGAGGGTTGTACATCAGAGGGGAATCTTTGGGATCAGGGGTTCTGGGAAGTCTGAACCTCTCAGGTACCTCAGAAATGGGGAAGGAGGGAAGGGAAATGTGGCTGGAAATTGGGATAAAAAGGGAGGCTGCATCCTCCAAACCTTGGAGAGACCCCAGGGGATGCCCCATGGCCTCTGCCTGGGTTGGAATAAAGCCAAAGGGCTCCTCTGTCTCCTGTTTGGGCTCAAACCTTTGGTGTTTGGGGGTTAATTTTCCTAAGAGCACGGCCCGAGCCCACTGTGCCGTGGGAAGCTGGGACATTTTCTGCTTCAGGGCTCCCAGCTGGGGGCCCGGGCAGTGAATCAGAGCTGGGGCAGCGGAACCTCCCGGGCTGCGGCTCCTCCGAGCGCCCACGCCGAGGGAGCATCACCGGCACAATCACCGCGCATCATCGGGGCCATCACCCGGGCAGCTGCTGCGGCTCCCGCTGCCTCCTCCGCGGAAAAAACCGCTTATCCCAGCGCTGAGCACTGCCCCTGAGTCACTGATTCATCTGCAGGATTGTAGTCTGTGATGTAAAATGGGTGGGAAATGTATAAAATAAAAATGGTCAAGTAAATTAAAGTTAGAACGAAAATCCAAGGAGCCTCAGACCGCGGCCAGCTCAGAGACAGATTGGCACACAGAAGTTGGGAAACTCCTGGTGGCAGCAGGAGAGAAATCCTCGTTAGCAAGCAAAAGGACGTGGCTGGTGCAGAGATGGGCTTCTCACACACAGCACTGCTCTCAAGGTGAAGAAAAAAGTTTAATTTCTGACTCCAACGTTTATAGATTTCCAAAAGTGGCAGTGGGTTGGAGGGTGACAGTGCCACCTCTCCAATGACACTGGACAAACCAACAGCCCATCAAATTTCTCCTCCTCCATAAAGGAATGCAAACCAATAAGAAAGTGTGTGAGAAAGTTTGTTACAAGAATGGAAACATCAGAAGGCTTAGAAAATCTTAAACAAAATCAGGGTGACACCCTGCCATCCTCCCAAACCCTCCTGGAACTGGCCCTGGGGTCCAGGACCCATCACTGCAGGAGAAGGAATTCCCAGGGGGAGCTGTGTGAAAGCTGCTGCTCTCCCACATCAACAGAAAATTCAGTTTTTAAAACATTCATGCACATAAAAAAGTGGATTTCCATTGTTTTTGTGATGTAGAGATGCTTTAATGCCTCAAGGAATTAGGGAAAATCTGACTGAAAGTACTTTCTCCACCTGCTGTTGTTTCTGCCTGGACCATGATGGAAAGGGAAGAGAAAACTGCCACACTGTGCTCCCCAGACTGGCTGTATTCCAGCTGGGCTCTGTTTAAAATTCACCTGCCTTCCCAAAGGCTGAAAATATTCCAATCCAGACACGGTTTTTTCTCCCCCTCTTCCTGAACAGTGAAGTACAAGACACAATTTTTCATTGGAAATCTGCGTGGGAGCCATCAGACCCTTTCTTCCCCCAGACCTTTTGGGAGGCTCTGATTTGCACCCTCACCCTGGTACCATTTTCTGAGGCAGTTTGCAGGAAGGCAGCACAGGCTGCCAGAGAGGACAAGGACAAATGCACAACTCTAAGGCAAATTGAAACCTTGAGCAGAGTGCAGTCCATGGAAAAATTCCAGGTGACTTGAAGGATTTTTTACAGAAATAAAAAACCTTTCATATATTATGCAGAACGTGCTGCCAAACACATGCTGGGTTTATCCTGATTCAAACAATAAACTCCTTCCTAAACACTGAATGTTTTAGCCACAATAAAAGCATGCAAAAACATCTTATGAGGTTGGAGAGGCATTTACCAAAGTCAGGGAGCAGGCAGAGCTGTTCCAAGGTCTCTGTGCCTGGGACACCCCAGATTTACAGGGGTCACTCCCTGCCTGTCCCTGTGCTCAGCAAACCCCCCAAATGCACTGCCAGGCACATCCCCTGACTCCCAGGAGAGCCTGTGACATAAAGCCTAACACACTTGATTGCAGAGCTTCCTGTTTGCCATAAGCAAATAAATTAGGTATAATTTAATATTTGATTGTAAGATTTACTGTTCTAGCCTTTACAGCTTCACAGGTGGATACCCAGTAATGGAGCAAGAGGAAGAGCCCCATTAATTCTCAGCAGCATGGACAGGCTGGGAGAAATAGGAATCTCCTCCAGCCAGGTCTCCCAAGCTCTTGGAGGTCTATTTCTCACCCAAGATAGCTCAGCTACCTTTGGAGGCATAAAATCAGCTGGTTGGCTTCTGTGGTAGTGTTGGAAACAAAAAGGTTTAATAAAAGGCAAAATAACAAACTCTTTGCAGATAAAAACTGAGCCAGGTGCAAGAGGTCCTTGCTCTTGGTAAAACACCTCACAAAAGCAATCAGTTTCTTTGTTCTCTTCTTTTTCTAGTGAATTGGTCAGATAAGAATTTTTGGCTCCTGTCCAATTGGCCATCCTTAAGTTTGAGGTGAAGTCCCCCAAACCTATGAAATAAGTGCCCCTAAACCTATGAAATAAGTGCCCCAAACCTATGAAATAAGTGCCCCAAACCTGTGAAATAAGTGCCCCAAACCTATGAAATAAGTGCCCCTAAACCTATGAAATAAGTGCCCCTAAACCTATGAAATAAGTGCCCCTAAACCTATGAAATAAGTGCCCCAAACCTATGAAATAAGTGCCCCAAACCTATGAAATGCCTTTTCCACCTAATCAAAGAGAGAAACTTCTGAGCTTCTTTCCTTTTTAAGAGGACAAAGGACAGTTTTGTCACTCCATTAACAAAGAGCACATTCCTACGACTGGGGAAACCTCCCACCACCTCCAGTCCCTGCTGAGGAAGATGAGGAAGCTCCTCCTGGTTTAGGGGGACAATTTTTGCTGATGCCCAGAGCCACACACCCATCACAGGGCAGAGTTCAGAGTCTCCTCACAGCACCCGGCGTGCTTTGGCACAGAGCTCAGCAATGACCTGAGGCTGCTGTTTACAGAGTGAAATTCAGCTTTGAAACCCTTCCATTCTGAATAATGTAACCTAATTTTTAAAGGATATTAAAGCTCAGTCAGAACCTGAACTTGAAGCCCCAATATTTTAGCAACTTCCCAATGCTAGCTTGTGGAAGCTGGGGTTCACCTCCCTTCTTCTTTTCAGCTGTGTAGAGAAGGTTTTCCCTGCTATAACATTAAAAAATCAGACTTTTGTGGAGTGTCTGAGATCAAGTGGTCCTCAAAGTTCTCTAATCACGCTGTCTGGTGGAACACTACTCTCTGCAGTCTGTTGTTTAGTCAGCATGTCTGGGTCCTTCTCCAGGAGGGGTTCAAACACAGTCTGATTCCTCAAAGTCCCATCCTGTGGGAATCAGGTTTGCAGTGGGAGCTCTTCCCACACAGCTGCAGATAAAAATCTGCAGGTGCCAGTGCCAGGGGAAAGCCAATCAAAGAATTCCATTTTGGACTCTTAGTTCAGGTGTTGATTCCCAAATGCTGTCCCTTGTCACCGTGTGCCAATTCTTAGTTTAACCTGGAGTGGATAAACCTTTCTCAGAAATATCTCACTTCAACCAACCAAACAAACCTCTTGCCCTGCTGCAGACTGAGCTCTGGCCAAGAAATTATCTTTATCTGCAGAAAACATCAGCAGGGCTGGCCTGGCCTGGCCTGGCCTTAGCCTCCCACACCCCTCAGACAGGCAAATCCCATCACCTGAGCGGGTTTCAGGTTAAACATCAGCCCAGTGCTGAAAGCTGCAGAGCACTGCCAGCAATTCTGCATTTCAACATCATTTATATAACTTTTCCCTTATTTAGTGAAGCAGGAGATTGAGCAGGAGCTTTAAGTTCACCCTTGGGGGCTTCTCTGTGGCTCCAGGCACCCTTGAGCCTCCTGACCCCACAAAAGCTGTAGCCAGAGAGTTCCACTGCTCAGACCCTGGGACCTCAGACCCTGGGACCTCAGCACCCACTTTCCACTCATTTTCTCTTTTAATTATTTCCAAGCCACTGTAAACACAACCAAAACAGCCACCAAAATAAATCTTTACCTTTATGAAAGAGATATTTGAAATGGTAAATGATTTGTGAATGAACAGTGCATTATGTCACTGTCCAAGTCTGTTGCAGCACATTTAGAAAATTGGAAAAGTGCCACAAAAGTCCTGCTGGCTTTCTGGCCTCCCCAGCTCTTGGAGGAAACAGGTTGCTGCTGCTAGATCACTGGATGGGGGCTTAACCTCCTTTTGTTAGTTCAAAATAATTTAGGGATAAATCTTGCTTTGAAAAGTAAACACTCTTTCCCCCTGGATTTGCACAAGGGCTCAGCGGGGCTGGGTGATGGTTGAGGGTTCCCTCCTTCCTTCCTGGTAAAGTTTTATCTTTTATTTCGCAATATACACACAAACAAATGCTAATTTGGTTTCTGATTTTGTTTTCTTTTTCTAACAAAGCCAGGCTGTAAGCAGCACTTTGGCAGTTTGTGCTGGTGCCGCCCTCCTGTGGCTGGAGAGCCTCTCAAGGTGGAACAAAACCAGCTTAAAATTCTGATGAAATGTCACCGAACAGGTACCACCAGACCAAGGTGGGCTTGAGCAGCCTGGACACACTAACAGGTCCCAGTAACTCCCAGCAAGGGCTTGTTGGCTCTGTAAAGTTCATCCATGCTGTGACAGATGGGTAATGCCATGACTGACTCTCACAATTAACAGATAAATCTCATTTAGGTTAAAAAAAGTTTTATAGATTTATAGTTGTGTTGTAGCCCTGGTGTGGCTATCAAGGGACAGCTGGCAGGGCTGGCTGTCCCTGTGGAACACCTGAGCTCCAGTCAGCATTTGAGGAAGAAATCTCCACCACTGGACAGCCAAGAAGGGGCTGATGGACAGAACTTTGGGAGGGGTTAAAGGGTTAAAAAGGGAAATCCTCCATGGTGAGGGGGCTGAGCACATGGTGGGGAAAATGCCACAACCTTTTCTCTTTACTCAGTCTCTGTTGTATTTTTGATAATAAACCTTCCCAAACTATGAAAAGTGAGGAGCTGTTTCTCACAATGTGACAAACTTTCCAGGGCAGGAGGTTTGGGATAAATGCTTCACCCCAGTGACTCACCAGCTTCCACCCCGTGTTCCAGCTTGTGCTATGGCAACAGCAAATGCAACACAGCATTTTGTGGGGTGTTTCATGTGCTGATCCCCCTTTGTTGGGGCAGCAGCACTCAGGAACAGTGTGGAACAGCCTCAGCCCTGGTGCCAGCTGCAGGCAGAGCCCACCCAGCTCTGGCAAGGTTGGCAGTGATGCCCAGCCCCAGCACACACAGCAGGGACAGTGCTGGCATGACAGGACCCAGGACATTCCTCTGGCTGCCCTGGAGGACTCCAGACCCTGGCAGGGGGCTCAGAGACCTTGGCACGGAGTCAAAACCACCTGTGCCTGTGATTTTAGCCATGGAAACAATTCCCAACCTTGTGTGAGGAGTTACAGGCCACAAGAGTTTGAGTAGAATGGCAGTGAATTTGTCACAGGGGGAAAAAGTAGAATTTGGGGATTTAGAATGGGGGTTCAAGAGGCAAGATGGAGGAACATGGGTGTGTCCTGTCCTTCTTCTTCTTGTCCTCCATCTCCTGCTGGGATGGTGACACTTTGGATTGGTTTAGAGCACACACAGACTGTCTGACACAGGTGATGGCATTGGGAAATTATTGTCAATAAAGCCCAGGCAGTTCTTGGTATGAAAAGCCAACAGCAGCCCAAGGGCAGGGGCTGTGCCACAACCCGACCTGCTGGGCAGAGCTCAGCAGGGCAGAGAGAGAATGGAATAGATAAGAGAAAATAAACAACCTTGGAAAGCAGAGCTGAGGAATTTCAACTTCTTTGGTTGCAGGGCTGGGAAAAAAGAGACTTTGGAATACCTCAGGGGTCATCTCAACCACAGAAACCCGAGACTGGCACCTGGGTCTGGGAGGCATCTGGCAGATCCAGCCAGGTGCCAGCACTGCTGCCACACCTGGGCAGGGGACCAAGGCCAAGTGCAGCTCTGGCTGCAGAACAGGAACTGCAGGTGGAGGCCATGGGGAGAATCAGGCACAGCAGGGCCAGGGCAGGAGGAGACTGAGGGACCAGGGTGGGGAGCATGGCTGGCAGCCCACCTCCACCTGCCCCTCACCGTGCCAGGGCCCTGCCAGCACTGCACCAGCACCTGTGGAGCAAAATCTGTGTGCCACAGAACCTGTGTGAGACAGAACTTGTGTGAGACAGAACCTGTGTAAGACAGAACCACTGAGCCATGGAACCCCTGAGCCATGGAACCCCTGTATGGATTCAGCTCCTCTGTGTCTCGTGTGACAGCCAAATTCTCACAGCAGGAAAGAGGTGACTGACGGGGGCAGTGACGCAGGTGCATTGTGACTCAAAATCCCAAACACAGAGGAAACAGCTCAGTCAGTCAACAACCCAGCACAAGAGTCCTCTCTCTGCATTCCTCAGGAATGTTCAGGGCCAACATTCTGACAATGAGCCACTCCTTGTCAACCTTGGCAGCCCACACTGCCAGGAGCAGCAAAATCACACCAACAACTGCCCAAAAATGTGCATGCTTCTGATGTTCTGAGCTGCAGGGAACTCCCACTGCACCAACAAAGCCCTGGGCAAATTCAGAATTCGAGCACCCTTAATTCACTTAAAGGGATATGTCAAAGCCTCCTTTAATTGTGATAAATCCCATTCCTTCATCTGAGAAGGTGACATTTCACAGCAAATAGTCCCAGGAAATTGAGTGGAACAAGGAAGAGTTTCCTGTTTTGTAAGTGATTTCCTGTGATGACAAAGCCCAGCATGGGAGCAGTTGGTTGCATGGCTGGTGCTCAGGTTTTTTAGGTCTTTGTTGTTCCCAGGCAGACAGATGGAATTTGTCACAAGAAACTAATCAGGGACACTGAGACCTAGTTGCATTTGCAGGGATAAAATCTCAGTTTGAGGAGTCATTAGAAAGTTGCCTGCTAAGTCACAGCCCATTTCCCAGGCAGAACATTTCTGGCAGGGGGAGTGGGGGGAGCCACCACCAACCCGGGTGTGCCCCTGCTCCCAGAGCCAAGAGCAGCCCATGGCCCCAGCAGCCAGAGGGCTCTGCCCCTTGGGAGAGGGCCAGAAGGAGTCACTTGACCTCTAAACCATGCAGTGGTGGCCCTCTGGGGCAGACACATCCATTTTGGAGGTGAGAGGAACAAGGGATTTGTGTTCCCAACCCAGCTGTGGGGCTGCTGGGGGATAAAACCAGCACTGGGAGAGAAAAGGAACCATGGGAAGGATTCCACTGAGTGATGAATGGAAAAAGAGATTTGCTTTTACAAATAAACGTTAGGGTTGCTGAGAAATGAAATTAGACATTGAGAGATGGAAGAAACAATGGTAGGAAACCCCTAAATTCAGTAAGAATTAAAAATGAAAAGGGAGGGTTGTACATCAGAGGGGAATCTTTGGGATCAGGTGTTCTGGGGAGTCTGAACCTCTCAAGTACCTCAGAAATGGGGAAAGAGAGAAGGGAAATGTGGCTGGAAATTGGGATAAAAAGGGAGGCTGCATCCTCCAAACCTTGGAGATACCCCAGGGGATGCCCCATGGCCCCTGCCTGGGTTGGAATAAAGCCAAAGGGCTCCTCTGTCTCCTGTTTGGGCACAAACCTCTGCTGTTTGGGGGTTCATTTTCCTAACAGAGGTCAGGTTGAAAATCCCCCTTCTTCCCTAGAGAGAGGACAAAGCCTCCAGGACCCCACAACACCCAGCAGCCAAAATGAACTTCCAAGCCAGCACAGCCTTCTGGTGCCTCTGTTCCAGTGCTGCTCCCTTGGGATACATGCTGGAGCCCTTCCCAAGGCCCAGGGAGCTGCCCCTGCCCTGCTGCAGCTGAGGGGTGCTGGGCACAGGGGCTGTTGTCACTGTGATATTTTCTGAAAAATCTCTTCACCAGGATTTCTTCTGCTGGGAAGTTGAGAAGCCTCAGAGAAAAAAATGTAAATAATAATTACCTGATTGTTTCTCCTGTGTTTGGCTGCTTTGGAATGTGGTCTGGAGATTGGAGGTGCATGTTTAATTGGTTTCTTGTGAATTGTTCTGACTTTATGACCAGTCACTGTCCAGCTGTGTCGGGACTCTGGAAGATGAGTTTTATAATTCATTTTTGTTTAACCTTCTGTCTGTATCCTTCTCTTTCTTTAGTATAGTTTTAGTATAGCATTCTTTCATATAATACAATATCACAAAATAATAAATCAGCTTTCTGAGAACATGGAGTCAAATTTTCATCTCTCCCCTCATCCTGGGGACCTCACAAACACCCCAGGGGCTGTGGCTACCCAGGGTTGTGTGGGGCTGCCAACCCAGCACCCGGTTGCCTTCAGGGAGCACTTTTTGAGCTCTGAGAGGTGGAACTGCAAACAGGGAAGTGCTGAGCCAGCTGGGAACAAGCTGTTCGCCTGCCCCTGAGTGTCTCTCTCCCAGCAATGTTTTAATTCCAGCTCAAAGTGCCAAGAAAAGGAGCTCCTTAATCAGCAAAGCCGTGAGGAAGGGCAGCTCCTGTTCCTGCAGGGTGTCCCTGTGGCTGCACTGTCTCTGGCCACCACCCTTCCTTCCCCTGCAGCCGTCCTGCTCGTGCCCATGCTTGTGCCAGCCATGCAAAAATCCCTCCCCACATCCTCCCAAAGGCCAGCACACACCCAATCTGCCAGATCCTGCTGCAGCTCTCGGTCTGCCCAGAAAGAAGGGTTGCTCTGGTGGGCCTGTGAATGTCCCACAAGAGGTGCAAATTTCCCTGACTTCTGCTCTTGCAGAAAACTTGGCCTTTGTGCATTCCAGTGCATTCCAGACAGGGGGTTGATCTCCCCCAGTTGGGCTTTGCTATTTCTCTGATGTTTCCATTATCCCCACTGTGGCACCCAGCAAATTCTGCCTTGTACCAAAAGCCATTTCTGTCAAATTGAGTTAAAAGGAAGTAGTGAAAAACTAAAAACTCTGTATCAAATCCTACCACCTGGAAAATCAGCAGAGAAATATAATTTTGTGGTCTTTCAAATTAAATCAGATTCTGGGCACTCTGCTGTTGGGTTTATCCAGTGCTGAGTGGAATTGCTCTGCTCAAGCATGACTAGGTTTAGGCACGTTCAGTTCATGGCAAAGCAGTTCCAGTTCAGAGATGCTGCTTTTAATTGTATCCTCACACCATTTTAAAAATTTTATGATTTGTCCATTAATGAGGCCTCAGCAGGAGGTGGCCTTTAGTGGCAGAGCAGCTTGAGTGGAGTCAGGAACCTGCACGTGGGTCACAATGTCTGTGCCTTGTGTAGCCTTCTATCCAGCACCCCCAGCTCCATCCTGGGGGCTCCCACCTCAGCTGCAGCTCTGCTCCCTGCCCTGCTCAGTTTCTCCCTCACTCTGAGGACAGGGGAATGCTGCTGCTGCTTTTGCAGGTTTCCCTGGCTGGCTGTGCTCTGAACTCTCTCCTGGCTGCTGCTTTCCCCTGCCAGCCATGCCCAGGAGCAGTCACTCCCACCTTCTTTGATCTTTTGGATAAAAGTGACCTGCACTGATTTTGTGTCTCCCTATTCTCCTCTCAGCACACCAAGTACAACCACGAGTCTCTCTGCACTTTGTATTATTCTATTTTTTTCCCCTGCTTTCTTCTCACAGGCAAAGTCCAGAATGTCACATCTCATCTCTCATTTTCCTACAGGTTTTCTGAGGAAGCTTAGAGCAGGTGCAACAGAAGCAGCAAGAGTGATTGAAAGTGTGATGGTGCTGAGCCATCACCCAGGGCTGCTCCTCCCTCAGTCCTTGAAGTCAGAGGTTTTTGGGAGCCCTGCAGCCAGGGACAGAACTGTGTCACCACACCTGGGCTGGCTGCACCTCCCAGCCTTGGTGCTGCCAACACTCACCTCCTCCTTTTCAGGCCTTCTTGGCATATTCCCCTGTAACAGTTCCAAAAGGGCAAACACCTGCAATTCTCTCCTTTCAGTGTGAGCCTGAGTGCTCTCCAGTGAACTGCTGCTGTTTCCTGAAGGAATTAGAGACTGGAACTCAGTAATTATGGGCTGTAGTCATACCTCCTTAACTAGCAGAGAAATAACAAAGCTGGCTGAAAAAACTAACCTGGGGCTGCTGAGATCTCAGTGTGAGACTTTTCAAGTTTTACATTTAACAAGTTAAAGGATCATGAAATGTTTCTCTTCCTGGCCTTGGAAGGAGCAGGGCTGCTCACATTCCAGCAGGGCTCCAGCTCTGCTGACCTCTGCAGGCAGTGAAGCAAGGTGAGGTGACATCGATGACAACAGCTATTTTTACAGAAAACCAGAAATGACATCTTTTTCATTTCTTCAAATGAAAAACCCCAAACAAACAAGAGTAAACATGAACGAGGTGGTTCATTCTGAGAAGCTTTTCTGGTATCAAGAGATGTGATCTTACACAATATGGTGTTTTGCTTTGGTTTCTCTCTTGTTTTCCTAATTTTCAATGTGTTTTAGCATCTCTGAAAAATATCCCTGAGGCTGCCAATGGCAACAGGACCTAGAGTGGTGATTTAACACGAGAGAATATGTTCTCTTACCCCATTTTCTCCCACTCTTCCCTCTGTGCTGTGATGTCATTAAACCACTTAAAGCCACGTGCAGAGGCTGGATCTCCATCCTCTGCCCTGGTGGTGGCCCTGGGGTTGTCCTGTCAGGGAGCAGTGCTGTCATCCAGCAGCATCTGCCTCTTCTGGCACCTCACTGAGATCCAGCCCCTCCTGGGCACCAGCTGGGAGTGATCCTGGGAGCTGGCTCTGCCAAGAGGAGGAGGAGAAGGAAGAGAAGGAAGAGAAGGAGGAGGAGGAGGAGGAGGTCTGTCTGGGAAGAGTTGCCCTGGACAGAGCACAGGTCCTGGGATTACCTGAAGGCATTTTGAGGACAGGGACACTCACAGAGTCAGGCTGTCACTGGCACGTTTTCTGAAAAATCCCTTTGCCCAGGATTCTTCTCCTGGGAAGCTGAGAAACCTCAGAGAGAAATGAAAACAATAATGATCTGATTGCTTCTCCCTGATTTTCTCCTTTGGGATGTGGTTGGAGATTGTTTACCAACAGGTGATTGTTTCATTGGTTTCTGTGAATTGTTTTAACTTAATGACCCATCACGTCCATCTGTGTCAGACTCTGGAGATTCACTAGTTTTCATTATCATTCCTGTTAAACCTTCTGTCTGTATCCTTTCTCTATTCTTTAGTATAGTTTAGTATAGCATTCTTTAATATAATGAAATATAATATCATAAAATAATAAATCAGCCTTCTAAGAACATGGAGTCAGATTCATTCATCACTCACCTGGTCCTGGGGATTCCTGCAAAGACCACATCAGGCTGCAGGTGATATCACCCCAGTGGACACTCACTGTGCTCCAGAGATTTAACAGCCATCCTCATCAAGAGCCTAAAGCCAAGGCTGTGAAAAAGCCAGCAGCAATTCCTGCCAGCAGCACAGCTGTCTGGGCATGGGGGAGCAGAGCTGCTGGGAGAGCAGCTGGGCTCACATGGGTCACAGTGGGCAGGGAAGGAGAAGCTGAAAGCTGCTCCTTTGACCCAAATCTGGCACTTTTCCATGTGCAGGGAAGGCAGTTTGCACTGCTGCTCCAGAAGAAGATGAATCTATTGCTCCTCTCTGGGCAGCTGTTGATGGATTGTTTGTGGAACTGCAGAATCTCCCCAGAGCTGAGATGAAATCAAATCTCCAGGAAATGTTTCACTCCTCATATTCAGGGCTGTCTAGAAAAGGCAGGTCCACAGGTGTATGGCTCTGCCTGCAATCATCTGCAGCAGTTCTGTTTCCTTTAAGGAGACCCAAGAGTGCAGTGAGAGACCATTTCAAGGATCCAAAGCAGAGGGCAGGATCTGAACTCTCTCCATGGCCTTGTGTGCAAGCACTGGCAGGAGGGAAGGAGGCAATACAGGTAAAAGACTCAGAGAGGTTACCAGAAGTTATCCAGAGCCAGCAGACAAACCCATCTCTGCCTGGATTTGGGGGAGGTTGGGGACTGCCCTGGAGGAGGCAGGACCTGGGCCACCCTCCAGCCAGGCACTGCTGGGACACCTTCCCTTGGGCTCATGCATGGACTGAGAGGAGGAGCAATCCCTGCCTCCAGTGAGCTCAGGATCAGCTCCATCCATGACCTGCTTTGGATTTCCTCCATTCCTCTCCCAGCCCAGGGCAGACAGCTGGGCACTGGGCAGCTCTGGCCAATATCAGGCTCATGTGTCTTTAACTCCACAGTTTGAAAGCCAGCACTGCCACTTGAGAATTTCTTACATGTCATCTAGTTTTAGTGCTATTCTATTTCATTTGTTACCTTACCTTAGTAATTTTTTAGCACCTATTCAGTTTGCATTTCTCTCTCTTTTCATTTTCATCTGTTCCTGATATTTTATTTTTCCAATAAATTAAGTAATTTAATGGCCTTAATCCCAAGCCTCCTATTCAGAGCATGGATGTGGAGGCTGCAGAAGGAAGCCCCAATTTAAATCTGTCAGTCAAACATAACTTAATCTATCATCTTCTTTATATCTAAGTCTGATTCACATGTTCTCCATTTCAGTGGCACCAGGACCTGTACACACAAACCCTCATGTCTTCTTCCAGGGATGGGATCAGAGGCTGGGGAGAAGCTCTGGGTGTGAGCACTCCCTGTCCTGAATCATCAAGGACTAAACAACTGTGCTCCCCCAGCGTCATGGGAATTGTGATTGTGTTGGTTTGATGCCATTCCTCATGAATCATTGAGGAAAATCCATTCTCAGCACCAGTTCAATGCTGAGATGGTGGCTGAGGGTCCCTGGAGCTCCAGAGCTGCAGCAGAGCAGGGCAGGACACATTCAGAGACCCTGCAGAGCTCCAGAGCTGGGCAGGACACATTCACAGACCCTGCAGAGCTCCAGAGCAGGGCTGGGCACGTTCACAGACCCTGCAGAGCTCCAGAGCAGGGCTGGGCACATTCACAGACCCTGCAGAGCTCCAGAGCAGGGCTGGGCACATTCACAGACCCTGCAGAGCTCCAGAGCAGGGCTGGGCACGTTCACAGACCCTGCAGAGCTCCAGAGCAGGGCTGGGCACATTCACAGACCCTGCAGAGCTCCAGAGCAGGGCTGGGCACATTCACAGACCCTGCAGAGCTCCAGAGCAGGGGTGGGCACATTCACAGACCCTGCAGAGCCCCAGAGCAGGGCAGGGCACGTTCACAGACCCTGCAGAGCTCCAGAGCCTCAGAGCTGGGCACGTTCACAGACCCTGCAGAGCTCCAGAGCCTCAGAGCTGGGCACATCTCTCACACACCTCTGCTCATCTGGGTGCATCTTGGGGTAAACCTGCCACACTGAACCAAGCCATTTCTCCTCCTGAGTGTTCCCATGGGCTCTTTGCTCATTTGAGGCTGATCCATCACTGATGGCTCTGTGGCAGGAGCTCAGCCCCAGCTCTGTCAAAGCCCAGAGAAATCACTGCACAATTCTGCCCTGAGCTGGAGCATCCAAAACTCCACAGTCAATATATTCAGGGCTGCAGCAAACAGCCTGACAGCTGGGTGCAGCAGCCATTTAGCAGATAACCACATTTTATTCTGACCCTTATTTCATCCTGCAGCAATTAGCCAAGAAAAAAGGGCTGCATCCCACTGTCATTTCAGCCTCGTGTTCCAGCATGTTTAGTGAGGCAGAACCCAGACATACCTTCTGGATCCTGAGTAAAAACACCATTGTCTGCTAATTCACAGCAGTTTTCACAACTCCAGCAGGAGGGAAAAGCTGCTGCTGGGTTTAGCCACCTTAGAGAATGATTTTGAACAAATCTGAAGCACTCCAGTGAGCCCTGTGAGGAGGCAGCTGCACGCTTGGTGGGGCAGTGCAGGCACCCTGGCCTGGGGATGAGCCCCCCACCAGCACTCAAGACATTTATTGCATGTTAGGTCCTTCACTTTGATCCACCTTAAAATAAAAACATAAATTTGCTGTCCATATTCTAGTTTTCTGAAATGATATCTTCCCCATAAATATCTTCTCAATAGTCCCAACCCCAAGCCCAGCTCTACTAAAAGTGCTCTTTATGGTTATTAGACAAGTGAGATGTCCCTGGACTGAATAATTACCTTCAAATTTCTGTCCAGAACAGGCTGGGAGTGGAAATCAGCTTCTTCCTCCCCAGGTACAAATCCATAATGAGGATTTATTTCTGAGGCAGTGGAAATGAGGTAATCCCTCTCCTTCTTGAGGTGAGATAAGGAGAAAGAGGGGGGAAAAAAAAGGCAAGAAATAGTACAAGTTAATAGTGAAGCATCTGGAAAAGCAAATGATTTGCAGGAGGTCAATGGCATAGAACAGCTTTGAGTAAGAAGGGAAAAATGATGGATTTGCCTAATGCTGACCTGGGTGGGGGCATGGGCAGGAGCACAGGGCACAGGGCCCCTCCTGTGCTCAGCCTGCCCAGGGGTCCTGCAGCCCTGGGAGCACACCCAGCCCTTGGCACAGCCAGCACCCAGGCACTGTCAGCCTCTCAGTTATCCTTGGATGCTCTAACACCCACCAAAAGCAAACCAAATACTGAAACCAAATACTGAAGTCCTGGAGAAGCCTTGAGGAGCCATGTGCTGTTCCTGGCAGCTGACAGGCAATGCTCAGGACAGACAGACACCAACAGGCCTGGAATGAGCTGGGGTGACTCTGGCACAGGATTAATCTGCATTTCTGGGGATGGCCCCTTTCTGCCTGTTTTGTTTCAGCAAATTCTTTACGATAATAACCCTATTTTTGTAAATAACAGAAAATTGCCATGAAATGAAGCAGATGAGGAGAAATTGTATCATTGTGGAGCCCAAACTGATGCCCAGCCTCTGCCTCAGCAAAGCCACAGCAGATCTGTATCGCCCTGTGCAAATGTAGTGACTTGAGAAGCTGTGCAAATGATGATAAAGGTGTGTATTTATGGAAGAAATTGAGGAAAAGCACCTTGGCTCTCTCCTGGGATTCTTACTCCAGGTTTGCTATTGGCTTTGCTCTTTGCCAAGCCCCAGCAGCTCAGAGGCAGAATCTGTTGATGCTACAGAAAGCAAATTCATGCAGAGCAGTCAATGGGAAATAATGGATATCAATTACCCAGCTTGAAGTGCCGACTGGATCAGGTTTTATAACTCCTTACTCTTGTGGTCTTCTTAATAAATCCATTGGGAGAGATGTCATATCCTTTATAGCAAGGTTTCAATGTTTTATTTCCTATGGAGATGGAGGAGCAAGTGGCCACGTTACAAAATGCTCCTTGGAGTCTCCCACAGCCTCATGAAGGAATCAAACTGGTGTGAGATGAGCATGAGCTCTTTGTTCTCTAAGACAGGGACCAGTTTGCCATGAGGTTCAGATATTGCTGCTGGAAATCAGATGCAGTCCTTCCCTTCTGCTTCAATGCTGTTTATAACACAGGGGCAGCTTCTGGAGAATGTGGGAGCCTTACAGTGAGGTGCTCAAAGCTCAGGTCACCTAAAAGAAAATCACACCCTGAGGAGAACCTACATTTTTGTGGCAGGCAGAAAACAGCATCAGTCTGCGGGGGTGTGAGATTTTCCAGCCCTGCAAGTGCAGGGAAAGAGCAGACGCATCACTCAAATGAAGGTAAAAAATTACATTGAACAGGGGTACAAAACCCCCTTATCTTTATCTATCACTTGCAGTCTTTTATCTGCATTTTTATTTCAACCAGCACTAGAAGCAGAAATGCAGAATTCTTCCGTGGCACCTTCCCTATGGTAAATCTAATTAAACAGCCATTAAAATGTGTCTTAGCTTGATTATATCAAGGTGACCTGGAGCTCCTGCTAAATGTTAGCAGCAGCATTCCCCAAAACTGGCATCCAAGAGGGAACAGGCAGTACTGTTTCTCCTGATGTGGCCTTTAGATGAATGTGGTTATTAAAGTGCTTTGTGTACAACAGATTTCCAAATAAATGAGTCTAATTTTCTGGCAGCTGAAGTGCTCTGTGTGCCCCTTCAGTGCTCCCAGCCAAGGCTGGCATCCCAGTGAGCATCCCAGCTGGACTCTGGCTCTGCAGCACTCTAGCAGGATGCCAGCAGCCATGGGAGCTGGCACATGTGGACAAAAAGGCACAGGCAGAGCAAAAGTGCTAAAATGTCAGAAAGGAGAGGAGAGAGGGCAAAGTTTCACCTGCAACAGCCAGAGCAGCTTCCACCTCCCTGGAAGGACCTGCAGACAACAAGGCTGATTGTTTCCTAGCCCAAGCAAACACCTGGCTAGGAGTTTAAATATCTTTAAATCCCTAGGTCTCAATTCAGATTAACGTCTAGAAACATTTCCTTGATTTACACTGGCCTGACCTGCAGTGTCAGGACCACACACAGTTCATATTCATGATGCAAAACTCCAAATTCCACATCTCTCCTCACAACTAGACCTGCTAACACCCAACAAAGAAATACCTGTTTTATAAGCAATTTATCATGCTCAGGTTAATGAGAGCAAAATGCTAATGATGAGACTGAAAACTGAGAACAGTGTCTGTTGATTACTGCAGGTTTTTATCATGCACCCTAAGAAATATCATTATGCTAAAGAAAATGTTCACCAGGTACTGAATCAGAGAGATCTGCAGCTAAAAAACGACTTCCCTTGGTTGTTACCTTATGTTTGACTTCACAAATTTATTCCTTTAACTGCAGCTACAGTTAAAAATAGGAAATATCCCACCAAGCTGCAAACTAGCTGAACAGGTGGAAAATGTCTCACTTCCCCCTTGCACATGTCAGCAGCCACAGTTTGGGCACTGGGGCTCCTTGAGTGTAGAAATCTCCCCCCACGCTGTGTGCAGGGGGCTGGAGAAGCTGGAGGCACAGGAATGATGAATTCCCAGGTGCAGTGAGAAAGGAATAAACTGGTTTTAAAAACAAAATGAGAGATGGAGCCAGGCAGTGGCACAGAGCTCTGGTTCCCTGGGTTTGGGAGCCCTGGGAAGCCTTGGAAACACAAACAGCCTTTGTGTGCAGCCCACACAGGTCTGCTCAGGGCACCTTGACAGTGGTCACAGCTTAAACTCTGCCTCAGCCCCAGGTGTGACAAACAGGCTTCAGTATAGGAATGTGCCCTTTGTTGACAGAGTGACAATACTGAACTTTGTGCCCTTTAAAAGGAAACGAGTCCAGAAGTTTCTGTTCTCAATCAGGTGAAAAGACATCTCATAGGACATGGGGGACTTCACCTCAAACTTAAAGATTTCCAACTGGACAGGAGTCAAAAAGTCCCACCTGAGTAATTTACTAGAAAAAGAAGAGAACAAAGAAAATAATTGCTTTTGTGAGATGTTTTACCAGGAGCAAGAACGTCTTGCACCTGGCTTGGTTTTCCTCTGTAAAGAATTTTGTTATTTTGCCTTTTATTAAAACCTTTTAGTTTCCAACACTGCCACAGAAGCCATCCTGCTGATTTGATGCCTTCTGAGGTAGCTGAGCTATCTTGGGTGTGAAATAGATCTCCAAGAGCTTATGAGACCTGGCTGGAGGAGACCCCTATTTCTCTTCAGGAAATGACAACGTGCACCAAGTCCACCCTGATGTGGGACCAGCTTTACACAGTCACTGTGAGCCTTTGGAGAAGCCTGGCCAATGCCCTTCCCAGCATCTCCAGAGGGTTAACCCTGCCATCCAGCATTAGCTGGGGCTTCTGGCTGATGAGAGCAGCTCCCTGGCTTGCTGCTAACAGCAGCACCATGTGCCTGTGGCACTGAGTTTCATCAGTTTTTAAAAAATTAAAAAATTACTTGCCAAGTTTTAAAATTCTGGTTTTGTTTTCAGATCTTTGTTGTTCTGTCTTGGTTTGCATTTGAATTTCTGATTAAACCATGGTTTTTTATGAATCTTTCAGCTATTCTGACACATCTCTGCCGAGTAGGGAAGGCACAGCAAAACTAATTAAATGCCACCCAAGAACTTCACTCTGCCATTTACAGAAACACATTGAACTGTGAGGAGCAGCTCTCTCAGGATCATGGCAAGGGCTGCACAACCAGCTGGATTTTCCCATGATGGGCAGTCTGGTACCAGGGCAGGCAGGAGGGAGCAGGGCAAAGAGCAGCAGAGCATGGTACCCTGCTTGGCAGGTGGGAGAGGACACAGATCTGCAAGTGCTGGTTTTAAACAGGATTCAGAGAGGGAAGGGGATGATGAACCCAGCAGGGAAAGGGGTGATGTACAGGGGGAAGGGGATGAGGTGCACAGCAGGGAAAGGGGTGATGAACACAAGGGAAGGGGTGATGAACACAGGAGGGAAAGGGGTGATGAACACAGGAGGGAAAGGGGTGATGAACACAATCCAGGGTCACCACCTGCTCAGCCCCAGCACATGGCACACACAGTGTGGGGTTCACAGCCTGTCCCTGCACGGTGAGAACCCGATGCTGAGCTGGGCACAGCACTGCTCCACCCTCCCCCTCTGCCCCTGGGGCAGAGCATGTCTCAGGCTGCTCCCACCTGCTCCCACCCAACCCCTCTGTGCCCCCCAGCAGGAACACTGAGAGGAAGAGGAGCAAGAAAAGGGCCAGCGTGGAGGATTGTGCTTGGGAGGGACCTGGGGGATAAAGGAGCAGTTCTGTGCAGAAATCTACTGTCACAGGGGGTAATGAATTAAATGAAGTGGAAAGCATGGCATGAACGGGAGATTTGCTGTAGTGGCTAATGTAATTAACCTCTATTGAAATAATTAAGCCTCCTGATTTGTGCTGCATGAGCAGCACAACTGCAAGGGCAGGTGTGGGCAGCCCCTCACGGGCTGTGGGCAGCACCCACCACACCAAGGGCCTTGGGATCTCCTCTGCTCTGTGCAGCTGCTTGGCTTCTCCTGCAAATAAACCCCACAGGTTTAGGAAGAAAAAGTCATGATCACAAATATCCCACAAAATGCTATGGCTCATTCCTCCTGGACTTGACCTGCCTCCTCATAAACTGTGACATTTTTTCTTCCTTCAGCACAGGAATGCTTTATGCCAGTCAGAGAAGCAGGGTTTGTTGTCTCTAGTTATTAATTTACTTTTATTGACTGCAGTGCCTTTCCTGGTTTTATTACCCAATAGCTCACACCAGCAGAACAGCTTTTCTTTTAGGTTACACATAAACATTTGACTTTCCCAAGCGGGCACCAAGGAGAGGCAAAACCACTGCAGCTCCTGCTGGGTGCATCTGCTGCCCTGGCTCCTGCTGACCCCAGGAACACTTTCCATCAGACCATGTCTCTCACAGAGAGACCCATCCAACCAGCAAAAATGCTGATCCCTTTCCCCTTCTTTTCACTGCTCAAGGCACATGATGAAAAAGCATAAGGTTTAGATTGATTTTTTTTTTGTATGTCCTAAAAATATGCTCTGAAACGCTTCCATTGTCCATGTGCTGCTCCCTGTGATAAGGCATATTTTCCCTCCATAGCAATTATTTTGAACACCACTATTAGGCTGACTGTGAAAACCCAAGAGCATCACAGAAGGTTCTGGGGATGTTAAACCATCAGGTTCCCTGCTGCTGCTGGACACATCCTGCTGTGGCCAGGACAGCAGGGAGCTGCAGAGATTCTTTTTTTTCTTTTTTTTTTGAGAGAACAGACAGCTGAAATGAGTCCTCCATTTAAACAACTATTTGTGCTAAAGCTAAAAAAAAATAAAATAAAAGCAGCTCAAGTGCTTGGCTGATTTTGAAGCCCAACAGAGGAAATTCCCTGGAGCTGTCAGGAATGGGCAATGCAAGGTGGTGGCTGAGAAGGGCATGGCAGCCCAGCAGGGACACGAGCCTGGAGCTCTGTCCCACTTCCCAGCACATTTAGGGATGTGCAGGAGCCACCTAGGAGCAGAGGATTAGCAGTGGGCCAGGGTGAGGGGCAGAGCAGGCTGGTGGTGCCCAGTGCTGCTGGTGGTGTGTGCCAAGGCTGGGTGAGCACATCCCCACTGGGGCCATCGTGCTGCTGCTGGATGAGTGAGAGGCAGCATCAATTCTAACTCACTGCATCCCTGTCAGCAGTGCTGAGCAACACAGCTGCTCTCTAAATTTGATTATAGCTGTTTCACTGCTGAAGATAACTGGGGGACGTGTCATCAGTCTTACATCAAGTACAGCATGTATTTATTTTGTCTTTCAGTCATATTTACTTTAACTTCACAAAAGGATTAAATGAAGTTTACAGTGATATGCAACAACTGTTGTGAGAAGGTGAGAATTCAACTGAGAAAGATAAAAAACCCCCCACAAACAGGAAAAAATTAGCTCAGCACTGTCTTATCCTTTCTCACTCTGCTGTAGATGATTTTCCCAATTCTACTCATGAGCACAGAGGAATTCTGAGAAGCTTAAGAGAAACACCTCCAGAAGTGTCCAGGTGCAGGTGTAGGAAGCAGCAGATGCCCTGCAGCCCTGGGCACACGTGGCAGGGAGACACAGGGCACTGAGCTGACAGAATCCCCCCTGCCCACCCCCCTGAGGTGCAAGAGCTGGCCAGGCCCAGGTGGGCTCCTCCATGCCTCAGTGCCATCTACACATTCCTACCTTCCAACACTTACTGGTAGTGAGGTGCAACCTGTAGGAGGTTTCCTCTGCAGCTTTTCAAAAGTTCAGGTGCTTTTAATCTCCAGAATATGGTTTCATCTGTCTGCAGCAGCTGCCTTTTGCACAAACCTCCACTGGTGGGGGGGATGCTCACCTTTGAGACAGCCATCCATGGCTCAGTTGTGCATGCAGCATCTTCCCCCTCCACTTTTTGGCTTTTTTCAGATTTTGAAGCTGGGACAAGCATTTTCCATCAGGCAGTCTGTGTTTTGACAGGTGAAGGAGCAGAGCAGAGATCCAGGTAGAGCAAAGCCAGCAGCTCTTGGTCCTGTAGCTCCAGCAGCTGCTGAAGGACAGGGCAGGGGCATCAGGAGTTGCTGGTGGGTGTAGCTGAGTGCCAAGACCAGCATCTCCATCTGCTGGCATCCAGAGCCAGGCCACATTCTGATCAGTAGATCTGGGGTCTGTGCTGCAGCACGAAGGTGGGTACAGCAGAAGGTGTGAGGAGCTGTCCCTCAGCCCTCCAGACACAGCATCTCTCCTGGAAATATGCCCTTGGATCCTTCTCCAGAGCCCCCAGCTCTGCTCTTGAGAGAGGCAGAGCTGAAGATATTAAAGGTTTGTTCATTTGTTTGGGGGTTCACTTCCCTGGAAGATTGACAGGCTCCCACAGAGTGTTTATATGAATCCATTGAGTCTCTACATTTAATTACACTTGACAGAGTGCATTAACACAACCATGAAATTTTTAAAGCTATCAGTTTTATTCTGTTTGACTCCAAACCTGACAGTGAGTTGCTTTCCAGCATATCCTTTCCTCCAAGCCCTTTTCCCAGGTGTCTGCAGCTGAGCTCTGGCAGCTTCTGAACCTGAGGAGACATCCCCCACACCTCCCTCCAGCAGGAAAACACCAATCCCAGCCCACAGGCCCTGTGGGGGATAATGCATGTGCCCTGAGTCATGGCAGGAAAGGCTAATTACAGGGAAGAAATACATTAACAAGACTGAAGTGGCTGAAAGATGAGCCCCATGCACTGGGTCAGCAGCACTATTAGAAATGGCTCCATTAGAAATGGCCTTCATTCAGGAATAGATGAATTTAATTCCCAGCTGCTCAAGCATGGGACAACAGCCAGCTCCCCCCAGAGAGCCCAGATCACCTGCAGGGTACCCAGGGGGAAGCACCCACCTCCCACAAGCACAGAGATACAGGAACTGAGCTCAGAGCAGGGTCTCACTCCCCAGTTTGTATCCCAGCCAAGGCCTTGGACAACGATGCTGGAGACATTTCCCATCTTGGTTGTGCCTGTGTAATCTGCTCCTCTCTGGCTTACACACACATTTTCCTACATTTTGTTTTCCTGTCATTTTCCCACAGTTTGTTACCAATAAGAACTCACATATTTTGTTTCTGTAAATAAAAAATACCCTCCTAATAACACACACACACACAACCCTGGCTGTAGAGCTGCTTGCTCTACACATCTCACAAGGAGGCTGTAGAGCACAGTGCTGGGAGCATTTATTTTTAAAAACTCCTCCTGTGTATTCAGGAGGGCACACAGGAAATGCCAGGGATAAATACAAATTTTTCTGATGGTGAACAACAGACTGGCAGCCCACAATAAGCAGTCTGCAGGAGAAACTGCTCTGCCTGTTATAGTCTGTATTTTTTATTCCTCCATCTTGCAGGGTAAGTGTGGGTCCCTTAAGGTTTTAATTTAGGTCTTAAAGACACCCCACTCCCCCACAGAAGGCATCAGACTTCCAACTCAAATGTATCTCTTTTGAGATAATTTTGTTTACCATACAAAAATATAAACTATCCCAGAAAGCTGCTCTGGATGACTTTTAAGAATTTTTCACCTGTAAAGCAGGTTTCTTGGAAGGATTTCACTGTGTGGATGAAAGACTCTTTCATCCACCTATTATTTGGAATTTATCCCTGTGCTTGCCCCGTGGAGAGCCAACAGATTTCCAAAAAGTGAACAGCTTAAATGCTACTGACAACACACACAAACACAATCATTTCATTTCAATAAGCTGCCAATTTAAAAAATGAAGTGGCATGAAGTACAGCAGGAGGGGAGTCTGGCATCAGCAGGATGGACAGGGAGATTTTCCTGTTGGCTGGAGTCTTTCCCACAGCCTGGAGAGAGGTGGCATCTTGTGCTATTTTTAATCTGCTCAAACACGTTATTTAAATGCTGTGAACTTTAAATAAAACAGGAACATCTTATAAACATTAGAAAAACATGCAAAAGGCAGCTGCTGCAGACAGATGAAACCATATCCTGGAGATGAACAGCACCTGAACTTTTGAAAAGCTGCAGTTGGAGTGGCCATTGAGCAGTTGTACTGCTTTGTACCTTGTTTTCTGCTGCCTGAGCGGCCAAGTCAGCCTTTAAATAGGTGTTTAATCGGTTGGGAAATGGGGCAGTTTATTACCTTCCTGCAATTCTGCCTCTCACCTGCACTGCAGCACAGCAGCACGACTGCTGCAGCACAAAACCCTCTGCACCTGCACTTGCAGACACCTCCTGGAGCAATTCCCAGCAGAACGGGGCAGGTGAGGACCCTGGACAGCTTCAGAAAGAGCTGCACTGGATGGTGGCTAGAATGGTTCAAGGTCTTACAGGTATAAAAGTATTTATGACTATAAAAGCTCTCAGGAGCTGCCTCTCAAGCTTTTCACAGCTTAATGGCATTAGAAGGTGGCTGAATTCATCAGAGAATCTGAAATGGCTTGGGTTGGAAGGGACCTTAAAGCTCATCTCATCATTCCACCTCCCTGCCATGGGCAGGGCTATAGTGGATATTTTTGCCCCGATGAAGGAGAGGAGTGATGCATCTGACTCCATCTTATCAGAAGGCTAATTATTAATTACTTTATTATACTATATTATTCTATATTTCATTACATCTAAGCTGAATCTGCCAAGCACTCATCTCTGCACTCCACTGCACAGAATCTCATGAATTTTAGCTGACAGTCCTAACACACACATGCAGAAACACACACTTGGCCCTGACAGGCCAAGGAAACAAAACACCATCACTCTGGGGAAACACTCTCCATATTGCATTCTACTTTGCCACAAACACAGGCACAGCAAGTGAGATAAGAATATTCTGGGGAAGAATTGTGCCTTGCTTTTCTCTGTGAAGAGAAATGTGGGGCTGCACACTTGGCCCTGACAGGCCAAGGAAACAAAACACTATCACTGTGGGGAAACAATCTCCATATTGCATTCTACTTTAGCACAACACAGGCACAGCAAATAAGAACTGTTTTTCCTTTCTCTGAGGTTCAGAGAATGGGAAACCCAGAAATATTCTGGGGAAGAACTGTGCCTTGCTTTTCTCTGTGAAGAGAAATGTGGCTACAGATGAGTGATAACAGCGGCAGGGCATCGATTCCAGCGTGAGGAGCAAATGGAGAAGGATGGCACCTTTCACCTCTCTGATCCTGTCTGTTAGCCAGAATGGCAGCTCACTCCATCTCCCCCAGCTGCCTCCTTGCCCGTGGCACAGGGGCTGAACAGGAAGGGATCAGCAGCCTCAGCATGTGACAGCAACACGCCTTTGGCCACAAGGGACATTTGAGGTGGTGAAAACACATTTGCCTTTAAACTCTCTGTGCAAGGGGAGCAGCCCCACTCACACACAGCTCCTCCTCCTCAAAACAGCCCATGACACCAGGAGTGATCCTGAGTGCTGCCTTGACATCCAGTTCCAGCCCTGGGGTAACTGGATCTCCTTCTTTATCACACTCAATTCATTTCACTCCAAATTCTCTGTGATCCTGCCTCCCCTGGTCTGATCACAAGAACTGAAACCTGGACTTGGAGCCCAGAGTAGAAAGCCAGTCCTCTGCGAGTGACAAGGTGATGTTTGGGTTTTTTTAAAAAATCTATTTCAAGTTACAGTTCATGCACTGTGGTTTAATTGCATTTGCCCTCCAGCCTTTCCATTAAAAATAGAACAGAAACCAGCACTTCCAGGATGGAAATGAGAATGAGAAAAAGCCCTTTTAAAGAGGAAAATGCTGTGTTTGGAGAGGAAGAATAATTATTGCCACAGGTATAATAAAGAGGGAAGGAGTTGGATTCTGTGTCATATCCAGGGGCCAAATGCAAGTTATTCAGACCTTTCAAAATGAGGTCACATTGTCACTGGAGGCAAAATGAGAACTGCAGGTTATGGCAGAGCTCACAGATGGATCTGTTTTACCTGAAATTCTGAGATGAAATGCTAAAAACCCTGAGCTGGAAAGAATTCAATCTATGATTTTAGAGAACTTCCCCTGAAATTCTGCTCCATGGCACTAAACAAGGGGAGTCAGCAGGTGCACTCAGGGAAAGCTGGGCCCCAAGGGAGCCCCAAAAGAGCCACAGGGGGACTTCAGGAGGACACAGCAGGGACACTTCCACCCCAGAAGGTTTCAGGAGGAGGAGGAACAAGGGAGACTCTGCTGAGCACATGAGAGGGAGCTGCAGTGCTGAGCAGCCTCAGACCTGGCCAGAGGCTCTGCAGCTCAGAGGGTCGAGCCCCACCACCTCCATCAGGAAGCTCAGGGCAGGAGGACACTTCCAAGCCCAGCTGGGGTGCCTTGGGGCAGTCAGGAGCTGTGCCTGCCACTCTTCACTCAGGGCTACTTCTCTTGCCTCATACACTAAGAAATAGTGGTGACTCAAAACCTTGGAGGCTTGTGGCCCTGAATATTAACCACCAAAGTCCCTGCTGACTACAGCTCTGGAATATTAAAAAAAAATCTGATTGTACCTTCAGATAAATCATATCACACTTTCTGCAGTGCTCTGAATAGAAGATATTTTCATAAGAAAACCAGGAGGGAAGACACCCATTCCTGCTATATGAATAATATATGTCATCCCAAACCAGACCTTGGAGAGAAGTCAGTCACCCTGCACAGACTCAGAATAGCCTCACAAAATGACTTTCTCATCACTCTCAGTGTCTTGCTCCATATCCAGCTGTTCTTTCTTTAGCTTGGCACTTCCCCACATTGTGCAGCCATCACCCAGAGGGATGTCCTGTCCCACCACGGGGTTTTGCCACACTCCAGTTTGGCTGATCCACACTCCCAGCTCCTCTGCGAGAAGCTCTCCAAAGCAAAGGGAAACCAAACTGTCCTGGTTTAGGGCAAATTTGGGAGAAAACCTCCAAAGGGGGCCCCTCCAGAAAGCAAACCCACATGGCCCCTCCTCTTAACTGCTTCGGGAAGTATTTTTTAAAGAGAAGTGGAAAGAACCTGTTTATTTAACAGGCACAGCACCTCCCAGCACACAAATAAACAATATTGCATGATAGCACTCTGTCACCTCTCTGAAAAAGAAGACAAACTCAGAAAGTCTCTCTGGGAATGCTCGCTCTGCTGTCAGTCCCTTGGCTGCTGCCCAGAGCAGGCCCCGCTAGGCCGCAAAGGGGCCCAGGCCGGAGCAGGCTCCAGTGGTTCCAAGGAAGGGAAGGAAAAACAGTTAAGGGACAATTCAGACTGCCTGGCTAAACTAACTAATGAGCAGGAGCAAAAGCAAGAGCAAAGCAGGACTAAGAGTGGCCCAGCCTCAGATCACGGAGTCACCCTCAGAACAGCCCAGCCTCAGGTCACAGAGTCACCCTCAGAACTGACCAGCCTCAGGTCACAGAGTCACCCTCAGAAGAGCCCAGCCTCAGGTCACAGAGTCACCCTCAGAACTGACCAGCCTCAGGTCACAGAGTCACCCTCAGAACCAATCAGCCTCAGGTCACAGAGTCACCCTCAGAAGAGCCCAGCCTCAGGTCACAGAGTCACCCTCAGAACTGACCAGCCTCAGGTCACAGAGTCACCCTCAGAACAGCCCAGCCTGCAGGAGCCGGGCCAGCCCAGAGGAGACCTGCTCTTCGGCTGCAGTAGGATTTCTCCAGCCACTCCCTAATTCCTCCCTAATTAACTCCAGGGCTGTCCCCAAGGCTCTCCTGACAGAGCCAGTCCCAGCCTGCAGCTCTGTGGCAGTGACTTCTGGTGAGGACAGACAAGAAATCCTCCATCCAGGAGCTTCCAGAGGGCAGATTCTCTGTCTCTCTAGCAAAAGCCCAGCAGAATTGCCTGTGCCAACTGGAGCCTCCAAGTGCCTGGCAGGCACTCTGAGCTGCCCTTTCAGGGGGATAAGCCAGTTAATGAGCAATGCTTTGTCCTTCCCTGACCAGCGTGGCAGCTCCTGGGAGCGCTGTGTTCTCACCCCTGAGTGAAAGCAGAGAGTGACTTCACAAGGCCACCACACACAACAGCTCTGGCAGAGATTTTGGCTGATTGGAATTGTAAATACCATCACAGCTATTACAGCAGTGTTAAACACGCAAAATAATTTTCACAGTTTTAGAGCAGAAGCTGCTGGGGCGGCTCCTATGAGTGGTTTGTGCATGGATAAATGCCATCCCATGATTGCACCCTGAACCCTTTGTGTTTTGCCATGCCACTGGCCCAGTTTGGGGCACTCACACAGATGGGGCACCCTCAGCCAGCTCTGCAGGGCAAGGAAAGCCCCCAAGAGCAGGGAGAGCACCCCTGTTACTAGAGGAAACAAAATAACACCATGTGCAAACACTGCTTTTTTCAAGGTAAAAAGGGATTATTTAATTTCTGCTTCTACCATTTATAGATTTTTAAATGTGACAGTGGGTTGGCGGGTGACAGTGCCACCTCTCCAACCACACTGGACAAACCAACAGCCCATCAAATTTTTCTTCTTCTATAAAAGAATGCAAAACAATAAGTTATTTACGTAAAGTGTGTGAGAAAGTTCGTTACAAGAATATAAACATGAGAAGGCTTAGAAAATCTTAAAAAAACCAAAGCAACACACCCCTGCTCTGCCCGTGCATCTATTGCAGCTGGCAGGAACTGCTCTGCAGCCCAGACAGCCTCTGCCAGACAGCAGCAACAGGAATGGAACGAGCTGATGAGCAGGAGACTACTGAGTTCCCCAAAGCTTGCTATTTTTGGCTGAGGCATGGTTAAACACTAGCACAGACAGCACAAAAAACCCAGCACATTTTGCACTCTGGATTCATTGGCTAATGTTTTATCTACACAAGTCACTCAAGCTAGTATGCAGGAGGCCAAGAAAAATGAGGTGAAGTTTGTGGGGAGAGGAGCCAGGAGATATTTAATGCCCCAGACTGATAGTCTGACCAGCACCAGAGACAAGAGCACCTCCAGCCCTCAGGGCTGCCCTGCTGTGAGGCTCAGCCCTGGCACAGGCACAACCACAGCCACGTCACCCCTGCTCTGTCACAGCAATAAATCTCCCCAAGGGGCCAAATGACTTAATAAACCTTGGGTCAGCAGGAAAGGGGAGGGACTCGCTCTGGGGACCAGCACTATCCCCAAGGGCACTGCTGAAGCTGCTGGCAGCTCATTGCTCAGCAAGGAGGAGACAGCAGTGCCCTGGTGACACACTGAGGGGCAGGGGAGCACAGAGCATCCCTCTGCAAGCTGCAGATATTCTTTAACTGAGTGTTTAATTAAATAGAACGCTCGTGTTTTATATTAAACTCGCACAGCAGCTGACTGTTTAAAACATGCACACTGAAGCCAGCCAGCAGGGAATGGCTCCAGAGCTGTTCTCTAGATTGACTTCCAAGAGAAAATTCTGTTAAATGTCTCTGAGGCCTTTCTAAATTCCCCTCCTGGGACAGGAGCCTGGTGTTGCTATGCAGAGAAATGGGTCTGAACCATTGGGCCTGAATTTAAAATATTACTTTATTACTCATCACCATGAATATACTGAGGCAACTGGCACAGAGGGGAGGCAGGGCAGGGTGGGCTGTCAGCACACTTGCACGGTGTTGAGAGGGTGATGGATGATTTCCTGAGCTCCATTTGCTGTTCCCAGCACTGCTGTCCCCTGTCCCCAAGCGGTGGCACACTGCCCTGGGTCCTGCTGCTGCTCCCACTGCCCAGAGTGGCAGAGATGCAGAGGATCTGGGCTCCTGCTCTGAGAGGAAACCTCAGAGAGGAGCAGGTGGGACAGGGAGAGACTGGTGTGACCCAAACAAGCATGCTGCTGTGCCAAAACCTCTCTGAGATGAACAGGGTTTGGCTGGGCAAAGAGAGATTCAACTGAAATAAATCCTCAAAAACCCAAAACGAATCCAACCATACAGCATGGTTTGAAATAATTCATTTTTAACATTCCTTTTGCAATGCACCTCTGTGTTTGTGCTTGCTTTAGAACTGGCACAGACACAAATATCCTGTTCTCAGAACAGAAATCACCACGATGGGCATTCTCACACACAAGTGCATGATGCTGAATGGCAACAGAGGGCTGGACAAGCCCCCAAACACAACCCTCAACATGTGCAATCACAGCTGGCAACTGGCACTTCCAACTTGCTGTCCAATGCAAAACAACAAATTCATTTCAACTCCTGTGAAATTAGGTGATGATTGTAATACTATTTAAACCTCCCAAATCTGAAATAATGAGTTAGTTTTATACTGCTTAATTTTACAGGGACTTACTGCCTTTTGCCCCACACTAATTTGTTGCCATAATTACATTAAATTGAAGCTGATTTTTTTCTAGTCTAGATCTAGCTGGAAGCTTGTTGTTCCTACTCCTGATCCAAAGAAGAATCTGTTGTTGACCTAAAGCCTGTCTGGTCTCTGAATCTACTGGATACTCTAATTTCACTATAAACCTTATTATCCTACAGCCTTAGATCCTCACTGCTACAGCACTGATAGTAAATTACATAGAATTAATTATAAGGGTGAAATAAGTACCTGAGCTGTGCCAGGGAGAGGCTGCAGACGGGGTGTTTGGAGAGGAAAACAACCCTTGGGCACAAGAGCAGAGACTGATTTTGCCTTTCTGTTTCCAGAGCCTGTGGGCACTCACTGGTCAGTGGCCAAAGATGCTCAGGACAAGAGGGAGAGGGGAAATTGTTTGGGTCTTGTGTAATTAGCTCTGCCTTTTTATTGAGATCCATTTTAATGCATTGCTGCACTACTGAACTAAATATCTGCATTAGAAAGTGAGTCATGGTGGGAGCAATCGAGACAGCACTCCCTGGCTTAGAGGTGCATGCTGTGAGCTGGACTCTGGCCAGACCTTTCCAAATTTCAACTGCAGGAACAGCCAAAGGCATTGCCTGAGCAGCCTGTGCCACTTCAGAGGGCAGGCTGAGGGACGAGCCCACAGTGGCTCCTGTTCCAACCACAGCCCTGCTCCTGGCCACCCCAGCCCAGTGGCTCAAACCTCTCCATCTCTGTGCTCCCCGAGGCCAAGCACAAAGGCAGCATCCTCACAGCACCCATCCAAGGGTGCCACTCACTCCTGACATTGCACCACCACGTTTTTGGCACTAGCAAAGATGCTTTTCTCTTATTTAATCCTGTGCACCTGCTGGGTTCCACATTCCCTAGCACAGATAACAATTTCCTCATTAGGAGAAGCTGTTGAATTGGCAGCAGTGGGTGAACTGAGGTTGTCTGTCTGTTCTGACCAGCACTGCTCTCAACAAATGTGTGTGTGCAGGGCTTGCTCTTCCTCCAGCTCATTTCCTGGAGCTGGGCTGCAGGGCAGTGCTTTTTCTCTGCATTTTCAATTTCCATAGTTCTCCCTTTATCATGGTTTGCTCTGAGCCATCCCAGGAGCTCTCCCTCATCCCACTCCTCCTGTGCATCCTCTGAGGAGCAGCAGCCATGCTCCATCTGCCTCCTGTGCCATCAGCACCACCACAGCCCAGCCTTGCACTGGGATGGATGGGGAAGCAACACTGTGGAGCTGTGCAAGGCTGGAGCCTGGAGAGCCATAATGTTAATTATTCTTCTGGGTCAGCTGCAAAAAATGGCTCCCAGAGCGGGGCCACCTTTTGCCATTTTACAAAAGTCAGAACAGAACAAGACTGTTGTATTTAGCTTGGAGCTGTCACAACAGGCACAAAATCCTGTCCCAGTCTCTGGTTAAATGATCCTTGTTCTAAAGGGAAAAAAGAAGCTTAATGAATGCATCTATATGAGCCATTAAGAGCAAAATAAAGGCAGAGATAAAGGAAGATAGAGACAAAGAATGGACGATCCTCAGACATGTTTTCTGCCAAAGTCATTCTTTACATAATAAATGCAGTTTCTTTCTTTCCTCAGATTGGAAGATGGGCTTGACACCATCCCATCAACAGCAGCTGTAATAACAGCTCCTTGCTATTAATATGCAAATTGAAAGGCACACACTGATTAAAAACGTGTTAGACAAAGGCTTTTGTCAGAGACCTGCAAGGGTTCAATGAGGGAGCAGTGCCCCACTACAGAATTTCCTCTGCAGTCTCACCCTTGAGCCCAGGGCAGGAACTTCTGCAGGAGCACACTGCAGGGTTAATGGACATTTGCTCTCTCTCTGGAGCTCTCATTCAACCCCCCAAAGTGGGTCCTCCTTGTCCCCAGCCCCACTCCAGCCCTGGGGACTCCCCACAGGGAGTGGGAGCAGGCTGGCAGCTGCTCAGGTCCATGACCTCAGGCAGGTGCAGCCCAGAGGAAGAACCAGACTTCCACATACTTAATTTGAAGATTATGGAAGGTGATTTTAAAGGTCAGGACTTGCTAATTAAGTTGATGCAATAGGAACTTAACAAAGGAAGCACCACTTACGTAGCAGGAGCATTCTTCTGCCATGATTAATCTCTGGATGAAGCTGCTGCCTCAGGGCTGCCTCAGGTTACACCCTGTTGCCATAGAGCTCCATTGCCACCACATAAGGAGCCAGATAAAACCACATATTATTTATGTTGAGCTGTGACTGAGCATAAAACACCACTGGAAGTCAGTGTGCTGCCCCTGAAACACAACCTGAGTCACCCACCAGGCTCTGGAGAGCTGCCTCAGTATGGCTGCATTAATGAAACACTTCTAAAACATTGCATTGCCTTGCTGGCAGCCACATTTGCAGCTGTCTCCCAGTGCCAGCTGTATTCCAGTTAGCACTGACTGTAAAGTGAGTCTGGGGAGCGACCCAACCAGACTGAAGATGTATTATTGAGATTTACTTTCTTTACAGACTATTTTGCACAGAATTTTAAACCAGTAAAACATTTGGTCAGAACAGACAAAATCAAATTGTTACCTATAGATGTTCTGCATGAAAATTATTGAGTGTGTTCATGGTTTTTTTTTTTTTTTATGAAGAAAATATACTCAAATGAAGGGTAGCATTTTCAAAGCTCTCTAATACATCCTCTCACACATTTCAGCCTGGGGCCATTGGACCAGGCTTGACATCAGAGATCTGGCATCACTTCTACAAGGATCACTGACTTACCATGAGGAGATTTGTCTTTTTATGTCTTGCCTCGAAAGCCTAATGAACTTAGGAAAAGCAAAGATAGATTAAAAGGATTTAGGGACCAAAGCCTGATTGACTGGACCTGGACAATATTGGCAACAAATGGAAATATTGTGCTGCTCTGTCCCTCCTGGCAGGGGAGGGGCAGGGGTGTGAAGGGGCAGCTCACCTGCCTCCCACTCACCTGGGCCAGGTGCTGGGGGGTGGGAATCCCATCAGCAGTGCTAAACCTCCTGCTCTGCAGTGCCACAAGACACACCAGAGTGACACCAGCTCCAGGCCAGGCTGGGCACCCCAGGGAGAACAGCCAGCCTAGCACAGGCTGGGAGCAGAGGCTGGGTTCAACCCAGCTCACTGCAGAGCTGTCTCCATGCCTGCCTGGGGAAAGAAATTGTGTTTGTGCTGTAATTAATTTGCTGCAATTAGCTTGTAGTGATTACTAGAGCACACAGATTTTTGGACTTGTCTCCTGACAAAAACGCCTCTGCAGCACCCTGGATGCTGCTTGGGGGAGGGCTCCTTTGGGGAAAGAAGGCTTGGAAGAGTCAGGCTTGAACCCACATGACTGATGTGCCCTATTTCTGTAAATCATTCTCTCTGTAAAGAGGCAGTTTAGCTTCAGGAACACTGGCAGCTCGTGTTATTACCCAAAACACAATAAATGAAACCACCCCACAGCTATGAAACCCAAGGAGATGTTTACTCATCTGTGAAAAACCCATTCTCCTCCACACATGAAAGGCATCGATGCAAGAGCACAAATTAATCACACAGAGCTTCTGCAGTGCCTCTGAGTGTCCCCTCAGAGGGAAGGAGGTGATGCTGCAGTGCACCTGAACTGTCCCTCCACAGCTCTGGAGGCTCAGGTACAGCTTAGGGCTCAGGTAGAGCCCAGGGCTCAGGCACTGCCCAGGTGATCAGAGACAGCCCAGGGGCTCAGGCACTGCCCAGGTAATCAGAAACAGCCCAGGGGCAGCTCAGGCACAGCCCAGGGGCTCAGGCACAGCCCAGGTGATCAGGTAGAGCCCAGGGAGAGCTCAGGGACAGCCCAGGGCAGAGGCTCCTGGCCAGCAGAGCTCTGGGCAGGCCGGGGTGCAGAGCACTGCAGGGTTCTCCTCCCTCTTGGCTCCTTCTCTGCTCAGGTGCCCAAAGCAGGCAGGGGAAGGAGCTGCTGCTGGCTGTGCAGGGCAGAGCTGGGTCAGTACAGGGTGCCCCTGTGTCCCTGCAGGTGCACAAGGCACCAGCCTTACCTGGGAGGGCCTGGCCAGCCCAGCCTGTGCCAAGGCTCGGGTGCCACCGGGCTCCTGCAGCTCTCGGGTGGGCACGGCAGCGTTGGCCTCGCAGCAAAGTCAATAAAGCAAACAGCTTCTGCTGAGCCTGCAGGAATCCTACCACCAGGGAAAAGAATTCACACTTTCTTTTTAGTGTTCTTTACTCATGGAACCATTTGTTTCTTTAGAGACAAAGAGGGAAGGAAGAAACTTATCCATTACACAATCCCCACGATTCACTGCTGTTGCTCTGTATGTGTTGACACAAACCATGCTGGAGAAGGTGAAGAAAGTGTGTTTATTTCTGATTGAAGACTGATTACATCACTATCATGGATAATGCAGTAGAATAATCTTATACTCTTGGGAGAAATCTAGGAATAAATATGAAAAAGTAAAATAGTTTGTTTCCACTGTCCCTGAAGATGATGACTGATGAGTAAGTGATGTATTTACAGGATAGTTATCATACTCTAGACTCTGTGCTGAATAAATATTGTCTTGAAAGGGTAAAAAAATCCATCAAAATATTTTAACTCACCACAAAATAAAAAAAAATCCATGTACTTGTCCAAAGCAAAGGTTAGTTACATGTTAATTATTGAATCCACATAGGATCACTGTCCAAGAAAGCTTCCTCTCCTGCTGACCTGCTCCCCTCCACAGAAGCAGCATTAGTGCTTATCCTCTTCTCCACTGATGAGCCACTATTGGTTCTTCAGGCTGCAAGAGAGAAGAGAAGCCCAGGTCACGCTCCATCCTGGTGTGTTTTCTGAAAGAAAACCACCACAGCAAATTGGAAAAAGTCTCCTTTCTTTAGGTGTTAAATTTGAACTTAAGAGCCTCACAAATCCTGCCCAGCTGGCTCCTCCATGGCCCAGCACAGCTCAGCTGATGAGGAATTCCTCATTGGAATTGGCATTGGCAAGCTCAGGTTTGTGCTTTGAGCAATTAACCCAGTGTTTGGGTTTTACATGAAAATGATTAATCTGCACACCCAGCACCACAACACAGAGCTGTACAGGCTGTTCTGGGGCTTTCAAATTATGATCAAAACAGAAGATATCAGAGATATCTTCATTTTCACTTACATTAAAAGGGAAGGGAGACAAGTCAGATCTATAATGAGGGGAAGTATTACATTCTCTTTCTTCACAGGCAGTGTAATTATTCAGCTGCTCCCTGGAACTGAAACTATGACAAATTAAAATGCCTATCAATTCCATCTACCTTTTGTAACTATTCATATTCTGGAGTTGTTACTGCTCTAAAGGTTCCTTTACCATAACCCCCTCTATACAGCAAAAAGTGCATAGAAATGCTCCTATTTCCAAATGTTACTGTAGAACAAAATCATTTGGCTTGGGTGTGAAGTGCACAACACAACTCATTTACTCTAATTTCCAGAAATTTACAGAAAATCTTCTGTCAGAGAACACCTTCCTGTCTTGGGTTTCTGTGGCTGAGATGACCCCCAAGGTATTAGAAAGTCCTTTTTCTCCCAGCCCCACGACCAAAGAAGCCAAGAATGGTTGGTTCTACTTCTCAAGGTTGTTTATTTTCTCTCATCCATTCCATTCTCTCTCTGCCCTGCTGAGCTCTGCCCAGCAGGTTGGGTTGTGGCACAGCCCCTGCCCTTGGGGTAGTGTTAAATTTTTATACTATGAACTGCCTGGGCTTTATTTACAATAATTTCCCAATCCCATCACCTGTGTTAGACAGTTTGTGTCTGCTCTAAACCAATCTAGAAGGGTCACCATCCCAGCAGGAGGAGGAAGAGAAGGAGAAGGAGAAGGAGAAGGAGAAGGAGAAGGAGAAGGAGAAGGAGAAGGAGAAGGAGAAGGAGAAGGAGAAGGAGAAGGAGAAGGAGAAGGAGAAGGAGAAGGAGAAGGAGAAGGAGAAGGAGAAGGAGAAGGAGAAGGAGGACAGAACACACCCAGATTCCTCCATCTTGCCTCTTGAACCCCCATTCTAAATCCCCCAAATTCTACTTTTTCCCCCTGTGACAAATTCACTGCCATTCTACTCAAACCCCTGTGGTCTGTAGCTCCTCACACAAAGTTGGGAATTGTTTCCATGGCTAAAATCAAAAGCCCAGGTGGTTTTGACTCTGTGCCAAGGTCTCTGAGCCCCCTGCCAGGGTCTGGAGTCCTCCAGGGCAGCCAGAGGAATGTCCTGGGTTCTGACAAGGATGTGCAGAAGGAGCTCAACCTGCTGGCACCAGGGACAGGGCTGGAAGCATCCAGGAGAAACAGAAACACCATTTGGCACTAAATCTGACCCAGGTGGAGCTGGGCCAGGCAGCCCCAGAGCTCCCCTCGTGTTGGCTGTGCCAGACACACAGACCCTGGGACAAGCTTCAGCCACAACAGGCTGTCAGTGTTTGTTCACACCTTCTTAAATAGATGGGAAAAGTGATGTAAATGCAACCATGGGAAAGGGTGACATTTCTCCAGGCATGATATTAACAATATTTTGATTAGCTCTTTCCTGAATAGCCAAGCAGCTTATGTTGATAAATACCCTGCTCCAATTAGACATCTGTGTTCTGAGCCTGAAAATAAAAAAGGAAAGGAAAGAGGAAAGAGCCTGCCCAGGCCCAAGCCTGCTGCCTCTGCTCCTCAGCAGGACATCAGCCATCTGGGCTTCCCCAGGGTGCAACCCAAAGGCAAGGCTGAGAGCTGTGCAGGAAAGGCTGCAGAGCCACTTCCCCTACTGGACATGAGGACTCTTAACCCTCAGAATTCATTCTGACCATTTAATTGGTTTTACCCCAGTGGTGGCTGCAGGATTGGGTCCTCTCCCTGCAAAAATCCTGTAATCAACCAGGAAGCCTGAGTCTGAAAGGGAAACCCTTCCATGTATTAGCATCTATGAAAGTGCAAATGAGTGATTATAAAAGCCTGGATTACATTTGTGAGCTCTAGATGTGGCAGAGAGGTCTGGCTGATCAAAGAGACAAAATGAAGGCGAGAAGACAAAGTTCTTCTTCATGGGAGTGGGAATGGTTATCCCCACACAGTCAGACTGTTAATTACCAGGGCTGGATCTCAGCCCTCCGTGGCTGCCAGCCCAAGAGAGGAGCTCAGCTCTCACTCTGGCACACGTGACAGACCCACAGCTGGCCCAGGGCTGACACCCACCCCAAACCTGAGCCCGGGCTCTCTGCTCTGCCAAAAGCACCTCTGCTCCTTGCACCCACATGCCCACAGGAGGTACCTCACACCCAACCCAGGCTCTCTGGAGCCTCTTCCCTGAAGGCAGCTGCTTTCTCCAGGCCATGGGGATGACCCAGCCTGTTCCCAGCCCCTCTCCAGGAAGGGCTTTTTGCCAAGCCCCAGGATAACATTCTGCACAAGCACTGTTTTGACCCCAGACACTGAATATCCTCTGTGTCCTTTCACAACTATCTGGACTTTAATCCCTGTTGTTTGTTGCCAGTCACTTTGAGCAGTGAATTTTCATCTTCACAGTTTGCATAAAGCAGCCAAGAGAGAGGTTTTGTTTCTGCCAGCCCATGGGGAGCAGTGAGGAGCGAGGCTGGCATGTGCCTCCCTCCCAGCCTCTCAGCAGTAACATTCCCAACTGAGATTCTGCTGCTGTGCCCACAGGAAGGAGCTGCTGGTGCCCCCCATGGCTCAGCCAAAGTGGGCACTGGCCCTGCCTGGCCCCTGCCCAGCACTGCTGCTGCATGGGGGGAGGAGGGAAGACAAGAGGAGAGCAAAACCAACCCCATCTATTTCTGGAGAGCAAGTGAAACAATGCCTCAATCATCTCTACACAGTTCATAAATCCCTAATTAAAGGTTTAGCTCTCCACCCCACTGCAGATGTTCCAGAGTCCATCCACATCCCAACACTTGCTCTGTGCCAGCACGTGCCCACAGCCAGCAGCATCACCCATGGGAGCCTGAGCTGAGCCCTGCACTCCCCACACCTCCCGTGTGGCATTTAACCTTAATTTTCAAATTGGGCTCAAGTACCTGCACCCTGGAGAAAAACCAGGGGCTGGCAGATACATCTGCTTTGTGCATGCACAGCCGGAGGGATAAGGACCAGTATCAGCTCCCTCTTCCTGCATCTTTTATTCAACACCAAAATACTAGCCAAGAAACCTCCAGATTTCTTTCCTAAGCCCCACTCCCCCCCTCTTTTGGTCAAACAAATGCAGTCAGAAGCACTTGGGGTAGCACCTCAAGTTCCTATAAATGGTTCATTTCTCCTGGCCACATCACTCAAGGAAGAGCAGCTCAGCTGCTGGGTACAAGCCTCAAATTGTGCTGCCCATGGAGCCCCAGGACCCCCAGCCCTCAAACTGTGCTGCCCAAGGAGCCCCAGGACCCCCAGCCCTCAAACTGTGCTGCCCATGGAGCCCCAGGACCCCCAGCCCTCAAACTGTGCTGCCCATGGAGCCCCAGGACCCCCAGCCCTCAAACTGTGCTGCCCATGGAGCCCCAGGACCCCCAGCCCTGCACGGGGCAGTGCCAGGCTCCTGGTTACCACAGCTGCCAAGCTCCTGGGGTGTGTGCTGGGTTATTTAAGGCAGCTCTAACTGGGGCTCTCAGCATGCTGCTCTCTGCAGAGCTCTCAGGAGCAGTAATAAATAACCACAATGCAGCTCATGCCTCGTAAAAGTTGTGAACTCCTGAAGCAGCTTTCCAGGAAACTCGTCTGCCTGGTATTTTTTGGGTGGTATCAGCTTCCATTCTGCAGTCACTGTTCCCTGTTTTGCCCTTTGTCCCAGAGCAAAATCCCTGTATGCCTTCAGCCCAGTCCTTCACTAACTGCCCCTTTCTTCAGGTTTGTTTAGTCTTTAACTATATGAAGTAGGACAGCTACAAAAAATGTTTTGTTGCCTTGGCAACTGCAGTCCAGTGGCTTCAGCCTGAGTTAGGAGGCAGAGGACAGCCTTGATATTAAGAAGCAATAATGAGAACAGCAGAAAGCAGGGGGGAACACTGGCTGAGGAGTGAGCAGGGGACAATCCTCACCTGCCCCCAGCACAGAGCACACCTGGGAGTCACAGTGCTGCCACGGGACACCACAGCTCTGGGAACTCAGCCAAGGACCAGCTCTGCATTCCTAAAATCCCTTTCTTTGTATGGAAGAGGCAATTGCTTGGAAAAGCTACTGAGACATAGATGCAGCCCAGAATCTGCTGTTTGTGCTGCCCAGCACATTCCTTTGCTGGACCAGGAGTTCAGAGTTCATCTGGTGTGGAGAATTGGCGAACATCTTCCTGCACATCTCTGTCTCCCATCCATGAGGCTGCCCTGGTTTGAGATAAACTTTATCTGAGAACGGGCTGAGCCTGGGGCATGTGTGTCACCTGTCACTCCTACCACAGTCAAAGCACAAATAACTTCCCAAGGTGTTCATTCACAGCACTAGAAATTAAGATTTCTTAATCTCTGCTAATTGCAGGAGACTGCACAACAGAGCAAGAAGGTGTGGGGATAACCCAGAGGACCAGGCACCCTCTGGTGTGGGGGATTGGTGACACATCTTCCTGCACATCTCTGTCTCCCATCCATAAGGCTGCTCTGGTTTGAGACAAACTTCTTTATCCTTCACAATAATACCAAGAGCAACCACAGCAATAATCATACAGACTTGGAAGGACTGGAAAGGGAAGGATAAATGACAGCTCTGGGCCAGAGCAGCGTGGCACTGATGCTGTCATTCCAGGTTTCCAAGAGAGCTCTCAGCAGTGGGAATTTGTTGCACTGGGTGTGGATCCTGAGCCTGTCCCAGCTGTTCCCACATAACCTGGCTGGGCAGGGATCTCCCAGCAGGGAGCTGTGCTGAAGAGCAGCAGATAGAGGCAGCCAAGGTCACAGATTGCTGTGGCACAGCCCAAAACCACACCTGGCTCACTCACCTGGCCCAGCCCCCTGCTCCACAACACACTGCACTGCCAGGGGTGCTGCATCACTGCATTTGGAAGGCATTCAAATGCTCCCTGAATAAACAGAGTAAGTCTAATATGAATAATACCAGGAACCTGGGAAGGTCTGACATCAGCTGGGGAAGGGCTGGCTCCATCCTTTGCTGGATTAAGCAAAATGAGCCATTAGCAGCCATTGCTAGTTCTGCTCATGCTGCTCCCTTTTCAGAGCACCCTCAAAGCTACCTGAAGCACTTCAGGTACATCCCTTTATATTCCTCTCCTAATCTGGGCAGTTCCAAGTGATTCAGCCCGAAATGGTTCCCAAAGCTCACATATAAGTGCATTAAGAGCAATTAGTTCATTAATCTAGTCTCTGGTATCATGTTTCTCCATCACTTCATTTTAATAATTTGTGGTAATTGACAGAGCAGACTCCCCCCAGTTCTCATAGCTGGGTAATGCATAATTAGTCTAAATCACAGCAAAAACTGTTTCACTGGGAAACACCTAATCCCCTTGGGCTCATGGTGCCTCTTCTGAGGTTTCACACATGAAAGGAGTTGCAAACTCAGGATCATTATCCACAAGTCACTGGGATTCCTGCAAGCCCGTGGGGGTTCAGCCCTGCCTTCCTGCACCTGGAGGTGCCTCTGGTGCAGGAAGGCAGGGTGCTCCTCTGCTGGGGGGGCTGGAGGGCAAAGCACTGTCCCAGAGCATCCCCCCCTGGCAGACAGACAGACAGACTGCAGCCCCCTGGGAGGGAGAGGCCCAGTGACACTCACTTGGTCTGGTGTTTGGAGCCCTTCAGGTGTGCATGGTACTGCTCTATGGAGTTCAGGGTGACGTTGCAGATGTTGCAGGTGTAGCTGCGCTTCAGGCCTGTGAAGAAAAGCAGGTGTTAATTAATTCATTAACCCTTGGCTCCACCTGGGCCACGTGGAGATGCACAGGGGAGGAAAGGCTGCACCACAGGGAAACACCCTAGGCTACAGACTGTTCAAAATGGCTGCTAGGAAATACAACTAAGTGAAAATGACTGAAGAAAGGGGGAGAAATAGAAAAAGAAGCAGTAACCTGTGCTCTAAGCAAACTTCTAGTTAATTAGAAGGTACTTGGACCCCACATTTCATTTCCATTTTCACAGACATTTGTCTTTACAGTGACCCATCTATTGACTTTTCCAGGCCAGGCTACCCAAGCATTAGAGAAACCTAAAGGAGTATTTTTAGAAGTGAGCAGAAGAAAGCCAGGTTCAAAGGCTCATCCCTCCTGAGAGTGTGGTGAACCTCTCCTGTGCCCTCCTCAGGGCATCATCACTGTGCTCACACTAACAAGCACTCCAGGCACCATTTATCCCTCTGGTTTTTGGTAGTGATCATAATTCAGAGCAATTCTCTGGTAGCCCATTCAGCATTAGGAGCTCTCTTTTCCCCAGAGGGACCCACTCTGATTTATCCACCAAAGTGAAGCAGCCAAGCAAAGATGCTGCTCCCCCACAGCCCACACTGGCAGCCTCAAGGCTGGCAGACTGCAGGGGCACCAGGCAGCCCCCCAAAAAGCCAAAGCAGGAGCTCTCTCACCTGCTGGGTTCTCTCTTGGCTGCAGTACAGACAAGGGCTCTGCTTGAAAACACTGGAGGTTCCCAGCAGGGATTGCTGTGCTCCTCAGGAACAGTTCTAATGTTCCTTGTAATAGTCTCTTCTGGCTTTCTACAATGTTATTTCTTTGCCAAAACTGTTAGAACCACTCATTTAGAACAAATAACGTGTGGCATTGTCAAATTTGAGCAGTCCATGCTCACCATAATTAACTGCACAGGTAATAAACACACTGACTCCTCCCCAGCTGGACCTGCCTTTTTGGCTCTCAAAAAATCCCTTGTCTTGCTACACCAATAGCCCCACTCTTCTCAAACACTTCATAATATCTCTCACCCAGGAATTTGGCACAACATGAAAATCATCTTTAAATAATATTCCAAAATCATTCAGATGAGTGCTTGAAAACAACAAGCCAGCAACTGCAGAGGTATTTAAGTAGTTTCTGTATTTCTGTGTCACGACGTGGCACAGAACAAAAATCAATTTGCAAATGTGCATATGGATTTTCTCCTTACAGAATTTATTCTTGATGAAGAAGTGATGATTTTACAGTCATGCCCTTTGTCCTGTTAGCAGCTCCTCTTTCCTTTATTCAACCAACAGGCATCAGGAGCCACATGAATTTCCCAGAATGCAGGAGCAGGAATGGGAAGAGCAGGAATGGGAATGGTGTGTCAGCAGCAGCCTGAGAACTTGGACCCCTCCAGGATCTCCACATCAGAGTGGGACTGGAGAACTAAGAAACAGGTAATTCTTTAATTTAAGGTAATAAGGTTCTGCTGCTCAGCCAATTTAGCAGCACGTTAAGAGCAGCCTCAGTGAATCTTAATTACTGGTGTAGGTGGAAACGCCTTCAGCAAAGCAGCTCCTCACTGGGGATGATGATTTTCTCCCTCAGCATGTCAAGGCTACTCACAGTGATGAACCAGGGGGAACCCTGCTCCCCCTCCCTGTGTTCAGTGCTGTTCCCAGCTCTTCCCACAGGCTGGAACAGGCAGCCCCAGACTGGGCAGATTCCATGAACTGGGATGGAGATGGAGGAAGAAACCAGCCTCAAATGAACAGCAGGATGAGACCACAGGCAACAATCACTTCCAGAATATAAAAATCACCACAATTTGACCTCACTGAAGCTCATCAAAGCTGCTACTTGGCTGAAACTGGTTTCATAAACTCCCCAAGCAGTGCTCTGGGGCTGAGCTCAGCCCTGCAATCCATAAGGGGGTCCCACCCTGAGCAGTCCATTCTGGCAGCTGCTGGGCTCTGGCTGTGTTCACATCCCCCTCTGCATCCTCAAGACACATCAGCACTGCCTCCCCTGCAGCGTGACATGCATTCATGTAAAATTGAATGTCCTCCTATCCCCATTAAATAAAATATTAACAAGTCGAGTTATTAATGTCATCCTGCATAAAATGAATTAAAACCCATTCCAGGGGAGCTCTTGTTAAACTGCTTCTTACTAACCACAAGTGACAGCACAGAATGAGAAGTATTTATAAGGCATACAAAGAAATTATGAGCTGGGATGGAAAAGGAGACCCAGCTCATTGCCTGATGCTGGTGCATCTGCAGCACCCCCAATTTACCTGAGAATACAAGGGCTCCAAGTGGCATCCTGTCTGTGCCCTTGTCCATCTGTCCTGCAGAGGCTGCTGTGCTTTTAGGGATTTATTTTAGGGATTCAGAGCACCTGTTGCAGGGTTTGGCTGCGGGGTTTTTTAGGGATTCAGATTTATTTTAGGGATTCAGAGCACCTGTTGCAGGATTTGGCTGGCCCCAGCACCTTACAAACCTTACAAACTACCCTCCTAACCTTTCAAACCAGCTGCCACTGCAGAGCCCGCCTGCCTGGGAGAGGGAACAGGAGAGCTGGGCCATGGGGGACACCAGCCATGAACTACAACTGGTGAGATGTGACTTGACTTGAAACTTGACATTCCTCCTGTACCTGGGACAGGCTGGGGAGGGTGAGAGCTGTCAGATGGAGCCCAGGGCTGCCTCCAACTGAGCCATGGCCACTCTGAGCTGCTGAGCAGGCACAAATTGTCAGAGCAGAGCCTGGAATCTGGAACTTGGTACCCACCAGGTTTTGTCTTCCTGTGACAAAAGGTGCAGGGGAGGCAGCTCTGCAGGAAGAAAACTCCCAATTCCTTCCTCTTTCCAGCAGGAGCAGCAGGGGTTCCAGGTCAGCCACACAGCAGGGTGAGCCTCACAGAACTGCTCTGAGGGTGGGCTGGACCCTGCACCCCATCCAGCCAAGGAGAAGGGATCTCTGTGCCCTGTGCTGCAGCTTTAACTCAACACAGACTGCAGAAACAATGCTCATTTCTCCTTTTTTTCCCCCTCTCCTCATTCTTATTTCTGAGAAGAAAATAAGACTTCAAAAAATTGCAGGATGAGCACTTAGTGAGAAGAATCAATGTTTTTGTTTCCTATAAATATCAATTGTCCAAAAATACATCTCTATTCTTATTTCTCCAAATATACATTCATATTTATCAATAAATATTTTATTACAGCCATTATCAAAACATCAAAGGCTGCTGAAATGTTGTACTTCAACTGACACTGCCTATTCCAGGCTCACACAATGCATCAAATGTTCATCTCCCACACTAGTCAAAATAGAATTAATATTTAAGCTGTGATGGGAGAAGCCACCGGGGATGCAGAGGAAGGAGATGACTTTGCAATCCAGGGAAAACTGAGGCAGCAAAGACAGTGAGGAGCAGGGAGAGGATGGGGATGGTGTCCCCAGCACGTGTCCTGCTGCCACTGTTGCCCTGTAGGCAGACATGATGTCACCTGGCAAGGTGAGGCTGGGGATCATTGTGTGGTGACTGCAGAGACTGCTTTCCACACATGTCAAGATCTGCTCTGATCTTGCAGCTAAATGCAGCCAGGAGAGCATCTCTGGATGGATACAGACAGATGTTCACAACCTGGTTAGAAAAACTGAAGGGTTTCCCCTCCTTGGCTGCCTGTGCACCTGGCTGGTGCTGTGGAGCACGGGGCACTGCAGGCTGAGCCCCTGGAGCAGCTCCCTGAAGTGCCCAACCAGGGGGCCACCCCTGTTCCCCTGCACCAGGCACACACACAGCCTGGACACAGCTCTGCTGTCCCCTCTCCTGTCATCCACAGCCACTGGCAGGACCACACTGGATCCAGTGCAAACCCCAGCCATGCCCAGCACCACTGTGGAGGTAAAAACCTGCAGCTGATGAGGCTGTGAAGGTCTCCAATTTCAACTCTCCCAGGAGCTAAATGAATAAAACACTTCCATTTGATTTATTTACAGTTAATGACATCCTCAGCCACTCCTGAGCTTGGCACAGCTCAAAGTACTGAGCACTTCCATGTTATTGTCCCAGGTTTTATTCCCAGATATTTCCAGCAGCGGGCAGTGACTCAGCCAACATGAATCATTGATGGCACTGTGAGTCACACTAGGTAGCACAGGAGGATCAAGATAACCATTACAAGGTTTATGGGAGACCAAGAAACCCACAATATACTGTACAGTCATTAGAACCTAAAGAAAAATTATTTCATTTAGCAAGGAGGAAGACCCAGGTGTATCAAAATGTTATTGCAAAGCCAAAGCTCTCACACATGGCTCTGAATCAACCTTGTCCTTCTTCCTCAGCTGCCTGAGTCAGTCCCTGTGTGCACAGGGGACTGTGACCCAGACCAAAGGCTCGTGCCTCTCCTGTGCCTACAGCCCAGAGTTAAGCAGGGACTTGTCAAGATTCAGACCTGGACTGAATCAAACTGCACCTCTCCATCACTCTGTGCCTCTCCTGTGCCTACAGCCCAGAGTTAAGCAGGGACTTGTCAAGATTCAGACCTGAACTGAATCAAACTGCTCCTCTCCATCACTCTGTGCCTCTCCTGTGCCTACAGCCCAGAGTTAAGCAGGGACTTGTCAAGATTCAGACCTGAACTGAATCAAACTGCTCCTCTCCATCACTCTGTGCCTCTCCTGTGCCTACAGCCCAGAGTTGAGGGACTTGTCAAGATTCAGACCTGAACTGAATCAAACTGCACCTCTCCATCACTCTGTGCCTCTCCTGTGCCTACAGCCCGGAGTTAAGCAGGGACTTGTCAAGATTCAGACCTGGACTGAATCAAACTGCACCTCTTCATCACCAGCTCAGGAGGGCTCAGGGATGCTGGGATGGGGGGCAGCTGCTGGGATCACTGGCCTGGCTGTGCTCTGCTCTGCTTGAGGGTGGCTGCCTTTCTAGAAAACATGACAGTGACAGTGCCTCACCTCGCAGCTCCCCCAGGTCCAGGGTCTTCCCCAGCTGCTCCAGGAGGTCGGCCCTGGCCGCGTTCTTCTTGTGCTTTTTGCCCTCGTAGTGCTGCTGTGCCATCAGGGGGTTGTTGAACCAGGCTGTGCAGAGCTGGCAGTACCTGTCCGAGTCGCGGCGCTGCGGCGGCGGCGGCACGGCCGCGGCGCTCTCCGTGTGCGCCGGCTTCAGCGGGCCCAGAGCAGCCTCTGCAAAAGGCAACGGGCACACGTCAGCTCTGCTGGGCTCCTGAGGAGTGCCAGAGCCTGGGCAGATCCCACAGCAGACACAGGGAATAGTTAGCTGCAGTTACAGGGTCCCAGTGGATATTTTGGATGGTGCTGTGCTCCAGGTTTCAAGGCAAGATGTATTTATCACCATCTGTATGGCAGCTGTCTTTGTCAAGTGGGCAGTTCTCCTTATCTCTCTCTGAGTGATCACAATCACTCCTCCCTCGGGGCACACCTGCTGATAAGAGGCCATTGAATGTCCCTGCATGGCTGATAAGAACTGCAGCATCCCACTGGGAGATGTGAGCCCAGGGGGAGGAGCCAAGCATTCCTACCCGGATAGAATCTGGAGATCCTGGAACACCAGCACGGCTTCTGCACTGGATTCCCAGAGGAGCAGCAGCTGCCTCTGGCCCTGGATCTCCAGAGGCAGAGTGCACCCTTCTCCAGGATCCCTGCTCCAGCAGAACCAGCCCTGGCACTGCAGGAGGGCTGAGCCACAATTCCAGTGGCACTGCTGCCAGCCCCTGACCCACAGGGTGTCAGGCTGTGCTCTGCCTCTGCCAGGGGTGGTTTAGTTCACTGCAGTGTTCACTTTATCCTTTTATTTTCTTCCCTAATAAAGAACTATTATTCCTGCTCCCATATTTTTTGTTGCATGAGAACCCCTTAATTAAAAAATTGTAGCAATTTGGAGGGGGGGGTTAATTTTCTCCATTTCAGGGGAGGCTCCTGCCTTCCTTAGCAGGCACCTGGCTTTCCAAACCAAGACAGGCTGCTTGGAAAGCTACCATTTCTCATTAAAAAAAGCATCATGAAAGGACAGCCCAGGACTGTTCCTCAGATTTCTGTGTTTCACTAACTGGGAAGGAGGATGCTCTCAGTGCAATTACACATCTTATCACTGTTCTGACTAAATTTGCTAAACTTATCCTGCTTGAATTGCTACTCCCAGGAAAAATCATCAGTGGAGAACAAATACACCATGCAGAGCCATCTCCTTCTCAGGATAGAGAGACATATTTATCATTATCTCAGGATTCTTATTTTTCAATTTACTTGGTCTCAGAAAGAATGGGAAAGCCACAGTCATTGCAAACTGTCACAGAGGGAAAAAAATTACTCAACAGTCAGTCCCATCCTTCAAAGACCTTCACATTGTGAATTGTCAGGTACCAGCAACACACAACCTTAATTTAATTCTGTTTTCCTTCAGATTCATCAAAAGCCCATCCAGGAACACAAAGATGACCCCCAAATCATGCCAAAGAAAAGTGAGTGATTACTCTTTATATAATGGAATGCACTTTGTTCAACAGAGTTTCCCAACTTTGTACAATACAAGCCACAAACCCATGGAAAAAAAGAGTTTGAAGTAAAATGAAGTTCAGGTAACACTGGGATACAAAAATATACAATGACTAGCACTTAATTATCACACTTCATTCAAAAATTCCCTTTCATGTGGCTTTCCTTTTCCTTTCTTTTCCAGATGAAATGTCTGCTCTTTAAATAATTAACAACCTGCTCTCTCCATGGTACTGGAATAGGCACATTTGGTGGCTGTCTTTGATCAGGAGATGATCCAGCTGAGCCCTGATGAGCACACAGGGCACCAAATGCCAAACCCACCTCAGTGTCTGACACCAGGAACAGCAACACAGGGATATATTTAGACATATAATTATGCCTGGAGCCTACTGTGATTGACTCCTTGGCTTGAGAAAGTTAATATTGTTATAAATCTTCTGCTGACCTGCTCAGTAAGGGACACCTTCAAGGAAATTCTATCTTACATATAACATTACTTACAACCTTATCAATTTCCAGGGGTTTATAACCTTCTATTGTTTTTGATGATGATTGCCAAGGTATCAGAGTTTCAGCAGTGATGATGCTGCCTCTGAAGAGCTGCTCCAGGCAGGGCCAGGTAGGGTCTGGCTGGATTTTGCTCCTAAAAAAAAGTCTTTTCTATGGTTCCAGCAGGAGAGACACGGCCCAGCCCCTCCAAGGTGCATGCAGCAGAACTGCCAGGGTGAGCAAAGAGCAAAGCCAGCGGTCAGCACAGTCATTAGGAAGAAAATTAGGGGATTGCAGTATTACCTGCTCAGCCTGGGATTACACAGACTTTGCACCTGCTTGACTCATGAGAAGCAAGCACGGCTGGCTTCTTGCAGATGTTCCTGCAGGAAGGGGTCCATGCCCAGAGCCCAGTGATGCCACAGGGACTTGGACAGCCCTGGTGAGGCCAGGGGATGCAGCCCTCTGCAGCAGGGCTGAGTCCAGGGAACCAGACTGAGCTGCAGAGAACTTTGGAGCATTATAAACAACCAGCAATTTCAGCAGCCCTGGAGCTCTGTGACAGACCTGACTTGCTGCTCCACAAGCCCCAGGCTATAAAGTTAAATCTATCCAATCTTTTGGCCAGCTCTCTCCTTGTTTCTCTGCATGCTGCTGCCAGAGGGGGACCAGGCAGACTGAAGCTCACGGAGCTGGTGATGTCCACAGGAGTTACATCTCCTGCTCACTAAGGAAACCTGACAGAAGCATCTCTGCCTCCAGCCCCTGGCTGTGCCTTTGAGCCCCTCTCCCTGAGGCTGGTGGCTTCTGCTCCCCCAAACTCCATGCAGGAGGGAACTGGCACTCCTGCTGCAGGGGATGGCACCCCAGCCCTGCTCCCAGCCCACATCCACAGCTGGCTCCCATGGGACCATGGGCTACAGCTCCACAGCAGAGACCCTGCCTCACATGGGAGCTGCACGGGCAAGGATTTCCTCTTAGCTCTCACACTACAAATATTTTCTTTAAAGTCACATTCCTCAGGTCCTACTGACAACCCCCACCAGTCCTAAGGTGTGCTGAGCCCAGGCTGGCAATTAATGAAAGCATCCCAAGTCTACCAAATTCTCCCAAAGAGAAACAGATGAAAGTTGACTTCTCCACAAATGTGAATTTATCATTTTGATATGCTCTACATAACTGCTGCAGAACAGCAAATGCCATCATTCCCTGAGCAGCGACATGAAAATTAATAATAAACACTCACGAAACGTCAAAAGTTAAAAATGTTTCTCCATCTAAAACACAAACATAAAAGCTGCGAGTTTGACTATTTCAAGTATTTCAAAATGCTAAATAGCTCATGACAGTCTGCCTTACGTTCCCTTTCGCTGTGGGAGGGAAGTGAGAAAGTCTTACTTTGCTGCAAGAGGCAAAATACAAAGTTAGAAACACTTTAGCACTCCGGCAATGAACTAATGTTTGACTTCTTTCTCACATCCAAAGCTTTTTATTCCAAGCTGGATTTAAATGGTACCCAACTTCTTCCCTTGGCACACTTCAGAAACTCAGCATGAGGACAAGAAACTAAGTGAGCCACAACAAGGAGGCACTGGGAAACTCAGGTTTTTTCCAGAAGAAATCCCAGAAATCCAGGACTAAGAATCCAGGCACTGCTGGACAGATCCTAGCACCCAAATCAAAAAGCCATTTGCTCAGTCCCTTTTGATGTCCCAAAGTCTCTACCCTCCGTAATTTACGAAAAGTTGGATAGTTTTGGAATGGAGAAGAGTTCCCTTTTATCTCCACATCTGACCCTTTTTAATATCTTCCATGTCATTCAAGTTCTCCTCTCAAAATGGCCTTGATTTAAAGCCTACTGAGAACAATGGAATTCCACTTAAAATGTGTGCCTGTGTCTTGATTATCACAAAGTGACTTTCCAAGAGGCAGCTGAAAAGAATAGACAGGGCCACCACCACTTTCCTGGAATGATGCCTGCAGGTCCTCACACTTGGGTTGATGAAGGACAGCAGCTCTTCCCCACAATCCTCTGGTTTATAATTCGTGGTGATGATGGGATGTAAACTGACAGGGGATGCTGGAAATGACTGGAGGAATTCCTCTGCAAGAGTGCTGACATGAAGCCTCTGAGGGCTACAGCCTTGCGCAGCAGAGAACAGGAAAGATCACAACTCTTTGGCTGTCAGGATGAGACATGGTTTTTGTGAGAAACCCAACTGTTGGGCCACTTCTTCTCCTGAAAGCACCAGCAGAGAACAGGACATCTGTGCTCCATCTGGATGGTAACTGTGAAGGAGAACGTGGATCTCCGTGAGGGGTCTAAGAATAGATGTGATTTTCTTTGGGATTGATGAGACAGAAACCCCAGAATATCCAGCAGCAGAATCTCCTCCCCAGGAGCATCCAGCACGCTCAGGGCTGTGCCTGGCTGGCTCTCAGGACTCATGAGCAGTGGAGTCTCTGCTCTGAGAGTGCCAGCCACAGAGGACTGGGACAAAAATCCAGTGGAAATTGCTGGGTAGGACGCCCAGAAAAATGCTCTGTCCAAAGGGCATATTTCTGAGAACTCCTGGAGAGCAAGGAGGTGCTTGTTAATGTATTCCTGAGCTCAGCTTCATCTTCCAGATCAAGTGTCTGTAAGAGCTGAGGAGTCCTTGAGCTGCTCCTTCCCAGTGATTAGGATGGCTGGAGAGCCCATTACCCCAGAGCACGCAGCATGGCTCCCTCAGAGCCTTGTCAGGCTGATCTAGATGATTAAAAAGTGAGACAAAAGCCACAATGCAAGGCTGCAGCTCTTAGCAAGCCCTGCCTTGGCCAGGCCCTGCAGCTGAAGGGTGAATCCAAGTTGTCAGCATAACACAGAGATCAGCACTGCTGTGAACATCAGCTCACCTGGAGCTCCCTGGGAGTGCCAGGGCTTGGGGAAGGTCCTTTGGTGCCAGGGGAGGAGCTGCTGGCAGGCTGCACTCCAGGAATGGGCTCAACAAGCCCTGCCACACAAACACCAAGCCTGAGTCCGTACCAGCTGTGTGCCAGCTGTGTGCCAGCCCACATGAGCCAGGTGAGGATGACCATGACAGCTCAGTGAGAGCCTTCCTCCTGGCTGACCCAGGGGTGCTTCCCCAGGCTGCCATGGCTTTACCTTCTCCTCCACAGGACACCCTGGTGCCCCAGCACGGCCAGTTAAACCAAGCCTAGCACAAAGAGCCTAACCTAAACCACCACCTAACACAATTCCCCACATTCCTCAGGCAAAGGGGTCAACAGCTCCCAAGCCCACCCTGGCAAAGGACAAATCACACTCTCTGCATCAGCATCTACAGTCTGTGAAGTTAAAAAGGCAACAAAACCACACAGACAGAGTGTCAATCCCGTTATCTAGTCACATCTAGGATTTATGTGCCAGTGCACACAGCTCCATTTGTATCTTGTGCTGAAGGAAGTGCCACTGGCAGCAATTCTGGGTCACATCTGTCTGCAGGACCTCAGCCCAGCAATTCTTCCTGGAGAAAGGTGAGTGCTTTGTTCAAGCATTTTCTGCTCCCACAACCACAGAGGAATTTTTTTTTTCACAGATTATTAGTGGTTTTCAGGGACTTTATGGTTAAGCAAACAATAAGATGGTTAAATTGTCCAATTTCAACATTTGACTTTTTAAATGTGAGAGTTAATAGGCTGCATTACTAGAATCACTGTGGAGGAAAGCACAAAACCCATCTGGGCAAAAACCAAGACGCAATCAATCCAAGGGTTTTTAAAGCCTGTGGTAAGAGCAGAAGATGCTCTGTACTGTACAGTAACACCAAAGATTTATTAAACATATTAGCTGAGCTGATAATTAAACTGCTGATAATTAAAGCCAGGCTTGGCTATCTGCACCCAGTGGAGACACTGTCCTCCACTGAGAAAACACTTTGGAACTGTGGAGCTGGAGATAGGGCTCTGGCACCAGGGCCAGTCCCAGCTGATAAACCCTAATCTACATAAACAAAGCAGCCAGTAATGAGCATCAGGAGTTTTTAAAGGTTGTTATGACAGCAATAGAAATGAATAGCTGCTTCTGCCAGCCCAGCTTTCCACACTGTTCCCATTTTCTGCCTGCACACACTGAGCCAGCCCCTTGGCCAAGCCCCCACACCCCTCTGCACCTACCTGTGGTCTTCAGTGCTGGTTGCTCCCCTAGCAACAGTTTTAACCTTTTGGCATGGATTTTCCCTTGGTAATGCGATTCTGCCACCACTGCTGAGGTAAAGGACATGTTACATAGTGTGCAGCATTTGTTCTTATCCACTGAGTCACCATCACTGCCCTGCGTGGAGACAAAAGCACAGACAAAACAAAGAGGTGTGTAAGCACAGCCAAGGAGAGAAGAGGCAAGGGGAGGGAGGAATCTACCCAACAATCTAGGTTGTCATGCCAAGGCCAAAGGGTTTCCCTTCCTCATCTCTCCCAGCCTTGCTCCTGCCTCGTCCCAGCTGTGTCCAGCTTGGGGACACGTCCAGCTCCCCAGCACCTCCACTCTGGTGTGCACTGGGAGCTCAGCCTGTCCCTGTGTCCCTCAGCCTGTCCCTGTGTCCCTCAGCCTGTCCCTCAACCCATCCATGTGTCCCTCACCCTGTCCCTGTGTCCCTCACTCTGTCCCTGTGTCCCTCACCCTGTCCCTGTGTCCCTCAGCCTGTCCCTCAGCCTGTCCCTGTGTCCCTCACCCTGTCCCCCAGCCTGTCCCTGTGTCCCTCACCCTGTCCCTCAGCCCATCCCTGTGTCCCTCAGCCCATCCCTGTGTCCCTCAGCCTGTCCCTGTGTCCCTCAGCCTGTCCCTGTGTCCCTCAGCCTGTCCCTCAGCCTGTCCCTGTGTCCCACATGGCCGTGGAGCTCCTGGCACACCCCAAGCCTCCCTTCCCTCAGCCTCTGCTCCTCCTCTCTGGCTCAGGGAGTCACACAGACCCAGAGCTTTCCCTGCCATCCAACACTGGTGCTTCCTCCTGATGCACTTTTTGAAGAGACCCCAAAACATCTGGGGGGACACAGCTGGGGGGCACAACCCACTCTGCAGGGGAGAGAAAGAAATGAACTGTCTGAAACCTCTCAGGTCCCTCCAGCAGGACCCAATACCAGCCTTAGGTGAACCCAACACAGAGTGGACACCTGACCCATCACTGAAGGTCATTTTTCCCCCTCCCAAAATATCCACTTTTAGAAAACGACCGATTTTCATCACTTTTTTGTTGTTGATAACTGTAAATCAAATCTTAGGGAGGAATCTCAAGAGGTGATTAGTACTGTTCTGAGTGTAATTTGCACTTCTTTTAAATAGCTTTCTCTCAAGATATTTTATGCCTTCAAAGGGAAATCACTTGAAAGTTAAGAGCAGAGTAGAAAATTTCCAGTATCTATTGATCATCAGTGGCAACACATAAAGAGCCTCCAACAGAGCTCGTTTGAAAAGCTGATACACTTCAGTGTTAATGCACCAGGGTCTCTTCCTCTGCCAGGGCTGCTCTTCAGTGACATTTCTTCCTTTTCAACCTACTTTCTCAGCTAGACTGCAATTAAAAATAAAAAATTAAAGCCCCCTCCAAGAGCCCTCCAATACCTCATGCAGAGCTCGGGGTCCCATTTACACTGACCCACAGCTGGCTGTGCAGCTCATCTGGGTTCACCCAGGTCTCTGGGCCAGCACCTCCATGTGTGGCAGGAGAGGGGTGTCCCCAAACCCTTGGTGGGCCCCTCTGCTCCCCAGCAGAGGTTTTATTTTTAGAGCAGTTTTATACACCAACACCAGGTATTTGGGCTCTGCTGTGTTAAGAATTTCCCCAGGTCTGGATCATCCCTCAGCAGCATCCCTGCCCTTCCCTCCTCCACCAACCAAAGCCCTGCACAGAGCCAGAGGTGCTCCAGGTGATCCAGCCCTGAAGGGTAATTATGCCTTCTCATTTGTCAGGGGCTGTTTTACCTGAAACCCAAGAGGGCAGGGGAAGCTGATCCAGGTGTCTTTTGTCACCTGCTGAATGACACGGTGACAGGGCTGTGCAGGTGCTGCAAGCACACAGCTCCACAAGGGGCAACTGGCTGCTCCCTGGGGGTGTTCTGCACCACAGTCCACTCCTGTGGCTTTCACATTCCATGAAAAATCCCTTCACCCAGGATTTTTCTCCTGGGAAGCTGAGAAGCCTCAGAGAAAAAGGAAAACTATTCTTATCTCATTTGCTTCTGTGTTTTGCTCATCTAGAATGTGTTTGGAGATTGTTTTTGTTGGTTTTTTATTTTGTTGTTTTTACTCTTTGGCCAATCAGTGCCAAGCTGTGTCAGGACTCTGGAAATAGTCATGAGTTTTCATTATCAGCTTTTTAGCATTGTGTAAGTATCCTCTCTGTATTCTTTAATATAATACACTATCATAAAGTAATAAATCAGCCTTCTGAGAACATGGAGTCAGATTCATCATTCCTCCCTGCCACGGGGTCCCTGCAAATACAAAACACTCCCAGGGCTGAAACAGTGAGCAGGCACTGACAGCTCTGGTCTGTAAATCCAGCAGCAGCTCCTTAACCCCCTGCTTCCAGACCCAGCCTAGGGATATTTCTACATTCTGCTTCTGCAGCTTCCTCCAGCCCATCCCACCTCCCAAACCTTCACTACAATGCAGCACAGAAGCCACTGGCTTCATCCAAACTGAAGCACAACAGAACACATCAGTGGATGTTGGGGAAGATGGAACAGGAAAGCCTTATCAATATGATTGCCTGGCAAAAGATGTAGAGAGTATGGAAACTGTGAGTGAGATGGAAATGAAAGCAGCTCTGAGATCCCTCAGTCACTGCACAGCTGGCAAACCATGGTGTGGCTGGCTGAAGGCAATCCCCTTGGGATGGAGCAGCACCCTCTGCTTGCAGGCAGCTCCAAGGGGCAGAGCAGACCCTGCTGGCCTGGCAGGAGGGCCCAGAGAGGAGATTTTAGGGTTTAAAATGGAACACAGCGTGGTGATGGAATGGTTCTTACAGGCTGTGTGTAAATGCTGTAGGATTTGTATCTTGCACTGGATTGGTCAGTGAGAATCAGAATATTCAACACAGAAGAAGATTTATGGGATTGGAATGGGAACTTCGTTTTTTTCCCCTCTCACTTTCAGGCTCCTCTTTCAGGCCTGCTCTGAGCTGTGTTTGGCAGCTCCCAGCAGGTCCCTGTCCCCAGGCCCTTTCCAATAAACCATAAATTCCACGACCTGGCTCCAGAGATCTCTCATCTCCATCCATCCTGACCATCCTACCCCTGTCGCTCCTACCCCTGGAGCAGCATCCATCTCCCAGCACTGACATCCCCACTCTTCCCCCACTCCAGGCTCATTTACAGAGCTGCTTTTTGTAATATTAGAAACTTCAGTCTCATATATCCAAGAGAATTAACCTCAGTTATTTGGCTGCCTGTTAACAAGCTGCTAAAAGGCATAATCCTCACACAGGTCTTTCCTTAAGCAATCCACAGGAAAAGAAAGGATTTTCATTCCACAGATACAAATCTGCTGTCTTCATTCCCCAAGTTTTACTAAGAAGAAAAGATTATAGAAACCCTAGAACACAGCAGTATAAAACACAGCATTAAAGTGCTGCAGAGTAACTTGGAAATTTGAATTTTTGGTGCAAGAAGGTGCTGCTGTAAAGAGCTGCTTTCTATGCTGCTCCATAGGAAATTCAGGCCATTTCTGTTCTGGAGCCTGCAAAAAGCAAGTACCAGTTCATGGAAGGTCAACACATGAGGGTTTCCCCCTCCTCCACATCAAATCAAACCAATAATGAAGAGCACAACCATTTAGTAATCCATGGGAAGACCACCTCTATAAAGCTTCTACTTCTCACTCCAAAGGGCTAAGGGGTGTTTTGGAATTGCAGTTTTTTTGCAGTCCTCAAACAGCAGCCACCCCCTCCCTTGGCCTCACAGAAAGGTCAGGAAGCAAATTCTGTTTCCAATCCCATTGCACTGAGTATCCACAGCTGCAGCCACCTCACCCTCCTGCTGCCACCTGGCAGAAGGACAAGGTGTTAGTTCTGTGGTCAGCAGAACACAAACCCAATGGCACTCAGCCATGGAACAGTTTGGATGAAAAAAAAAGGCTAATATTCCCTTTTTAGCTGCAGCCACTTCTACACAAATTTAATTGGTTTCCATGGATTGTTTCTAATGCTCATTAAAGTCGCTGTGCCATGGCCTGAGTGACACTGCCAGGATTGGGCACTGCACTGCATGTGCACATGGCAGGGATGCCATTGTGCAGCATTAGAGACATCCTAAATAGTCCTGCTCTCTCTAAATGCAAAGCCTTGTATAATATCTGATCAGCAACAGGCCTACTCTGAGCTGGAAACGTTGGCAGATTTTCCCTGCTATATTTTTACAACAGAAATAATTTTAGCATTTAGGTCTGGCCTAGCCTAGCGTTCACCTAGAACATGAGGACACGTTAATCCACCCCCACTAGGGCTGCCCTTGGGAAAAGCATCAGCAAACACAGAATTACATTCCTTCTCCACACTGCCTTTCACAAAAGCAGAGGGAAATAAGTCAAAGTTGAACTCTTTGAGGTCTGATTGGTTTTCTGCCCTCCACATCCCATGCTGAGGTGCCCATGTAGTTTGGGGCTCCTTGTCAGATGTAATCAAACCCCTCAGAGGACCCTGTATGCACCTGTCCATTGTAGTGCCCACACTGTCATTAATAACTCAATAAAATCACTGCAAGGTCCTGCTGTGGAGGGGCAGATTGCATCTGCAACTGTGTGCAACAAAAGTTCACTGGTGCTTCAATTTTCTGTGTGCAACAGAAAAGTTCAGTAGGGTTTCAATTACTTCGTAAATGAGATTTCAGATTCCTTGGGCAAAACTTGTGTGCTTCTCCCTTTAATTACAGGATATCACAGTGAATATCAACAGCACTCAGCCCCAGTCACACTGAACTGGTGTGGGAACCTCTCTGCAGCTCTCAGAACGTGGGAAGAAGTCAAATGAATAATTCCCCATGAAGCCATCTCTTAACAATTCAGCCTCCTTCTATCTATTGCCTGACAATGGCTCTGAGCTCCAATTCCTCACCTTCCTGTGTTTATCAGAACACAGCTGAGGAAGCCAATGGCCAATCCTTACCTTGCAGACTGAGAGCAAAGGTGAGGGAGGAGCCTTTGGATAAAGCACATCAGCTCCCAGCAGAAGGAGTCCCCAGAGCCCTGGGGAGGTGGCACTGCTCTTGCTCCCCTCCAGGGGTTTTCAGCCCTGACACTGCAGTGGCACCACTGGCATCCCCTCATCTCCTGCTAGCATGGCACTGCATGGCAGGTGTACCTACAGGTGTACCTACAGGTGTACCTACAGGTGTACCTACAGGTGTACCTCCACACCCACCACTGCTCCCAGACACTCTCCACGTGTGAATCCTCCTGTCTGCCCAGTGACCCTCATCCTTGACAGGGCTGTCACATGCTGGAAGTTGGGTGAGGGGTCTGCAGTGACCCCAGTGCTGCTCCAGTGCCAGCAGCACCCCAGAGCGGCTGTCACCCCACCAGCCTCCCACAGGCATTGCCCCTGTCACCTGCCCAGCTGCTCACCAGCAGCCTCAGCCTGGTCTGGAAGAAATGGAGCAAGCCCTGAGTGTTTGCCATCAGCACATTTTTTCCTATGAAAGAACACTGAAATAACTAAAACCACAATTACTGCTGCTGATGTGCATAATAATTCTTGTGTAGTTTATTGAAAATCCTTCCCAGTTACTTTGCATTTCAGCTAATCTAAATGTTACCTCTGGGCACCTGATCAGCTGTGGCTGTAAGAGAGAATGTTGTAGGTCAGAGTCAATGATGCAAAAGCAGGTGGATGAACAGGGGCTGGGACTGTACCCACATTTTCTGAGCGCAGCTTTTTGGCCGGGCAGCCTCCATCCACGGGGTGAAGCATGTAGTACAGGCGGACTTTGCTGGCATGCTTCCGACTCTGGAATGCAAAAAAAACCAAAACTGAAGTTACAAGGAGCAAGAGGCACTGCTGCTGTGCTCACTACACCAACCCACAGTCAGATTTCCCATCCCCCTGGAGGAGAAAAGGCAGAGGGATCCAGGTGAGGAGCACTTGCACTTCTCAGAATTGTCACAGAGCTCTGCACCCAGCTGAAATGAGCTGTGGGATGGAACCTGCCTTTAGCAGAAGAAATGGCCCATCCTGGCCCCTCTCCAGGACACAGAGGGAGCAGCCAGCCAGGGAAGGACAGCATTTGCCACCAGACCATTTCCATGGGGGGCAGACTGAAAAGTGGGGGTAACTGAGCTTCAGCCAGAGACACAGCAGCACCCTGCACACACACACACACACCAAACCCACAGCTCCTACACCTCCAGAGTGATAAAACATTAGAGGAGCAAAAAATCTCCCACGAGGGAGACACGAGCAGGTTTCACAGCTGGAGCTCAGAGGCAGGTGAGGGTCAGAAGAGACAGGAGCTCCCCTGGTGACCCCAGCAGCAGCAGCCAAAGCAAATCCTTGGGACTGGCAAGACTTAAAGGAAGATTTTAAAGCTTCTACAGCAGGAGCACAGACATAAGGCTTCAAAACCCTGACTTACATCAGGTCTTGTCTTCCACCAGATGCAGGGGGGGAAAGCCTGCAGCCACAAAATAACTGCACCCAGCATATGGGCAGCAGACACATGGGGAGCTGTTAGCATGTAAATGTTTCCTTTGAATCACCCTTTCCAACTGCCCCAGAGAACAACAGCACCGTAATGTTATAATTCCACATCACAGAGCTGCAATTGAAAAATATTAAATTAGCATTAGCATGTTCTGGAACATTCTTTTTCCTGTGGTATAAACTTGGAGCTAAATTTGCAGGGAGCTATATTTGTATTCGCATGCAGAAATGTGACTGTGCAATAATTTTTTCCACAGAGCAAATCAGTCAAGATAAATAATGTCAAATATCTGTCCCCAGCTTGTCTTGCTGCTGCATTTATCAAATGTGACCTTCCATGGTCAGAGCAAAGTGGTGGAAACCCCAAAGCTCCTGCTATCAGATGAGCAGCCCAGACAGCGACTGCGTGATTAGAAAATGACAAAATAAATGTTTGAAATGCACAGGACAGAGGTGCAAAGCCACTCCTGGTGCTTGGCTGCACTCCCAAGCTCCTGCCTGAAGTGATGCTTAGCCTTGCAGCACACAGGGCCACTCAAACCCTCTGTAAAGGCAACGTGGCCAGAGTTTTTCAGTCGGATTCCTTGCACTGATACCCTGCAGAGCAGTCAGCCTCCCTCGAGTCATCCTCCCCAGAGTCACGAGGCTCTTCCCTCGCTTGGCTTCATCCAGCACGTCACCAGCCCACGCTCACACAGCCACAGCCTGCTCTCTTCAGAGGGCAAAACAATCTGGGAGGGGCTGCTGGGTGTGTGTAAGATGCCAAGATGCCAAGAGGAATCATTCTCATGGTTCTGCTCCATGGCACTCAGCTGGACCATACATGGTGCCCAGATGTCAGAGTTAAAAGGCAGAAAAGCTTCAGCCTTCTGTAAAACACCTCTCACCTTTCTTGGGGCAGTTGTTTGGATTTGTGAAAGCCCAACAGGCTTTGCAGAGGTAAAGGAATGACTTATGTTTGGCATAATTTAAAACTACACAGCTCCTTATGCAACCTTATTATCTTATGATCATAAAAGTGGAGCTTAAAATCATCCCTGGCCTCCACGTGTATGTGGTGAGCATCTCCTTCCCTCTGCAGAGCAGAGGAAGCACAGCCCATTTGTCATCCACTTTATCTCTGGCATTTTCTACATTTACATGTGTATTTATCATCCCAACACCCCAGCAGGAGCACGGCAGGAGCACAGTGATTATTCTTAGCGTGCTGCTCGCTAACAGCGCTGCGGGTTATCCTCTCCCTGCTGAAAACCTGCAGCTCCAAGGCACAAGGAGGACAAGTGCCAGACACATGGGGGGGGGCAGAGGAAGAACCACAAACGGGAAACTGGGATGAACTGGGATTAGGGCACCTCCAGCTCCCATTCTGACCCATCTCACCGCATCCACGAGGTTTAGGAAAGACAAAACCTTGCCACATCTGTAAATCCACAGGATTTATATGGAATGAGCACTCATGGAATGAGCACAGTGCCTTTTGCTCCAATAGCCACCACAACCTCATTTTGGGTGCAATAGGGGGGTTTCTGTGCCCCTGAATGTTTCTTTTGTAGCTGTTATGCCAAAAGCATTCTCACTTTCCTGTCTCCAGTGGGAACTGCACCTTTTAAAGGCACCAAGTCTGGTTTAATACTGCAGGCTTGAAAACCAGCCCTGGCTATGCAGGGAGCTCAGTCTGTTTTCACACAGCTGCTGCAGAGTTCTGCATTGCAAGCTCATTTGCTACTGTAAGGCTCATCAATAAAAGTAAATAAATGGATCATTTCTATCTCTATCAAATCTACTCCAGTACAGAAGATCGTGGCAGAGACAGCAAAGTTCTGGCAATTCAACCCTAAAACATAAAAGGGCAGAGCAGAGCTAAATTGTGCTATGAAATGCAATTTGATTTTGCATAAATTGGGTTTTGCAGCACGCTGTGCCTGGAGCAGGCAGCGAGGTCCCTGTGGGAGCATTGGCAGCTGGCAGGACCTGGAGCTGGGGCTGGTTTGGGACACAGCCCTGATCCCCCTGTTTGATGGAGGGGCTTCTCCTCCCACCCTGAGCAAGAACAAAACACATTGTTAAAAATCTTTTTTGTTATTTGCATTAATGCCTTGAGGAAGCAAAGCATCCCTTCATGGAAATACAGAATTTTTGATGTTGGAATGGACTTTAATGACAATCCAATTCCAGCCCCCCATGCTGCCCAGCCAGCCTGGCCTTGGATGGAACCAGCTCCCTCTTGCAGGACAAGCAGGGTACATTCAGATTTTCTGGCATTTGGCTGCATGGCTGGAAAAGGACAAAAATGCTGAAATTAAAGATGGGGAGGACTGACCCATCTCCCTTCACAGCCAGAAGCTGCAGCTGAGGTGTTACAGCCAGGCTACACAGACACACACAGCTCTTCCCTTCTGCCTTTGCCCAGGGTCTGGGAGAGGAGCCCCCCACCAGCTGAGGAGCTCAGACCCCACCACAGCCCCAGAACTGCTCCCACTTTTCACCATGATTCAAGCTGATCCAGCAGTCCAAAACACTTGGCTTGTGAGAGCCCTCTTCCTGTCTCCTGTCATTAGGCTCAAATCAACCATCTCTGCAGCTTCCCTCAGGCTGTGCTAGCACATAATCTCATTTCCCTATTCCCCATATATCCCTTCATCAATCCTTGCTCCCTCCTGTGCTGGCAGCTTTATGGTTTTGGGCAGTTTAACTTTCCTCTCCTGCTCCTCTTCTCCAGCCAAAGGCCAGGGACCCCCACACTGAGGAGCACAAGCACCAGCAGAGACACAGGTGAGAGATGAAGGAAGGAGCTGTGGGCAGCCCAAATGGCTGCAGCTTCTCTTAAGTCTGTATTAAACTCTTTTCAGAAGGCCATTGGTTGGGTTTTAATCCTTTTAGTGTACACTGTGTTGGGTTTTTTTTTTTTTTTGTGTGCTGGCAGTTTCTTAATTAAATTGCCACGCAACACGCAGCCACATGATTATACCAATTTTATTATCTGTATTGGCCCTACTTGTAATCTCATCAAAAGAGAGAAAGTTATTTTGGCTGGCCCAGTTGTCCAAACCTTGTGCAGAAACCCAGCTCCATGGTCCTGCAGCCCTTTTCCTGAGCAGGCTGTGCCCAGGAGCTGTGCCAAGCTGGACTCCCTGCACGGGACCCCTGGCACTGCCCTGCCTGGCCCTGTGCTTGCTTGTTTTGGAAACTTCCTCCCCTTTCCCATGGCCCCAGGGTCAGCAGGGACAGTGCACAGCACGTGGCCAGCACACTTCAAGCACCCACTTGTGAATTACTGGACCTGCTGACCTAAACTACATCATTCTGCAATTTGTAATCGCTGCCTAACAACCTTCCAAATTTCTACTGGAATGGAACCAATCTATTTCTTCCTCTATGATATAACAACATCCTCTGCGTTTTTTAAATAGACAGGAGAAGTATTTTCAGCAAATGCCTTCCCTTTTCTGCCTCTACTACCCACACAACAAACATTGTCAAGATCCCTGTGGTTCGCTGCAGAGCTGAACTCCCCGGCTGTTATTCCAGACACTGCTGGATGCCAATGTCCTTTTTCTCCCTTTGTAATTTTTGAAAAGCCTCATTTATAATTTATGGTCATTTCTATCAACTTCCCCTTTTTCCTCCATGACTTAATTTTTTAAGAAGTGTCTACTCATGCTTTTGCCTTCCTGGGCACACAGAGATGTGTCTGCAATTCCCGAGTGCTCAGCTGAATTTGCACCCCCCTCAAACCAGCTGCTCCAAGGCAAAGACAGGCACATTACTCCTTTGGACATTGATTTGTTTACACATTAAGGCAACTACTGAGGATCTATTCAGCCAAGCAATCACCAGCTCCACTTCCTTATATCTGCTTATTCCTTATAGCATTCCACCTGGACGGCCAGGCTGACTCCAGGGGAATCCTACAGATGAATTTTCTGTCTCAGGAATCACCATTTCTGCTGTTATCTTCAGCTTTACTGCTTCCTATATTGGTTTTGACTGTAGTCAAAGTATCTCTTGTCCAGCACTGCTGGGTATCCTGTGGAGAGGAAATAACTCTCCTTAGAGGCTGCTGCCAGAGCAGCGTGGCAGGAGCAGCCGGGCTCAGCACCTGGGGCCACCATGGGCACCTGCTCCTCCCTAAACCCACTGCCAGTCCCTTCTGAGTCCCTCACAATCCTTCTGCAGGTGGATCTTACCTCTACACTAATGCAACCATGCATTTAATCCGTTGGTATTATGGGATTTTTCCAGGCACTGTACCTCCCTAAGCAACCTGACTGAGCTGAAGGTGTCCCTGCTCTTGGCAGAGGTTGGACCAGACCTTTAAAGGTTCCTTCCAACCCAACCCATTCCAGGATTGTGTCAAGGGAAAGGGGATGCAGGGATAGAGTGAGCAGGCTGGGAACTTCTGATATTGTAAATCAAAGGCGACTCCCACGAAGGGGAGAGTGAATGAAGCATCTGACTCCATGGATATCAGAAGGTTAATTAATTACTTTATTATACTATACTATATACATTTCATCTAAACTGAATCTGCCAAGCACTCAATTCTGCTCACACTGCACAGAATCTTGTGACTGTCAGCCCACAGTCCCAACACACACAAACACACACCTGGCCCTGACAGGCCAAGGAAACAAAGCACCATCACTCTGGGGAAACAATCTCCACATTGCATTCTACTTTGGCACAGCAAGTGATGAGAATTGTGTTTTCCCTTTCTCTGAGGTTCAGAGAATGTGAATCTCAGAAATCCTTGGGAAGAACTGTGCCTTGCTTTTCTCTGTGAAGAGAAATGTGGCAACACTTCTGACATGTGCTCCACACAGCAAACCAAATTCTTGCAGCTCACCTGCAGCTCAAGTCCCTCATCCTGGGTCACTCTTGGGGACTGATATTCGAGGCGTGGGTGGACTTCACCATGGGTACAGCCCCCATCCCAGTTCCAGCAGGCAACAGAAGAGTTAACACACACAGTGCCTGCTGTGCACATGAGCTGCCCCCATTCCATCCCCATTTGATTTGTGTGGAACAAATCCCCGCAGCAGTGCCAGTCACTCCTGAGCGCCCGAGCGCACGGGGGCGGGTCTGTCACAACACACACAGAGCTCCAGACTGCTTCCAAACACCCAGAACCCCCATCCAAACATGGGCTGGGAGCTTCTATGCTGAAGACAGGCAGGAGTGAATACCTGGAACAAAGAGGTGCCTCCGGTGCAGCAGGATCAGCAGGGAATGCTGCAGAAGGGCAAGAGCTGCAGGAACTCATCTCCCAGGGATGCTGGCCAGTGCAACCTTTCTTTGCTTTCATTCCATGTAGTTTTAATGTGACATCCCTTATGCCTCCCCACTACTGCCAACCCTGGGGTCCCATTTTCCCAGTGTGTTTTACTGCTGCTCTGAAGGACCTTTTAACTTCAGCTATTTTTAGACAGCAATAGGCCTCTCTGTGCAGAGGTACCTGGGAAGGGAGCTGTGCACAGGGCTTCATCTGCTCTGCTCTCGCTGCTGTCTAGCAATAGATTTTGACACTGGGAGTGCATTAAAAATAATGCTCAGCCATTAATGCTGACAACAGAGCAGTAACGTAGAGCCTTGTAAAGTCCCATCCCATCTCCACTGGCTCCTACCGTGATGCAGCAGCTGCTGCTGCCCTGCATGCAGAGAGAAGCACGAGCCTTGTGCCCTAAAACCCTGGCACCCACCTATCTCCCTCATCCACAATGGGTGGCCACGTTTTCCTCAGCATACTTTAACTGGGGCTGTCACCACGACAGAAACTGCCAAGGAATATCCACAGCAGGCCTGTGTGTGCACACAAAAAGAACAGAGCAGCACCTTTGTCATCTCTGCAACACAAATATGCCCTCTTTAGCTTTTTCTCCTCCAGCCAAGGTTCTTCTATCCAACACCAGCATGATCTGCAGGGTAACAATCATGTCTGAGCAGTCACCAAAACCTGTGGTCACCACGGCAGAGCAGATTCCAGCAGTGGTAGGGAAGGACATGGCAACAGCAGCTAGGGTGTTCCCTCCTCCTTCATCCTCTGAAGGATTTACATGTCACTGCCACCAAAGCAAGAAAATATGGCAGGTGTGAGCAACATACAACAGAGACCATGGACAGCAAATGTCACATCCCCTTCCATGATCACTGACACACAACAGCCCTGTGCAGCCTTTACCTTCAGCTAAAGCACATCCTTTCCACTCCTCCACCCTGGAAATGCTTGCAGCATCTCACACAGGGAGCTGGGAGCAGAAACACAACATTCCAGCTCCTGGCTTTCTAGCAGAGCATTTATTTTGTTAAATAGAGTATGCGCTCTTGCAGCACATTAATATTTCAGACACAGGATTGCCCTTCCGAGCACACACATCTTGATCCTTAAGGCACTAATGTGCCAATAGTAAACAATGTTTATTATTCCTTCAGACAAGCCATTGCTTTACACGTTTCCAGCCAAGGGCAGCCCAACTGGAGGCAGATTAACCCCAGCACCAGCCCAGCCCTGCAGACAAGGAGCACTGATGAGGCTGTCGATACCGCTCGCCTGCTCTGCTCCAGAGACAGAGTGAGAAATTCCACAGTGCACAGCTCCAGAGAGGAGCCAAGGGCCATGCCACTTGATTTGTTCTCCCCAGTTCCTTCTGCATTTGAATTTTAATATGCTTTGCCTCTGCCCTCCCCTGCTGCTCCGCCACAAGCATTCCAGCAGCATTCCCGCATCCCATGAGGTGACACTTGCATGGGCCCCTCCTGGGCTGCTCTTCCTCCAGACCTGGCATCTTCCTTCATTTTAAATGGAAAAATACTCTCTGAACACCTGAAGCAATAAAGATTATGGAGGAAATGGAGAAGAGCATTACAGCAGCTTGAGGAGCAAATGTGGTGATGAATGTGCAGCTCAGGGTGAAATCTGAGAGCAAATTTGTATATGAGGTAATTTTCCTGCAGGATTTTCAAGGGGAAACATGAAAATAAATGGTAACATCTTCCTAATGGCTGTGAACACTTCTACATAGAGATGAGAACTCGGAGCTAACTAAGAAACCTCAGCTCTCTTTGTTTTAGCTTTTTAATTTACAGAGCAGCTCTCTCAAAGACAGAGCTGGAAGGAAGTGTTAAATTACAGGTAATCCACAGGGAATCCAGCACCCAAGAGGCTTCCGGCTCCAGAGGAAGGAAAGATGCAGAGATACAGAAAAGAAAAACCTCATTTCTGCAGCACAGACTTTCAATGGCATTGCAGCAAGCACAGCACATTGTCACCTCTTGGACCATAAGGTGTGAAATACTCTCAGGTGTGAAATACCCTCCCTAAACTGTGCCTGGCCACCTCCTGCCCCACACAGCCAGCCATCACCTGCAGCACACGGATTCCTCACCAAACAGCCACCCTGGTCCCTTTTTGTTCCTCCCAAGGAGGAAAGGGGAGCCAGGGTAGCTCAGGGACACTTGGCATCCAGGGATTGTCTCAGGCATCCGTACTTTGCTGCTTTATTCCAGAAGCAGAAGTGGGAAGAGAGCTTTCTGATACTTCAGAGGACAAATTAAGGCAGTAATTTGCTTGCAGAATTAAAATATGCAAATGCACACTCCTTGGGGCACCCACACCAACAGTAAGGATTGCCTCATCCCTCACTCATGCCTGCCCAGCACCAGCCCCTGGAGATGCTCAGCACTGCAGAGTGAGCTGGGCTCTTTAATTTGGGAGCCAAATCAACACCCCAAGGCTCAGCTCTGTCCTGGGGTGAACCCTCTAGAGAAGGGCAGGACCTGGCACCTTCACCAGCATGGGAAGGAGAGCCAGGGTGCATCAGACACATCAGACAAAGCCAGAAACACAGTTGCATGAAGCACATGTAATAATGGCAGTATTTGCTGTATGTCAAGCTGGAAGCACAAAGTGCTGCAAACGCTCTGGTCCTTTTGTCATTTTTCCACTACACTTGCCCTTGGAAATAATATCACTTAATATTGCGTGACTGACATAAAATCCTTTTTTATTCCTGGCAAAGCAGCACAGAAGAAAAGTTACTGGTTGGTGATTTGGAGAAGGAGATGAGACAGCGATTGGAACTGACTATTCCTGTTTGGCAAGATAAAAACGTCCCCCTTTCATAGGCTGCTTCCCTCTATTTTCTTACAGAGAAATGTCTTATTTTGCATGCACAGAGAGCCAAGATTCCAGTCCCTGGCACAAGGGCTGCAGAGCTCACTTGACTGCGCTAGTGAGGCAGTGGATCAATTCCCTTTCTCTCCAGGCTCTCTCAGGAAGGATGAGGGCACTGCTGACCAAAACAAACCCAGACAGAGCCCTAGCACTCAGCACCCCTGGCTGCACCACCACCAAGGGTCCTCTGCACCCATGGGTACCCAGGGTGGCCACCCCAGGGCTCCTGGAAAAGGATTTGTAGAAAATTCAACCTTCTGAAGTTGGTATTTCCCCCATGAAAATAATCAGTTTTTAACTATACAGCACTTTCTAAAAGTAAGAAGAAAAAAAAAAAGAAAGGTGTGAAAATTGTGACCAGCTACTTTATAATTAGAAAGAAACAGTGAATCTTACACTCCTGCTATTAACTACTGGCCTGCAGCAGGATGGAGCCCCCAACTCTACCTCCCTGGAAAACCTCAGGGCAGGTTTTCAGCCTCTCACGTGCCTGTGGGTTCTTGGCACCAGGCTGCCAAAAGGTTAACACGAGAATGAGCGTCACACTCGGGAGTGGTGACCAGAAGGGGACACAGAGCAGCAAAGTGTGGCACAGCCACAGGGCAGAGGCATTCCCAGCCTCTGGGCCACCAGAGGGGATCCTAACTACTCTTTACAGCTCACTCACTCCCAGCCTCTGCTCTGTGTTATGCAACCCAGCAGCGAGGTTTGGGAATGACATTATTGTGCCCAACATCTCCAGCGTCTGCTGGGATTTCACAGCGGATGACAAACGAGCTCGACACCTCGCACTGAAACATACAACAGAAAACCGTGTTGTTTTCCACATTTCAAAAACATCTGCTATGAATTAATGATTCAGCTCATACCTACAGTGACAGGCGCAGAGGAGATGAGAGTGGCTGAGCACCCTGAGGCTCGCCAGGCGCTGCTCCTGTTTCTGCAGCACTGCTCCTGCCTCCTGCAGGCAAAATCTGCAATCCACACTGACCACTAGCAAGATCTGGAAGGTGTCCCTAAAACTGCAGCCTTCAACTTCACAGAGTTGCCAGGGATCTGTGCTGCACAGAGGGCAGCCAGAGGAGCAGTTACAGAAGAGCTCCCAAGAAATTCACCAAAACAGACATGTAAAGTGCCCTACAAGCACACGTACATCCTTGTTCCCATTGTTAATTAATGCAGCACAGCAGCCTCAGATCGTGTACATTAAACTTCCTGCACATCCTCCACTGGCCACACAATTGTCTCCCTCATATATCAACTGCAAAACACTCGAGTCAAGCCTGGGGTAACTTCATCTTCCAGGTCCCTGTGCACAAACTCTGCATCTGCTGGAACTCTGCAGACTCTGGGAGTCTCCATGTAACCAAAAACAGAAGCAAAGCAAAGCTCACCTCCCCTGAGTGCAGAAATCCCTCATCCCCCAGCTCATCACAGAGAATCACAGAACCATTTAGGTTGAAGACCAGAACCATTTTGGTTGGACCTCCATGACCACCAAAATCAAACCAAATTATTCCATATTATCCAAATATCTGTATTATCTCTATTTTATATATTATGAATATACAGAGTTAATATAGTTTGTTCTCTATATACAAACTATATTTTATAGTTAATGCAGACAAGCTTCACTTCTGGAGTCCTCCAGGACAGGCTGGAGCATCTCACATGACCCCAGGGGAGGACAGTCCCTTGTGCACAGCCACCACACAGGGATCCTGCACCTCCTCTGCATTTGAACCTGAGAATCTGTTCAAAAGCCCCTCACCCCAGCAGGATCTACACCCAGGCAGGGGGTTTTCTTCCCTGAAGGATTTTACAGCTTCATATCCCTCCATAATTTCCTCCTTGTTTAATAGGAATGTATTTAAGTTTGTTTTGAAGATATGCAGTGCTGTTAATTGCTGTTCTAACATGTCTCTAATAATCCATCCTTTCTAATTATTCATTGCTCGCTACCTCTTAAGTGCTTAAATACATTCACAAATTCTAATCTATTCTCTGCACAATCAGTGATTCCTACTCACCAAACCACAGTGCAGCACATTTAATACAACCTGAGCTTGTTTTGCTGCACTCTTAATTGCTCTCCTTGCTAACTGTGTTTCCTTCAGCCCTGATCAAATTGCAGGCTGACTTGGCAAAAACAGAAGGAAAAAAAGCCAGACAGGCAGCAGACACCGCTGCAGTGACATCACTGACAGAGTTAAGTGTAAAAACAGTAAAAAATAAAACCAGTAAAAGCAGTTCTTCAAATGCTGAGTCTTCCAAGCAGAACTGAAACAGAGGAGTGACAAACCTAGAGCACCCTACCTCGTAGTGGGCCACACGCTGGGACTCGGAGATCAGCTGGGCACTGCACACCTTGCAGTAACTTTCAGTGAACAATTCTTGGTCGATGTCAGAGGATTTCATCTGTGCACAACAGAGAAGGGACAAGGAGCAGGATCAGTCACAGAAAGCAGGCAGATGTGTCTGACATGGCTCCTACAGAGCCAAGGGCAAGGCAGCACTTGAGCCAAGCAGTTCTTGTCACCGTGAGGGAGTGAAACCAATGTTGTACAGGTGTAAATGTGACACACACACATTCCCCTGTCACTGTCACATCTTCTGGAAAAATCCTTTCGCCCAGGATTTTGCTCCTGGGAAGCTGAGAAGCCTCACAAGAAAAAGGAAAACAGTAATAATCTCATTTGCTTCTCCTGTGTTTTGCTGTTTTGGAATGTGTTTGGAGATTGTTTATCCAACAGGAGATTGTTTCATTGGTTTCATGTGAATTGTTTTGACTTACAGGCCAATCAAGGTCAAGCTCTGTCAAGGCTCTGGAAAGAGTCAGGAGTTTTCATTATTATCTTTTTAGCCTTCTGTCTGTATCCTTTCTGTATTCTTTAGTATAGTTTAGTATAGTATTCTTTAATATAATATAGATCATAAAATAATAAATCAGCCTTCTGAGAACATGGAGTCAGATCCATCACTCCTCCCTGCCATGAGGGACCCCACAATTACAACAGTCCCCCCACATCCCCAGTCCCTCCCATTTGGAGTCCCCAGGTTTATGCAGTGTGGTTTTAACCCATGTCAAGTGCTCATTCCTCACCCCAGGCAGTTCCCAGGACCAGAGCAGGGCCCCTTTGCTGCTGCAGAGGGACACACAAGGACCAGGTGTGCCCAAGCCCAGCCATGCTCTGAATGCCACAGACACAGCACAGGTTCCACAGCAGGGCTGTGCTGCCCTGACACCCCCTTGGGAAGGGCTGCTCTTCATCATCTTTCCTGTCCAGGAGCACCAGGCACAGAACCTGCTCTGACAGAGATCCCTCATGGCTCAAAACACGCTTGACCATTTGTTATACAACAGGAAAAGAACTCATAAAGGCTTTTATAGAGAAGGCAAACAGCATCACAACCTGCAGGAAGGCGGTTTTAAGCTGGAAGAGCACTCTGTTGTACTTCTCCATTTAGATGTGGAAGAGAATTGTTTGGATGATTTACTGGGCTGTGCTGTTCTCCAGCAGCTGTTTAAATATTTATGTGTTGCCCAGAACTTTCCACGAGGACACTTGCACCTTTAAAACCTGCTTGCTGAGTGCTCTGGTTCACAGGAACACAACACTCCTCTGTTCACAGCCTCCTCCTTGTGCCACTGCAGGTACACAGATCTGAACTCACAACCAAGGGCTGCATCAGGAAGGTTCAGGCTTAAAACAAACTGAACCCAAGTTGAGACAGAAAGCAACAGAGGCAGCTCCACAGAGAGAATATTTAAAACCAACCCCTATGCAAAGTAAGAGGGAAAAGAGAGGCTGGTGCCTTCTCATTAATGCCAAGATAAAATCTATTAATTCACAATCATAACAAACCTGAGCATAATGAAGACTGATAATACAGGTTTTATAGAGCTCATTCCACTGTCTGGGAAGAAAAATAACATGGGAATGAAGAGGCAATGAGATCTCATTAGCAGACAAAGGTGCAGAAGGGCCAGGCACTGTTGGGCTGTGCAGCAGAGCTGGAGGTGCTGATGCCAAACCCCAGTGTCCTGCCATGCCACAGTTATTGAGGATCCTGCATATTTTATGAAAATAAGCAGCTGAGCTGATAGAGACTGCCAGCCTGGAGAGATCAGCCAGCCCTGAGCTCCAGGAGAAGGTTTGCCCAGGTGTTCTGGTTTACCAGACAAAACCACTGATCTCAGAGCTCCTCTGCTGCTGTGCTTGCTCTTTGTTTGATTCTGTAAAGACATTTGCTTGTTTTCTCTTGCTATCTGCCTAGTTTCAATCCTCATTTCCTCTGTCCAGAGAGATGTTGCATTGAGAAACTTTCAAAGACACCAAAAGACCCTTTTAGGAATATGAGAAGTGTTGCAAAATTGCATCAAAGGCAAAACAAAGTGGGAGGAAGAAATCTCACTTAACTCCAAGAGATTGACACAAAGCAAACCAAAGAATCTCATTAAACCTCAATCCAGCAACCAAGCCAGAGACAGGTACCACCACCTTCATTTGCATGCAGCCTGCAATGCTAGGACAAACCCTCATTGCAAAAATCAGAGTAAATCAAAAGCTTCTCAGCATTAGCTCAGCATTCTGGGCTCTGATAACAGAGCCAAACTCTGTTTTTCTCAAATGGAATCCTCTGTCCTCCTTTGCAGCAGCAGGGGCTGAACAGGCTTATCCAGGAACTGGATCTCAGGCATTTTCTCTAAGCAGCAGGTTCTGACACAGGTGTGGGATGTGTTCCCCTCACATCACAGGGTCAGCACCAGGAGAACACGGTGGTTCTGCTGATGGTGTGACTGCTGTGCACCACAATTCCCGTGTAAATATTCAAGTTACCTAATAAAAGTCTCTCTGGAATGGGAGACCCTCACAAAACACACTCAGAACACAGCTACAGGTGACAGAAGCTCCCACTCTCCTGCCCTGCTCCCAAATCCTGGTGTATCCACCAGCAGAACCCGCCTGGCACCACTTGAACACCTGAGTGAGGCACAGCTCCTGGCTGCCTCTGCAGCTTTGACCTCCCCAAGCAGCTCCTGGGATCCCAGGGCTGTCCCCAAAGTGCCACACTCCCATGGAACCACCAAGGATGGGGGGACCCTTCTCTCCCAGGGATCCCAGCTCTCTTTGTCTGGATGCCCAGGTGAGCAGCAGCAGCTCCTGCTCACCCAAAAGCTCCCTGTGCCCCCAGGAAGCACAGCCAGCCTGCAGGAGGGCAGGGTCCTCTTGTCCAGGCACAGAAATGGAACTGGGATTCTGGCAGAGGGTTTCACTGCTGCTTTTTCATGGTGATGAAAAGGACAGCAAGGCAGAGCAGAGAGGGATGGGGATTAGGAAGAACAAAAGAACAAATGGAAGCAATACCTCCTTCATGCTTTTGCATGAATATATTAGGCTAAACTGCTATGAGGATTCAAGCATAGGTAAGCTTGGCTACTTAAAATAATTAGAAAGCTCTGTAACAATAACTGCTCTAGACAAAATTAAATTTTAACAAAAAATAATAGATTCACCTTAGCAAGAAAGATTTCCACACAAGCAATCCACTACCAGCACCCACTTACAGAAATCACCCTTGCAAAGTTGCCACTGAAACCAAGACAGCCCCAGAACAGGTTTAAATTCAAGCACCAGTCATTGACTTGAGAAAATGGACAATTACCTGTCACCATTTTTCTGGAAAAATCCCTTTGCCCAGGATTCTTCTCCTGAGAAGCTGAGAAGCCTCAGAGAAAAGGGAAAACAATATTATCTGATTGCTGCTCCTGTGTTTTGCTGTGATTGGTCATTAAGTGAAAACAATTCACATGAAATCAATGAAACAATCACCAACCACGTTCCAAAGCAGCAAAACACAGGAGAAGCAAATCAGATAATTATTGTTTTCCTTGTTCTCTGAGGCTTCTCAGCTTCCCAGGAGAAGAATCCTGGGCGAGGGGATCTTTCAGAAAATGTGATGGTGACAAACACGCAGTGAAATGAATGCTCCCCTCCACCATGCAGGTTTTAAACTGCCACCATCCCCAGGGTGGCACAGGCTGGTCCTGCACACAGAGCCCAGGAAGGTCCAGGGCTGGCATTTCCCTGGGGATCTGCCCAGGGAAGAACAAGATGCAAGACCCAAACACCTGCTCCCTCCAAAGGGTGGTGCAGAGATGGCACAGCAAGGCTGGGTGATGGCTTCTCTCCCTGCAGAGCTCCAAGGGCTCCCCTCTGCAGCACCAGGCACACTCCAGACAGGAAACCCTGAAACAGAACACAGCTCTGTGCTGTGGGTGCCCAGCCTGAAACCAGCACCTCCTCCTCTTCAGAAAAGCTCCCTTCCCCATTTCTGTCTTGTCTCAGACACACTTGGCATTACCCTCCTGTGGGTTAATCCAAGCAGTGATTTATTAACTTCTTCTGCCTGCAAGTGTGATAAAGGGAGTTCATCAGCAATTAATATTTATGTATTTCTAATCACTTAATACCACTGTGACTCTCTCCCTGCCCACACATGCCTGACTAGTCCAGGACTGACCAGCCCTCAGCTGGTCTCACCTCACAGCCCATCTCTCAAAATGCAGCATGGAGAGAAGGGGTTTCTCTGCCATCAGCATGTCCTCAGCTGTGAGGGACATTCAAGGGCAGCCACGGGTGCTGAGCAGGGTGGGACACGTCCCTGAACACCCTCAGAGACTTTTCCTGCTGAGAATTGAAGAAGTAACACGGGGTTCATAACCTTGTCACAGACACAAACTGTCATGCTAAACAGAAGCACTTGGTCTGCACATGGTGGTGTAAATACCTGAAATTCCTAGTGTCCTCCTCCTCAGGTGGGGACAGGAGGGGTCTCTCCCAAAAAGGACAATGGCTTTGTGGGGTTTATTGTGGCCTCCTGTGCCACACTCCAGAGCCAAGTCCCCTCCTGCTCCAGATCCATGGCCTCTGCACACAGAGCATCTCCAGGAATGGCTCAGTGTGACACAGGAGACCTCATCTGCAGCACCTTGTGCCATATGGTTGCAATTCTTCTCAGCAGGTTCAGTGACTGGAACAGCTCAATGAAAAATCAATTCCATCCCACTGACGCCAGGTTTTGGCAATGTCCAGACAGGTGCTCACTCAGCTGCGCTGAATTTTAGAGGATGGCAACTCACAACTGACCTCAGAGACATCTGCAAAGCCAAATTCCTTTCCAAGGCAATGCTTTGCACCAGCTGAATCCCTCCAGGTGGGGTCATGCTAAATGTGTCCCTGTCACAGAGGAGAGGGGTGGAAGTGCCCTGGAATTCCTGCACACATTCATTTCTTCTATTGCCCCATCGAGGACAAGGAGTGCCATGGGAAACACAGGGTTCAGCAACTTGGTTTTCTCCAGTCGAGAGGAGAGAAGAAAAATGTGGTCTCTTATCTGATTTACTCCTGAAGGCCTAGAGTCACTTTTTTCCAAAATTAACAGCCTCTGAAATCTCCACACCAGAGCACAAGAGAAGCAGCAACTGAGCATGTGCACGAATGCCAAACACAAACAACAAGCCAAAAATTAAATGTCCTGATTTTCATGTTATGAATTATTTGTGGCTTTTGCTGCTGCCACTCTCCCATGGATTAACATCTCATGTAACACCTCCTGTTTTTGTCTGTTGTTTAATTTGTCTTGCAATAAAAAGAAAAAAAGCCTTTACTAATAATTAATGTGCTTTGAGCAACTCTGTCACTGCACTTACACTGAGGCATCTGAAGAAATGCAAAACTGCCTTTTGAAGTGCCTGATTTCCCAGCACGACAAGACAATGGCTGAGCCTGTTCCATGAGTGCAATTCTCCTCCTGCTTTTATTGCCTTGGGTGCAGGAGGCCACAGCAGAGGGCTGGGCTGGGGCAGCCCAGGCCAAGTCTGTGCTGCTGGCTCTGCCTGGCAGCCACAGACAGGACAGGACAGGAGAGCCCATCCCATGGTGATGGCAGGACTCTGCAGCCCACCCTGAGCTGGTGCAAGAGCCCAAATTCACAGCCATGGGATCTCCAGCCTCAGCCTGTTCCAGCACCTGAATTTCCTTGCAGTCCCTCCACCATCCCAGAGAGGCAGGGCTGGGCAATAACAGAGCCCAGATCATCCTGTGTCCCACAGGTCACGGCAGTGTGTCCCCACCCACAAAGAGCTCCCTAGGAGCCACATCTCCAGAGGATCTGTGTGCTATTTTCAGTTTTTCCCACTCTCCTGCCAAACCAAAGATGTTCCACGTCCCTCCAGCTGTGCTGAACATCTGCCGTCTCTACCGCGCTTCACCTTCCCTGCAGTTCTTGTTTGGTTTGGGGTTTATCCCAACTCCCTCCATTCCCTAAATCCTCCACAGAGTCAATTTGCTTCACTTCTGCTCTGAGCCTTTGATGCATTTGGACACGCTTTATTGGAGCCCTGAAAATCAGAACAAGATTGTGTGTGGCACGAGCTGGGGAGCAGGAGAGATCCTGCACGTGGCTGCTGCATGTGTCAGCACAGAGAGGAGAGGTTGTGGAGAACAACAAGAGGGAGACACAGCCTCAGTGCAGACCAGGCTCAGCCTCAGCACCCCAAATGTGCCTCACCTCACATGATTTCCCACAGTGCTGCTCATTTCCTGGGTTTCTTGATAGAAGTGCCCAAGGGGGCCTGGCTGGATGGGCCCTGGAGAAACCTGGGCTAGTGGAAGGTGTCCCTGCCCACGGAGGGGAATTGGAACAAAGTGATTTTTAAGGTCTTTTCTAACCCAAACCATTGTGGGATTCTGTGTTTGCCAGGACTAAGAAAAGTACTGTCACACAACAACAGTGCCCTCTCAGTGGACAGAGATGGTGGTTTTGAAAAGAGCCTCTCAGCTTTCATGCCACTTTTGGAGGGAAATTGCCACAGATGTCTCACTGAATTCCCAAAACTCATGAGCTCTGGGCTAGGGGGAAAGCTGCCAGATGTGCCCATCTCCTCACCCAACCATCAAGGTCCCATTTATATAAACTGAACCAAGCAAGAAAACAGCCTGATGAACACATCAGGAGGAGTGCTCTGAGCAGAGGGAAGCCAGGAGAGACAGGCAATACCCTCCAGGCAGAACAACAGCAGGACAACGTCCCCAGGTGTGCCTCTGCAGCCCCCACCTTCCCCAGAGCCCCCACCTGATGGGGGAGCAGAAGCAGGAGACTCGAGCTTATGAGTGGCACTGAAATCCAGCTGGTGACTTCTTGACCCAGTGCCTGTTTGAAGGGGAACAAAAGGCAAGCAATGGAAACTACAGAAGCAGAGAGCAAAGGACAGATCTGGGTGTGCAGGGGAGACAAGCCCAGCATGCCCCAAATGCCTCAGGGGACAGGAGGGAAGGCCACTGCCAAGGTTAGAGGGAGCCACGCTGTTAATTCTGGAAGTAGCATCATTCCCACCCTACAAATTCATTAAGGACATGAATTTTCCTAGTTATTCACACTACATCATGTAGCAGGGTTTAATTGCAAACATGTGCTGATTTGAATAAAAATACACTTTAAAAAAAAGAGATTGATATATTGTGACTGTTTTAAGCCAGTCTGCAGGAACTCGAGGGAGAGCAATCAAGATTTCGTGCTGCAGGGAACCCACTCTGTGTCCAGCACGCTTCAAGGACAGGGCTCTGTCACTCCCTCCAGCATGGCCAGGTGGCACAGCTCAACCCTTAGCAGAGGGGACAGCCCAGAAACCTCCTGAAATAAGCATTAAAACAGACCTGTGCAGGCTTTGCAGAGCCTACAGTTGAGATAGAGGGGCTGCTACAGTCAGAGGGGAAGGACTCACCTGCACTAGGATGGTAACAAAACAGGGACCTTGACCCGGGCCCCACCTCCCCTTGACTGAGCCCAGGCCTCCCCAGCCTGGGGATGATGCCTGGTCCAGCACAACCTGGTCCAAAACTCTCAGGTTTCTGTGGTTGAGATGACCCCCAAGGTATTAAAAAGTCTCTTTTTCCCAGCCCTGTGACCAAAGAAGAATTTGAGATTCGTCAGCTCTGCTTTCCAAGGTTGTTTATTTTCTCTTATCTATTCCATTCTCTCTCTGCCCTGCTGAGCTCTGCCCAGCAGGTCTGGTTGTGGCACAGCCCCTGCCCTTGGGGTAGTGTTAAATTTTTATACCAAGAACTGCCTGTGCTTTATTGACAATAATTTCCCAATCACCTGTGTTAGACAGTTTGTGTGTGCTCTAAACCAATCCAGGAGTGTCACCATCACAGCAGGAGATGGAGGACCAGAAGAAGGAGAGGACATGCCCAGATTCCTCCATCTTGCCTCTTGAACCCCCATTCTAAATCCCCCAAATTCTACTTTTTCACCCTGTGACAAATTCACTGTCATTCTACTCAAACTCTTGTGGCTTGTAACTCCTCACACAGAGTTGGGAATTGTTTCCATGGGCTAAAATCAAAAAGGCACAGGTGGGTTTTGACTCCGTGCCAAGGTCTCTGAGCCCCCTGCCAGGGTCTTGAATCACTCAGGGCAGCCAGAGGAATGTCCTGGGTCCCAACACAAACTCCTGGTGCCTCCTCCCACATCCTGGTGCTCTCCCATCACTCTTGCTCCCATCCCAGCACCAGGGGTGGTTTTGGCAGCTCTGGGTGAGCAGGGCTGCTGCAGCCCCTGGGCTGCCCAGGGACCCTGGTGGGTGTCAGGGCATCGGGGCACAACTGAGGCTCACACACCACAGCCAGGGTTACCATGTGATGCTCGCCGTTGCCATGGAAACGGTGGCTTCTCACAAAAAGACACATAAATAGCCTCAGCACTGGCTGAGCGTGGGCACAGCCAGGCTGGGGCACCCTGGCAGCCAGGTCACAGGTGTCCAGCCAGGGCTCCTGCACAGCCCTGCCTTGCCCAGCCAGGACCACACTCTCATTTTTGGATAAGCAGGACCTACTTTTTCCAGTGGCTCCCTAATAACACACAAAATGGCAGGAAGCAAGGCAAGCCATGCTGGCAGCCCGTTGCCTCTGGTACTTTGCATAATCAGGGCTTGTCAGTCCCCATCAGCTTCAGCTCAGAAAACCAAGAGGAAAAGCCATGTAAGGTGGCAACAGACTTAGAAGAAGCCTCCAGAGAACAAATCTGTCCATCGCTGATGTGGGATTATTTTAATTCTGGATCCCTGATAAAGGCTGCATGCTTGGCTGGCTGGCTGAGCTAAAGCACCTCATCCCAAAACCACAATCAGGCTCAGCAGCACTAACCCCAGATCAGTTTACTGTCACTGCTGACAGCACTAAATGCTCCCTGCTCAGCAGACATGAGCCAAGTTAGAGAGAGCAGAGGCAGAGATGCTCCAGGTCACCCATGAGTTTTGGTGCAGCAGGTGGGCTGAGCTCCTCTCCCCTCCCCAGGATGGCTCCTCTCCCACCCTGTGCTGCCAGCCAGAGATGACTCACTGACTGCCACCTGGTGAGGATTTACAGGAGCTCGGGTGCCACCAAGGCAGCTGGGAAACTCCAGCCAGGAACCCTCCCTGCCTGCGATGAGCGATGGACTCTGCTCCCTCCAGCCACAGCTCCCTGCTACAGCAGAGCTTCTTGTCACCAATGAAATGATTTAGAAACAAGACACCAGGAATGCAAGTGTTTCCAGAGTCTCACAGTTAGCACAGAGTAGCTAAACCTCTGGCCTCATTAAACTGCACATCCAAATTCCACATCCTCTAAAGGGTATCAGCAGATTTCATTAAACTCCTTCTTATTATCATGTAATCTGTCAATTAGCTTTGTGAGCACCAGCAAACAAAGAGCTTTATCTTAAGTAAAACATAAAACATTTACATCCTTCCTACTGCACTTTCTTTATCTTTGCCCATCTTTGATTTAAAAAAAAGAAAAAACAAACCCCTCCTTTTGTTTGCATTTGCCTTCTTCTAAGAAACAGGAGGATCTCCCACTCTCAGCCACACTAAACAAAAGCATGCTGGAATTTTAAGTTTTATGTCAGACCTGTCTTCCTTGGGCTTGGGAGCATCTCAGCAAGGCACTCAGATAACTCATGTTTCATCTTCTCCTCTGGAAAAAAACACCATTCTGTCCCTTACCATAGATGAGCAATGGCTCATCAATGCCCCCTGCAGTGCTCCAGCCCCACGCACCAAAGGGTCCCCAGAAATGCAAATTGTTCTATTTCTGTGAGAAATGAAACTGCCACTGCAGAAAGGCTGGAGCTGGGCACTGGCTGCTCCTTTCAGAGACCAGCTCTGACTCATAGGTTTGGAAAGGTCTCCCTTTCCCTGCATAGTCTGGGGATCCAACTCCTACAGTATTTATCAGGCACCCCCTGTGCTAAAGAAGCAACAGAAAGGCATTCCAACAAGTTAATGTGTTTCATAAACCATCCGTTTTCCAAGTGGAGTTTGTAGATTATCCTGCACCCGTGGCTGTCAGCCTTACAGTCTGGCTAGGAGGAAAAAGGGCTCAAGAAATGCTCCTTGTACGTTCTGCAAAGCCAAAACCAGCCCAGCTGCAAACCCACAGTCAGAGCAGAGCACAGTGAACTGGCTCCTCACATCCCTCTGCTCCCAGATGTGGGGATCTGCTGGGCTGTCCCTGTGCCTGTGTGAGCAGCCCAGCACCTCCTCAAAAGGCACAGCAAGCTGAAAGTGCACTGAAGGCCTGCTAATTAAACAGAGAAAATAATGGGTCCCCACACTCTGTGTGACTCCTGCCCCCGCCAGACTACCACGAACTACAGCTGCGTGCTTGGAAATTAGACAGATTAATTATTGCTACAATTAGGAGCATTGTGAATCATCTCTGGTGGCAGGAAATAATATTGTCATAAACTTGTCTAATTGCTCAGGATTTCCAAATGAGCAGTTGAATCCACAGTTATCATCTTGATGCTTTCACTAGTGACACTGTAGGGTGGAAAACACGGAATTGATTAATTAGTTTTCATTTTAAGTCAAACTAAACTCTGGCTTCAGCGCTGTCACTGAAGCCAAGACTGAAGCTCAGAGGTGGCAAGCACAGATGTGGAAGGCATCCCCAGTGTCCTTAGATCCAGGGTTACAGCTGAGAGCAGGGAACTGCCAGCCTGAGCACCCTGCTCACACTCCCAGGCCACAACAGCTTCTGCCTCTGACACAATCAGCTCATATGTGCTCATTGTATATCAAATAATAGAGGGGCTTGCACTGCATTCTGCACAGCAGCAGGTTTAACCCACTAATTTATGGTTTCAGATGCTGTGGGTGTTCAGTTCCATCCCTGACAAGCCTCTCTAGGTGCTGCAGATCCAGCACTCCAAGCTTTTCCCGTTTTCTGGGGGAATTTTGAAACCAGAGCATGTCTCACCTTCACAGCTCACTGCTGGGTGGCATGTCTCTGGCTGCATCCTCCAAGCTTTAAATACCAACGTCTCACTTCACCACCAGGTCCACCCACTGTTTTTAAGTGGCTGGATCAAATTTAGGAGCAGTTTTGAGTTCACAGTGCAGCTCCCTGTGTCTCCTCATGGTTCCTGTCACTTTCTGAGAGCTGTGGGTGCAGCTCCACCCCACCCAGCTCAGGGGCAGTGGGCTCAGGTGCCCTTTGTGACACACACAAATAACATGGATGGGATCTATAAGCAAGTAGCTCAAAGCAGGAGACAAGATACACCTCTAGGGTGTCATAAACTGAAAAGGTTTATTTATACTCTGCCACCCTCAGGATTTGTTTCACCAACAAAGATGCGTTGCCAAAAAGCAGGTCTAAGCTAAACCATACCTTCTACACCATTTCCCCTTAAACAAGGCCAAGCAAATACATTTCTGCTTCAGAATTAAGAGCAGCAATATCCTTCTCCCCTATTGCTTTCTAAATGAAGCTCCTGCAAACCCTTTTTGAAGCTTCCCAAATTCATTTCCAGACCTGCTCCCCGCTGTGCTCAGGAGAAATGGATTAAACAAGCCTTTTGAAGAGCAGCTGCCCCTAAGCTGCTCTGGGGACAGCTCAGCTCAGCTTTTTCCATGTCTCCTGGAAGCAGGACAGACACCAAAACTCCCAGGACCAAACCTGCATGTGCAGGCAAAATGCTGCCATTGGGTGAGGTTTGAGTCCCAGACAAAGTCACCCAGGCCCCTGACAGCACAATAAAGGCCCAAAACCTGTCAAACATTGCACAACAGGCAAGTTTTGATATTGCAAATATTCATCTCCAGCCATTTCTAGTTAATGAAACAGAGCAAACTGTCGAGGAAAATGGGAACATTACAGTAAAAACAACAACAAATTAAACTCTAACGCAATTAGAGAGTAATTAGGGATCTGTCCTCTGGGAGCATTTTGGAACTCTGGGTCTTTCTCAAAATCTGATCCCTCTGCAACTTTATTCCTTTCTAGTTAATAAGGAAGAAGTGAGTGGCACGGCTCCCCCTGGCTCCCTGCAAAAAGCCATCTTCTGCTCTGCAGGAGCAGGAGGTGCTGGCAGGTAAAGCATTCACACCTCCAGGCCCAGGAAAACGCAGGTGTCAGCAGAACAGGGTGCAAAGGGAGAACAGAAACCACAGCAGCCTGTGCCTGCTGCAAGGTGACCAGCAACACAAAGACCCAAAGGCTCTTGTGCACGAGCCAGGCTGAGCAGGCACAAGCCACCTTGGAAAACCCTTTGTTTTCCTGCACAGAGCTCAGGAAAATATGTATTTAACACTTCTTAACTTTTTAAATGTACTCACAAAGCTACTCCTATATATACCTTAACTAAACCTACCTTAACTATATATATATATGGTGTGTATATATATATATATATATATATATATATATATATACACACACCTTAACTAAACCTCTCAAGCTTGCTGCAGGACAGAGCAGGGCAGCCTTTGGGCATCAGTCCCTGCAGTGCCCTGGGCACCCAGAGGTGCCCCAAACCTGCACACTGCCTGGACTGCCTCCCTGACACCCTGGAGGGCAGGGGATGTGGAGTGAGGCATGCAGGAAATCACAGGAGAAGTGAAAAGAAGAGGCAAGGAAGCACTGTCCCATTCAGCCATTTCTCCATCCAGGCTCATCCACACGGTGCCTGAGGGTTACAGCAAAGCCTGGTGCTGTTAAATCTTCCTCTGGGGGATGCAGACACAGGGCATGCTCTCTCCAGAGGGTGAGGTGGTAGGGCATGAAGAAAAGCTTTCTCTCCATTCCCTGAGGCTGCTGCTATTGCTGGGGGCAGCCCCATCTGCATTTCTCAGCTCCAGTACTTCTCAGCAAGGGGTGTTTTCCATGCTTTGAAAGGAGTAATAAAGCTGTGTCCTGCCATGTGTGCTGCTACCTGCCCAGCAGATGTCAGGGACATCACCCCCTCTGTGTTCAGCAGAGGAAGGCATCTGTGCAAGGAAGGGAGGTGGGAACCTTGACCTTCAACTGTTTCTGTACCTAAATCTGCCCTTGGGACACCCAGAGCCCCATTCTGGCCTAGAAATTGGCCCAGTTCTGATCTCTCAATCCAGTTCTGGATCTCAAGTCACACTTCTTTCCTTGGGAGCTTAACCCAGATAAAGTGAGAACCCCAGATCTGAAAGTGCCCAGGGCAGCAGTGCAAGGACCAGCCTGGACCAGCCCCAGGACCCACAGCCATTTCCAGGATGGTTTGAAGAGCCTGCCTAAATGTGAAAGAACACCTTGCAATGGAAAAGGACATGATTAGAGACTCACAGGTCCCAAAACCATGCCAACTTTTGGTGAAAAGTTGCTTCTTGCAAAGGAATAGTTCTCAGTAAACCCCCACTGTTGTTGTCTGCCCTTAAACACTGACATGAGGGATATCTGCTGGGGGGCTTGGGGATCTTCCCTCCCTCCCTGCAGGGAGGAATTACAAATCCACCACCAGACATCAGCATTCCCAGGAAAATCCCCAGCAAAGGAGGAGAGGTGGTGCAGGAGCCATAAATCCCCAGAGAGAGCAAGGGGCTCAGTCAGCAAGGACCAAGTGGCTGCACCAATTCCTCTGCAAACTGGAAGCAGCAAATACAACAAATCCAGGCAAAAATCAGTTAAAAAAACCTCCTTGTACAGACACTTTTCAAGTGGTGGCAGTCAGCAATGCTGCCCATAGCTGGAGAGGCCTCTCAGGGTGCAGCACACCTGGAAAAGTGAAAGGCAGCAGCACTGCACCTCCTCTGTGCTGTCCAGGGCAGGAGAAGGCAGAAAAGCCTGAGGGAGGAAGGCTGGATGAAGAAGAAAAGTCAAGACTGAGCAACTCAGAGGTGAGGGAAATGACTTCTGAAACACCCCAGCCAGGCAGGCACGTGCAGAACCACGGTGCAATGTATAGACTAGGATCAATTATTCAGAGAGACTCAGAAGTTAATAAAAATGGTCAGATAAAATCAATTGTGAGGACTGGAAATCACCTCAAATTTTGAAACTGTCCCACCCCTGGATGTGACCCAACAGCAGGATCCTCCCCAGGGACAGGGATGCAGGAGGTGCTGGTACAGGGAGAGTTGCATCAGGAGGTTTATAACCTACAGGTCTACACTATTCTGAGAGTAATAAAGGATTCCCAACCTCCTGCTTCTGATAAAATCAGCGGGAAGACCACACTATTCTGAGAGTAATAAAGGATTCCCAACCTCCTGCTTCTGATAAAATCAGCGGGAAAGACCCATTTGTACTCTAGAAAGCTCCTGTGCTGCCTTCTCCTTCCTGTCCCTTCCTACAGCAGATGAGTCACTGTCTAGAACCTTTAGCAAAACACCTCTCATTGTTTATCAGGTCCCTGCTACTCGCTGCCCCACAGCACAGGGCAGTCAGTGTCAGTGCTCCAGGTCACTATCCCTTTCCTGGGGAATGATGAGGAAGCCAAGCCTGAAGCCCCTCTGTCCGGCACAGCCCTCTCTTAGCTGCTCCTGCCCAAGAGCATCCCCTGCTCACCTCTCACCTCCCTGGCTGTGTTTTGCAGAGGGACTGCACGTGCAAACAGCACAACCTCACGCAGAAAACACAAACTGATGGTTTTTTAATCAACGCTCTGCACATCTTCTTCTTCACCAAATACCACACATTCAGGCCACTTCAGCGTCACGGGAGGTTAAGAGGAGTGTGTGGCCGTCCCAAGGACAGCCACCCAAGCACGAACAGCGCCAGGAGCCAGGGGGGCACTGCCCGAGCCCGGTGTCACTCACTGAGGAACACGAACCGCTGGCAATCCGCTCAGGGGGCAGTACTAGAGACCCTTCCCACAGCCCGAACCAGGTGTCATTTCACTCTCCCTGTGCCAGGGACAGCTTTTGGCCGGGCTCTGACCTCCGGACACCCCCAGTGCAACACGTGGGGCCCGGCAGCCCCCCGGCCCGATGCCCTGGGCCGGCCGAGCGCTGTCCCCGGGGACGGCAGCCCCAGCCCGGCTCAGCGGCCTCCCTGCAGCCGCGCTTCTGCTCTCCAAACCCTGCTGCCTTGGGAAGTTCTCCCAACTTCCCAAACAACGCAGGGAACAGCCTTGTTTTCCCGCATCTGCGGACATCCCCGCTCGCAGCCCAAGAGCCCCGGGAGCTCCCGTTCCGCCGCCGGGCCGTGGGGCCGCCGGTGCGGGGCTCATCCCGGCGGAGCACCCGAGCCGCACCCGCAGCAGCAGCACAGGGGCTGCTTCCCCAGGGTCCTGCACCCACAGGCCTGGCTGCTCCGCCCGCCGCCTCACAGGTGGATGCAGCATTGCCTAAAAACTCCGCCGGGAAAACAGCCCGGGGCTTGGCGCGGGGCTGGACCGCTGGCAGGGCGAGCGCCGGTCACCGCCGGTCACCGCGGGGCTGCGGGGTGGCACGGGGGCACAGCCGCCCGCTCCCTGACGGGGCGAACCCGCATCCCGGCTCCATCCGCAGCAGCGCTGGCATCGCCCGACCCGCGCCGGCAGTCAGCCCCAGCCGGCACCGGCCCGCCGACCCCCGCACCGACACCGCTGTTCACAGCCTCCGCTCCCTCTGCAAACTTTCCTGCAACTCCCATCAACAGATCCCCGCAGCCACCCCCGCGGAGCCGACGGGTCGGTGCCCGGTACCTTCGGGTCCGGCCGCTGCCTCCGGGGCCGATGGCCAGCGCCTCCAGGGCCGGTGCCTCGGGCGCGGCGGGGCCGCTCCAGCCGGGCGCCCGCGCCGCTACCCCGCGCTCCGGGGCCGCCACAGCCGCAGCTCCAGCCGCTCCGCCGAGCCCAGGCCGAGTGCGGCGGGGGGCGGCGGGCGGGGCCGGGCCGGGGCCGCGGCTCCTCCCCGGCAGCGCCATTGGCTCCGCCGCGCTCCGCAGGGCCGCCCGCCCCGCAGCCCCCGGCCCCGCCGCCCGGGAGCCCCTCGGTCCGGCCGCCCCGCGGGGGACGGGTCTGACACCGGCAGGGAGCGATGGGATGCGAGGAATCGTCTGTGAACGGGAAGAGGGGAGATTTGAATCAGAGGTGTGAAGAGATTCCTCCCTGTGAGGATGGGGAGGCCCTGGAGGACCTGTGGCTGCCTCTGGATCCCTGGAGGTGCTCAAGGATGGGTTAGCTGGGACTTGGAACAGTCTGGTCCGTGCCCACGTCTGGGGGTTGGGACTGGATGATCTCTGCTGTCCCTTCCAACCCAAGTCGTTCTGTGAGTCTGTAGTTTTCCCCGCTGTGAAAATAAAGGATGTGCGTGTCTGATTTGCAGGGGCTGCGAAGGGTATCACAGTCCCCGGGGAGAACACACTCCCTGACTCTTACTTCTGCAGATGACACATTCATTTTAATCCCGTGGATTTATGGAAGGAGCACGCCTGGCACTGCAGGCGCCCCCCACACACAGCACATGGGGACAGTGGGAGGCAAGGCAAGATCCTGCACGGGCAGGAACGGCTTGGGGGAGAGCAAATGCCAAAGGGAACTGGGTTCATCTCCAGTCAAGAGCTGGTCACTGCCCCAGGGGAGGCAGCAGGCACTGAACAAGTGCCCCAGGCCAGGGTCAGAGCAGAGGAGCAAGGCAAGGACCAAGAAGGCAATAAACAGGGCAAGGAGACATCAGGGGGACACAGACCCCTGCAAACGACATGATGGGAAGATGATCCCTAATACAGCATGAGACACACATGCCTGGGAGTCTGTGATGCAAAGTCAAACCAAGCTCTCTCCCCACTCTGAAATCCTGTAATGCCTGAATCTGGAAAGAAGATGGATTTCCCTTATCTTTTCCCAGGCAAAGCCACTTCACTGACAGTCCTGGAAGCCCAGGCTGTAGGTGAGCACAGCCCTTGCACCATCCCTCTGCCAACGCACACCTGCAGTGGCAATGCCACCTTGCTGCCCTCCTTTCTGCCTGTGGTGGAGAGGAGGGTGAGGACTAGCTGCTGTCAGGGAGATTTTCTGTCCCAGCTCTGCTGAATTGGCTGGTTCCTTATTTGCCAGCAGATGAGGTAAGAGGAGGGGGATGTGATGGAGCAGAGAGATGTCCTGCCTGAAGCCCTGTCCTTCCAGGTGTGAGGCTGTGCAAACAGCCAGGACAAAGCTGGTTAATCTGGCTCTGCTCCACCTCCCTCAGTCCCCATAATATCCCTCAGCAGGGATGAGGTGTCTCCAGAGGGGAGGGGAGATGGCGTAAAGGCTTTGCAGCTCAAGGCAGTTGGTGGTTGCACCCCAGAGGAGCTGTGGCATCCTTGTCTTGCATGTCAAGATATGGAAAGGCTCCTTTGTACCTTCACTCCCAAAGCCAGGTGAAACTAAGCTTGCTTCATTCCCCTCCTGAACATTTGGCTCATCAGGGTGGTTACATGCCTCCCCTTTTCTCATCAAACTGCTCTGCTGCCCAGGTGCCAGCTTTGCCAGGGTCTGACAGAAATGCTGCGCCCTCAGCAATCCCTGTTTGTGGGAAGCAGATGTGACACACATCAGAGCCATGGCAGAATGGCCCTGGGGCCTGAGAGAGCTCTGCAGGCACCCACAGCCCAGTCAGAGCCGAGGGGCACTAATGGGATGTTGTCAGGATCTCCAAGAGCTGAGTCTGTGTAGTTTAATTTGTTTCTAATAAATTTACTTTGCAGACAGTCTCAAGGATTTTGTCTGTGCTATGCAGCAGGCTGAGCCATCCCACTGTCCTTTTGCTACCAGCTACCTGGGGCCTCACCTCAGTGGTGAAATGCACTTTAAATCACCCTCTATCACACAAACATTAGAAAGAAAACACTTCACCAGCAGATTTTCCATTTCCAGCTTAATCTGCTTGACAGCAGTTTTACAAACTATCTGAGCTTCATGATCCTGCTTGGCTCTTTAGCTGTAAAAAAATAAGTGTTAAGGAGACTTTAAGCCATGCAACTAAGCCTCCAAAATTGACACAAACTCTTTAGAGGTGCCACCTGGAGTCTCAGATACTTCAGTGCTAAGAAGGGCAGATCAGACAGACAATGTTTGCAATGATGCAGCGACCATGCAGGGAAGAGCTGGTTCCTAAATCCTTTCCTCACATTTCTTTGGGGATTGTGTAATTCCCAGGAGCATCCCATGCTCACTGGCAAGAAATGGCAGCATAGGCACAAGAAATGATGGAAATTATGTTGAAAACTCAGCTTTTGCTCTATCCCAGAGCCCTGCAGGGCTCAGGAATATATTTCCTGGCCCTGCGCTGGGCTAACTTTGGAACAACCCAAAACACATCAAAACAAGGAGCTGTAAAGCAGCAGCTGTGATTGATTAATCACAGTAGTGAAGCTGAAGGGTTTGATCATTTTCATAAGCTCTTCAACATCTTATTCTCCAAAGAAGGAGGGGTTACCAAGACATGGAACAAAGCAGATCACAAACTGGAGCTGATTCCTTCCTGGAAAGGCTCTGGGGCTGCCGTGTGCCCAGCTCCTGGGTACACTCCCAGCTCAGTGCCTGCACATCAGAGCCCACCAAAGGACACTGCAAAACCTGCCCAAGCACATCAGCACCAGGAGGGGAGCAGGTCACCTGGTTTGACAGAGGGGGTTGCTGCAAGGAGCAGCAATTTGCACTTTGAAAATCCTACTTTCTGTCTCATTTACATGGCAGTAAAACAAATGACATGTGGTGTGCCACATACTCCAGGGGACACCATTCCAGGCCTTTTTCTGGAACAATCTGATGTCAGCCTGTGGATTCAGAGTGAATTTTGAGGAGAGAAGAAATGATGCTTCACCGTGCCATGCAGCAGCATCTGCTGTTCCTGATGGCATTTTCTATTTCCCTTCCTCCTTGGTGACAGCCACCTTGCAGATTCCCTCCTGCTCCACGAGGCCCTTTGGACTTCTCCTTTCCTGAAATCAGAGCAGGCAGCAGCAGGTTCTTTGCAGAACAAAGTTTTCTGAGCGTGTTTGAAACCTGTGCCTCTTCAGCGAGCTTTGTGGGTCCTCCTGCCTGCTGGTGCTGCTTGAAACAGCCTGAAGGAGTGGCTGACCCTGGCTCCACCACACTGCTAAATATGCCCGCGGGATATCTCTAGATAAGTTACTTTGATTTCTTCAGCTCATCCCCAAGTGTAGTTTTTAATCCTCGGGATAAAAAAGGGCTGATCTGCAGCCGCCTCCCAGGATCCCAGGCTCTGGCAGAGCATCCTCTGCTAGGATTGCAGCACCCAGAGAGTTTGAACAAAGAGCCCCAGGCAGTCCCAGCCTGAAACACTGGGAACAATGCCATCCTTCCCAGAGAGGGGAAGATGTTTGGAAATGCAATTTCCGAGGTCACCTTTGATGATCCAGGCGCACCACAGAGCCTGAGTGCTCCTTCTGACAGCCAAAGCCAGCGCTGGCACTTCCCACAGTGCTGAAACAGTGGGTCTCCAGCTGTTAACAGCCCCATTCCCAACAGGACCTCTCTCCCTCCCTGTCCCACCACAGCACTTGCCCACCAGGCCTCTCTCAGAGGGATTTCAGTTCCCAAGGAGAGCAAGGCTTGGTCCACTAATCTCAGAGGCTAAAACAATTTTATGCTTTCTTTGAGAAATGGTTCCAGCAAAGCCTGGGAGATGCAGCGAGCCCAGACAGAAACATATTTCCCTTGTGGTTCTGCTGCTGCCCGACTGCCAGCACACAGACAGGCTGTTTGTGCCTCACTAGGCAGAGCCCAGTGAGTGTTTAACTTGACAACGGGAGCGTTTCTCTGAACGATGCCACCTCGGCTGACCCCAGCACAGCTCCACAGCTCCCCCAGCACCTCAGCAGCACCCACTCCCTCAGCTGCCTGCAGCTCTCCTCTTCCAGGCTGTGGTTGTCTCTGCACCAGCTCCCTGGGCTCCTTGCTGTCCAGCACCCAGCAGTTCTCCACATTTCTCTTCCCAGAGAAAAGCAAGGCACAATTCTTCCCCAGAATATTTCTGGGTTTCACATTCTCTGAAACTCAGAGAAAGGAAAGACAATTCTTACCTCATTTGCTGTGCCTGTGTTGTGCCAAAGGAGAATGCAATGTGGAGATTGTTTCCCCAGAATGATGGTGTTTTGTTTCCTTGGTGTGTTTTGGGACTGTTGGGACAGTCATGAGATTCTGTGCAGTGTGTGCAGAGCTGAGTGCTTGGCAGATTCAGTTTAGATGTAATGTAATATAGTACAGAATAATATAATAAAGTAATTATTTAGCCTTCTGATAAGATGGAGTCAGATGCATCATTCTCTCCCCTCAGTGGGGGCAAAAATATCATCAATGCTCCACTGCAGCCTCTTTGGCTGCTTCAGAGAGTCCTGAGATCCTCCCAGCCCTCACCAAGAGCAGGCACCAAGGCAAAGTTCAGGCACAGGGAGATGACTGAACCCCTCAAGCAGAAATATTGACTGTTTCACAGGAAAACCATGGACTTCAGCCCAAGCTGAGCTGTGTCCTGGAAGGCTGTAAACAGCAGCTTTCCTCACCTGTGACTCACTGAGCATCACCAGTGCCCCAGTTTCTCAGAGACCCAGGGAGCAACCTCTGCCCGTGCTGGCAGCACCAGGCTGGGGGCAGAGAGCAGTGCCACACAGAATGAACAGGTACAGCTGCTGCTGCTGCTGGAGCCCCCAGGTGGGCAGAGAGTTGAGCCAAGGGCTCTTACCAGCCAAATCAGCTCCAAAGCTCCCTGGTGGCTGAGCCCAGGTGTGAGGAGCGGGTGCAATCTGCCAGCCCTGACACTGCAGACACAAAGGTGTGCTCCCAGTCTGCTCCAGCTGCCCTCTGCTGCTGCCAGCACAGGGAAGGGCTGGGCCAATCAGCCCAGTGGCTGTCAGGGGTCTGCCAGGACAGCCCACAGCAGTGGGAGATGCAGACCAGCTCCCCCCAGGACCCCCAAGCCTGTGATGGTGACAGCCTGCAGGGCATGTCAGAAGGGATTCCCCACATCTCAGACAGCTTGCTCTGTCTCCACAGGGTCAGAAAGGGAAGTTCCCTCCTGGAAGCAAATCACTGCCCTCTTCATTTGGGCCCCACAACACTCATGGCATCAGAAGCAATTTCCATACCCACCCTAGCCTCATGTGCAGGGCTTTCTACCTTGCTATAAATAGTTTCTAGCACTGCTGAGCAAGGATTAATGACTTTTCTAATTATACCACCATTAGCTGGTGACAGAGGAATGATACTGTGCAGATGTCTGAGCCCACTCACCCAGCACGGCTGGATTGCTCTGTGCAGAACATACCTGCATGTCACCTCATAATTTCTGAGAGCACCAAGTCACAACTGCAAGGAAAATAAAAGGAAAAAAAAAAAAAGGGTCATTCTCAGTATTAAATAAGAGATGTCTGGAAACCATAAGTGCTCCAAGTTCCTCAAAGGAATCCCATCAGCCTTGGGTGGTAACTCACAGAGCTGCATTTCCATGTAAACATCCCCTGTGATTTGTAGCCTCTCACAGCACCACTCTGGAGTGTGCTGACCTGCTTCATATTGGCTCCCTGACTGACCCTTGATTTTAAATTGGATTGCCTTTTTTACCAGGCAACTGCTTGCTCTGTCCTACTGAAAAGGGGCATTTTTCACATGGCCTACCTGCACTCATCATTCAGCCACTTGTGGCAGACCCAAGCTGGAAACCAGCTTTGTCCAAACAGCTCTTTTCCATATGACCTGCTAATAATGCACTCAAGAATTTCTGTAGAAGGCTTCAGAAAATGCTAATGACAGGAAAGCACCTCTTGCAACACCCTGGGGAGGTTTCAGCCCACCTTCTGTGATTTCAGTTTTACCATTTATAACAGCAAGAACAAGGTGCAGGTTTGGAGGGGAGTACAGTATTTCAGTGCCAAAATAACTCTGTTTTTCTGAACAGTGGATGGATATGGCAATAAACATTTTCTCCCGAGGCTATGGCAGGTGCATCGTTTGCCTGGGAAAATTACTGGAAAACTTAACAGCCAAGGAGCACTTAGCTCAGCAATGCAGCACTGCAGGTTCCATCTGCAGGACCCCAGCAACGAGGCAGCTCCTCTCTGCAGCCCAGGCTCCAAGATCTGGATTTTCCATCCACTCTACAGAGGCTGAGCCCCTCTCAGCAGACTCTGCTGGGTTTCTGACTGAGATGTTCTTTGCAAGGGCTGTCAGAAGGGGAGGGATCAAGCAGGTTCTTTTGCCCAATCATTTGGGAACAATCAAAGTCACTCCTTGCAGCAGACATCTGCCTGTGTGGGGTCCCATCTGTGACAATAACAATTCTATTGGTTCCACGAGGCAATCCCTGTGTTCTGCAGAGCAGGTGGAAGGAGCTGTCCTGGGTTTCTGACACGGCCACAGGAAGCATTCCCTGAGGTGTGTGTGCCCCGTGTCACTGTCACATTTTCTGAAAAATCCCTTTGCCCAGGATTCTTCTCTTGGGAAGCTGAGAAGCCTCAGAGAGAAAGGAAAACAATAATTATCTGATTTGCTTCTCCTGTGTTTTGCTGCTTTGGAATGTGGTTGGAGATTGTTTACCAACATGGGAATTGTTTCATTGGTTTCATGTGAATTGTTTTGACTTTTTGGCCAATCATGGCCAAGCTGTGTTGAGACTCTGGAAGGAATCAGGAGTTTTCATTGTTATCCTTTTAGCCTTCTGTCTTTATCCTTTCTGTATTCTTTAGAGTAGTTTAGTACAGCATTCTTTAATATAATATAGATCCAAAAACAATAAATAATTAGCCTTCTGAGAACATGGAGTCAGATTCATCACCCCCCCTTTGGCTGGGCACCCCACAAATACAATAGCCTGGCTCCCTCAGGGATTGTCCCCAGCACCCTCAGGGTGACCCCAGGACAGGGTGACTGCTCTGCCCTGGAGCCAGGCAGGTGCAGGGAGCCATCCCTGTCCCTCTCCCCTGCCTGCCATCCCTGCCCATCTCCCCAGGAAGCAGAGCCCAGGCCCCCAGGACAGGGTGACTGCTCTGCCCTGGAGCCAGGCAGGTGCAGGGAGCCATCCCTGCCTGCCATCCCTGCCCCTCTCCCCAGGAAGCACAGCCCAGGCCCCCATGGCCATATGGCAGCTCCTGTCCTCTCCCTTCCTTTCTGTTCCTCTGCCAGCCCTGTCAGAGTGCCCCAGAAACCACTGCTGCTATTTTTAGAGGGTTAACAAATACCTCTAGGAAAAAAATAATCCGCTGGTACGTGACTCCCTTTCAGCCCAACACTCAGCAAAGGGCCACAGCATCAGGAGCTGTGAGGATGAAACGAGACTGATGAACTCTGGCTACCCTCACCCACCTGCCCACAGAGAAGGAGCACGAGAAAACAGCCAACCTTCTCTCTGGTTGCCAAGGTTTCTCATTTTTATGTATAGTTACATATATTTATAGTGCCCCTTGCTATCAAAAATGAGCAAAGGGAACAGCAGATAAGACAGCCTAGCAGGATTGTTTCTCAACAGAATGTTTTTCACTTTTCCATGAGGCGTCAGCAGCTCTTTAAAGTCTTTTTATTACATCCTGCATTAGATGCAAGACCATATTTCAAAGACACTTTAACTTTGAAAAAGAAAAATGCAGATTCTGTGCTGTGCCACCTGCAAACACAGAGGCATGACCCACATTAGAGAAACTGGGGAGGGAGGAAAGCAGAGAAGGAGAGAGGGAGGGAGCTCTGTGGAGGAGACCAGGCCATTTAAAACACTTCAAAAATGAAAACCCATGGGGAAATCGCTGCCTTTCTAATTACAGCTTTCAGGGGAGCTCCTCACCCTCTCCCTGCTGAGACTGGGGAGGTCTCAGGTACCCCACATTCTGCATTAAATCCATGTAGCAAAAATTAACCAGCTTGGATTTTCTGTTAAATGAAATCAACAAAGCTTCTGTTGTGTTTTGTTCTTTCTTAATTAGTTAGACCACAAATTACAAATCAAAAGTCTTCTCACCTCCGCTCCATCCAGCACAGAGACTGTTATCATTCCCTGAATTTTCTGGGCATTGACTTTCAATTTTTTTTAAAGCATGAAAAGCTTTTAACAGCCACAAGCAATTAGTGAAAGGAATAAAGCAGCAGCTCGGATGTCCAGATTAGTTATGGCACAGAGAGGCACCGACCTCATTAGGCCAGACTGGGAACTCTGACAGCTGTGCTCAATCCCAGAAACCAGGACAGGTGCAGAATTCAGCAGCTCTTCCTCACTGGCACAAATTGTGTTATTGGTTATTACCTGGGCAGAGGAGAAGCAAAGCACTGGCTTATCCTTTAAAAAATGCAGGCTTATCCTTTAAAAAATGCAGCATTTAGGGCAAAGGGAGCTTGCCAAGATTCATTCCAGAGTGGCAATTAAAAATAATGAAATTTATTATACAGATAGTGTATATGTATGCATGTGAAAAATGCCAATCATTTGGTTTTGGAATTTTTAAAGTTTAATAGTAATAAAATGGTTAAAAATAGTAATATGATTAGACTAGATATGTCATAATGTAATATCTTATAATATATACTCTAATCGAATCCATAATAGAATCGACTCTCCTACGCTCCCTCAGCTACGCTATATTACTCGCCTCCCTCGAATCCCTACTGCATACTCTATTCTTATCACTTATCTTTGGACAATTAGGCTTTAGGACAAAGAGTTCCAAAAATAAAGAGTTACAGACAGTCTGGGTACCTTTTCTGGCCCAAAATAAGCCTAAAAAAGGACACAGGTGAACAGAGGATTAACCCTTAAAAGCAACACCCTGTTGCATATTCATGCACATCATGCATGATTCATCAATTCCATTCCAACAAAGGATTCTGTCTGGGCAGTGTCAGCTTCTTCCTCTGAATCCTGACAGCATCTCCAGGGCTGAGCAAGGACGGAAAAAGTTCATTTCTTCTGATAAGGGAGCAATAAATTCTTTTTCTCTATAAGATTTCAGTGTCCTGTGGCTGCTATCTCAGAGTCCTTTCTTTAAAGAAAGTATCTTACACAGCATAGTAAGATAATATTCTATTCTAACTATTCAATTATTCTATTCTATTCTATTCTATTCCTGTAAGACACTATTTCTATTTTAACCATTCTGTTATAACCTAAAACTCTATTTAACACACTTAAGAAAATTATTAGAGCATCACTTTCTAACATAATACATATAATACTTAATATTTGCGAAAAGCCAATCATAAAATACGCAATACAGATGATTTCTGACTGCATGACAAACAACAGGAGCAATAAAGTTGGGCAAGGACAGGGAGGGGAGGCGGGCGGCTCCAGGATCCCGGAGCGCTCCGAGCGCCGTTCCCGGGACAAACGCGCCACCGCGCGGCTTTGGGGACAAACCCCGCATCCCGCAGCCCTGCGGGGGACAGGGACCCCGCGGCCCGGCAGCAGGAGGCACCACAACCCAAGGAAGGTGGAAACCCGGAGAGTCCCGCTCCTCCTCCGGAGGGGGGAATGGGGAGGGTTTTCCCCTGAGCTCGGCGCTGGTGGGAGCGCACCGTGAGGGCTGGGTCCGGTTCTGGCCCCTCCGGTTGGGAGGGATGTTGAGATGCTTGAGCAGAGACTCAGGAGGATCCTTAGGAGGATGTTGAGATGCTGAGCAGAGACTCAGGAGGATCCTTAGGAGGATGTTGGTGCTGAGAGAGATCAGAGGTCCTAGGAGGAGTTGAGTGCTGAGCAGAGACTCGGAGGATCGGAGGATCCTTAGGAGGATGTTGAGATGCTGGAGCAGAGACTCAGGAGGATCCTTAGGAGGATGTTGAGATGCTTGAGCAGAGACTCAGGAGGATCCCTAGGAGGATCCTTAGGAGGATGTTGAGCTGAGGCTGTTTATCCTGGAGAAGAGGAGGCTCAGAGGTGCCCTTATTGCTCTCTAAACTCCCTGAAGAGAGCATGGAGACAGGTGGGGTCAGTTTCTCTGACAGAACCAGAGGACACAGCCTCCAGCCACGTCAGGGAAGGTACAGGTTGGATATTAGGAAAAATATTTTTCACCCAAAGAATAATAAAGCACTGGAATTCTCTTCCCAGGGAGGTGCAGAATCACCATCTCTAGATGGGTTTAACAAAGCCTGGACATGGCACTGGGTGCTGTGGTCTGGGTGAGGTGTTGGGGCACAGGTTGGACTCGATGATCTCAGAGGTCTCTTCCAACCTCATCATTCTGGGGTTCTGTGTTTCAGTGACTCACCCCAGAAGCAGCTTTGGGAACACAAAAAGCCTCTGGCACCAGCACTGGGGCTTTGTCACTGCCTGGAACAGGGTGCCCTACAGTCCTGTGAGACCTGGAATCACAGCAACAGCATCACAGCATCATGGAATGAGAGAAGCATTTGGGCTGGAAAAGACCATTAAGACCAGCAAGTCCAAGCACTACCCCAGCACTGCTGAGCTCACCCTGTCCCCAGGCAGGACAAATGGCACACCAAGGTTCAGACTCTGTGATCCATCCCCACAAAGCTCCCAAGGATCTGAGAGCTGGGATGCTGGCCAGGCTGGTGAGCACCAATGTCCCAGCCCTAAAGGGATCCAGTTCAAAAGCTGAGCTGTAATCACAGGCAAACCGCATCTGACAGCTCATACACTTCCCTGCTCTTAGACAATTCCTCCTCCTCTACATGCCTTAAAGAGGGAAAAATGTATTTTGGAGGGTCAAGTGTAAACCAGCAGGCTTGGGGCATTCTGCTTTGGGCAGTGCCAGCTGCATGCTGCCCCTTCCCCTGGCAGCTCACTCTGCTCACCAGGCTGGAGAGGGATCTGTGAGCCCTGGGATTGCTCCTGTTCCCAGTGTGCAGCTCCAGCAGCATTCACAGCTGGCTCTTCCCTGCACAGGTACTGCAGGAGGAGCTCCTCTTGTTCATAAAGTAAGGTGATCTGCAGGGAATTAATTTTGGACCCCATCCCAAAGCTGAAAGAAAGAGCAGATCAAATTCTGTGCCACTCTGGAAAACACAACAGTGCTTTTCTGAGAGTGAACTGAAGAAATTTCAGTATCTGCAGGCAAACAATGAACCTCTTTCACATTCTACAGGATTATGTCTGTCTTCCTATTAATTCAGTCATCTAATTGCAGACAATCAGGTTTCTGTGCTGTAATCTGATATTTGCACAGAAGTGATACAAGTATCTTGCCATTGAATCCTTTTTACTCGGAGGAAACAGTTCAGGTATTGAGAGATGCTTATCAAAGAGCAGGAGCTCTGTGTTTCCAGCTGGAGCTGAGCTATCCTGCTTCAAGGAGAAGGAGAAAGGCATGTGTGCCCACCTGGATGAGCTGAGGATGCCCTTCTCCTCCCCAAAAGTACCAGCCTGTACCACACAGATGCAGCAGGAGCCAAGTGACCAGTACAAGGGTGTTGCTCTGATTTTTTAAGATTTTTTTTAAGCCTTCTGATGTTTACATTCTTGTAGCAAACTTTCTCACCCACTTTATGCAAATAACTTATTGTTCTGCGTTCTTTTATAGAAGAGAAATTTGGACTGTTGGTTTGTCCAGTGTCATTGGAGAGGTGGCACTGTCACCCTCCAATCCACTGCCACTTTTGGAAATCCATAAATGTTGGAGTCAGAAAATAAACTTCTCTTTTCTTCACCCTGAGAGCAGCAGTGTGTGCTCGTGTTGTTTCCTGTCCTACAGTGACACAAGGGCACTTAGAAGGAGCCCCAGGGAAGACAGGATGACTAAAGACAACAGAGAAGGTGTATTCACAGAAAACTAGGAGCTTCCAAGGATCAGATGTGGCCTGTGAAATATTGTACAGGGATTTTGGAAGTGACTCAAGTTCTCAGAGCAATCTGTTTGCTCCTGCTAGATAACTGCAGCAGTTCCATCTCAGAGTGAACAGAAGGGCAACTGAAGAAAAACAGGGTGGGAAAATGTTTCAGTTCTCCCACTGTACAGACTTCTCCACATCGAAGATTTTCCAAGGCAGAGAGCCCTAGTTTCACAAGAAAGGGGAAGTGTTTGGGACACAGAGGTCAGCAGAAACAATGCAAAACGTTAGAGCCATCAACAGAGCAAGAGTCCCTGGCCCCGCTGTGCTGGGACTCTCCCAGCCACTCTGCCAAGAGAGAAACAATGGCTTGTACCTCGCCAGCACAGCACAAATTCCAGACTGCCATCTGGGAATTCCAGACTGCCATTCCCTGTGCTGCCAACTGCTGAGCACCGAGCCAGGCTGGTCTGCTGGGAGCACAGGATCCCTGCAGGAAAAGGAGCCCAGACTGACCCTTTGGGAGCACAGGATCCCTGCAGGAAAAGGAGCCCAGACTGACCCTTTGGGAGCACAGGATCCCTGCAGGAAAAGAGCCCAGACTGACCCTTTGGGAGCACAGGATCCCTGCAGGAGAATGAGCCCAGACTGACCCTTTGGGAGCACAGGATCCCTGCAGGAAAAGAGCCCAGACTGACCCTTTGGGAGCACAGGATCCCTGCAGGAGAATGAGCCCAGACTGACCCTTTGGGAGCACAGGATCCCTGCAGGAGAATGAGCCCAGACTGACCCTTTGGGAGCACAGGATCCCTGCAGGAAAAGGAGCCCAGACTGACCCTTTGGGAGCACAGGATCCCTGCAGGAGAAGGAGCCCAGACTGACCCTTTGGGAGCACAGGATCCCTGCAGGAGAAGGAGCCCAAGCTGATCTGCTGGGAGCCCAGGATCCATGCAGGAAAAGAAGCCAGGATCCCTGCAGGAGAAGGAGCCCAGGCTGATTTGCTGGGAGCCCAGGATCCCTGCAGGAAAAGGAGCCCAGGCTGATCTGCTGGGAGCCCAGGATCCCTGCAGGAGAAGGAGCCCAGGATCCCTGCAGGAGAAGGAGCCCAGGACTGTTTCACAGCAAGCAAAAGGGATCCAGGAAAATGTTTTGGTTTTTTTTCTGTGAGTAAATGACTGTGAGGAGCTGCTGTAAACACTGCACTCAGAGTCCAAGAAACACAGAGCTGAACATTACCTGTCACAACACACTGCCAGCCTCATCCTGCCCCTTTGCCAGGACCAGGCACCTGGCTGCTGCTGTTTGGGCAGCTCCAGCACAGGAATGCTCCAAAGGAGGAGAGAGAGCACAGCCCTCTGCTATTTGGGAAAAAAAAAACCATGCAGACAAATCACAGAGCTTTTCTTAATGCTGCCATGATACACAAATAAGAGGCTTAAATATAATTATAGGTTGTTTAATCAGTGAGAATAAAGAAATATGTAGTAATTGATGCCATATTTTATAAATATCCTAACTGTTTAAGAAACGGAAAATGTTTTCAAAAGAAATACTTTAGCATAATGATTATAAAGCCCTTTAATGTGAGAGAGCTGCTTTCTGAAGCCAGTTTTAGATTCAGGCTCATGAACATAAATAGAGTTAATTGCCCTTCTGTGTGAGCTGGATGTTAGCACATTCCAGCAGAGCGTGCATTTTCCAAAGTGCCAATTCCAACACATTCCACCCTGTGCAATCTTTGCCTTTCTGCACAGCACAGAGAACAGGCACATCTGGGCAAGGGTAAAGGGAAGAGCTTGTAGATGGATTGGAGATGGATTGAGACATCAACTGCTGGCCCAGATGTTAGCTGGGTATTCAAGTGAAAATGTGTTTTTTTCTGATTTCACCCCATAAAGGAGAGCACAGTGATGTGCAAATGGTGATGGGGGAGAAGGGATGCTGGTGGCTCCTTCCCTCTTCCTTCTCAAAAACTGCAGCTGCACCGTGTGGCAGTGCTGTGAAAAAGGGGAAATCCTTCTGCAGAGGCAGCTCAGCTGGCAGCCCACAGGGGCAGGATGGACACACAGCCATGGCAAACTGCCAGAGTGTGCTCTGCTCTCCCTGGAGTGGGCAGCAGGACAGGTGCCATGCACCAGCCACCCCTCAGCCCCCCCAGCTGTTCCCTGAGCTCCCAGTGCTGCTGTGATCCCACTGAGGCCACAGGAACAGGGCTGAGGGATGTTCCCCCCCCCAGGCCAGGCACACTCTCGAGCACAAAACTCTTTTATCAAGTTATACATGAGGAAAGCCAATGAAAATACAGCACAACTGCACCCAAAGATCCTACAGAACCAAAACATCAACATCCCCAAGAGTGAACACCACCTTGGGTTTGGTCCTGTGGCATGAAAACAGGGAGCACTTTGTAAGTGATGCTAAAAATACCAGAACCATCCCCGTTTGGACATTTGGCATTCCCAGCTGCCAGATCCCAGCGTGGGACAGCCCATGCCAGTGACCCGTGTCAGGGGCTGCCTCAGGGCACCTCCTTCCCCGGGGTTTTGGGTTTCTGCCTTAATGAGCTGGTGATGAGTGACCCTTCTTCACTCCCGGGAGTCAGGAAGAGCCGTTTTAAATCCAATTTCCTCCTAGGGATTTCCCGAGGCTGGGGGCAAAGCACTCAGTGGAGACAGCACAAATCCCAGCTCCCTGCTGCAGCCTTGCTGCCTGTTCCAAGTGTCTGTCACCACATCAGATGGCCCTGCCCAAGCGTGAGTGGCACTTCTGCTGCCAGCCCAAATTCCAGCCTGTGGTGCTTGTGAGGCTCCCCAGGACAAGGGAAGAGATGAATCTGACTCCAAGTCTCAGAAGGCTGATTTATATATTAATTATATATTATATTATATTATATTATATTATATTATATTATATTATATTATATTATATTATATTATATTATCTTATATTATCTTATATTATATTATATTATATTATCTTATATTATATTATATTATATTATATTATATTCATTATTACATTATATTATATGACATTACATTATATTATATTATGACATTACATTATTTATATTATATGACATTACATTATATTACATTTTAGATTATATTACATTTTATACTATATTATACTATATTATATTATATATTATATTTAAATGCTATACTATATTATGATATATAAATGCTATATATCATATATATGATATATAGCATTTATGATATATATGATAGAGCATATAATATATACAATATAATATATATTATATCTAGCATTTTTATGATATATAGATGATATATATATAAATGTTATACTAAAAATATGCTAAAGAGAAGGGTTCCATCAGAAGGCTAGACAAGAATGAATAATAAAATCCCATGACTGACTCAGAGAGCCTGGACTGGGATTGGTCCATAATTAAAAGCAATTTACATGGAACAAATCAAACATTCACCTGTTGGTAAACAATGTCCAAGCCACATTCCAAAGCAGCAAACACAGGAGCAGCAATTAGAGAATTCTTGTTTGCATTCCTCCCTGAGGCTTCTCAGCTTCCCAGGAGAAAATCCTGTCCTTTGGGTGAGAAATTGAGGTTTTGGGATTTTTAGGATGTTGTGGATGGAAGCAGGATGGAGGGCACAGGGTGTCATCCTGGGCTTCTTCTTCATGCTTCTTCTTCCTCCTTCTCCATGGGTTTGGGTGGCATTTTGTAATTGGGCAGAAAAATCCACACTGGGATCAGTTATAGGGTGAAAAGGGAAAATAATCTAGGTGTCAGTTCTTCATTGGATGGTTTAGCCTCTCCACAGTGATCACAGCCAGGATTCCTCTGTGTCCCCACAACAGCTCCAGCATCTGCCTGGGGGAAAAGCAGAGCTCTGGGCTCACTCCTGAACCCAGGACAGCTCCAGCATCTGCCTGGGGGATGCTGAAAATGCAGAAAAATCCCCATTGTGGGCTCTTTGGGATCAGTTATTGGGTTAAAAGGGAAATAATCTAAGTGTCAGCTCTTAATTGGATGGTTTAGCTTTAAAAGACCTTGTAATGGAAGATTGTTGGCCATTTTTGCAGTGCTTTTCCTGGTGAGGACAGCATACAAAACTCTAGATAAGATAACAATAAACCAGACAGAAAAAAATCCAGTGTGTCTCCCTTCCCTGACACAAGACCACTCCAGGAGGGTCTCCTCTGACAGGGGAGCCCCCTGGGAGGGCCCAGCCTGAGTCCCAGAAGTCTGGGGATCTGCTGAAATGCTGGGATGCAGCATGAGCTCCAGCTAGGTCAGCTCTGTCAGGCTCTTCTGGACCCTTCCAAGGCTCTGTGCTCTTGGTCATCAGCAGCCCCAGAGTTTGGGAAGGACAGCAGTGCATTTGGCTCCGTGCCTGAGCTAAACACAGCCTCATCCATCAGCACTTTGGCTTCTCATTCACATGATGGGCTCGATCTTGAAACCATCTGTTTTCCCTCAGCTTGCATCCAGCTTTCACTTGGACAGCAGGGCCCTTTTCAGCTACAGCCCCGGGGCATGGGGGTGGGAAGGCTGCTTCACTGCCTGCTCTCTGCGGCCAGAAAAAAGGAGTTTGGTTGGAGACACACACCAATGACCCTTTTCTTGCAGGTAGAGGTAAGACTGGCAGGACTTGCTAGTGAGAACAGGCAGAGCAGGAGCCCTGGGACAGAGCTCAGAGGGTGTCATGGGGGCTGCTCATGGAAGATCCTTGGAAATGTTCAGGTGATCAGACCCTGCAGCACAGCAAAAACTCCTTTCCCAGTGTAGGACTCCAAGGCAGAAGAGTGCTCTCAGCAGTGTAAAGAAACCCTCAGCAGTCTGAGAGTCTGTGATGAGCAGTTTCATTCTGGCAATACTTTTTTGAACCTCTCAGTAGGTTTTCAACTCCAAAAGAAATGTGATCTGGAGTCTGTCACCAAGAGCCTCTGAGTGCCCTGCTTGTGGCTTGGGGCTTTGTTTCTTTTCCAGGGAGTAGAACCAACCTGCTCACTGAACGGGTTCTTTTCTTCTCTCCTTGGGATTGCTTTTGCTTTATCTCAAAAGGCTGTGATTCACTGACAGGTTGCTGTAAACACACATTCTGAAAAGTGCAAGCAGACAGCAGTGCCTGTGTCCTGCACATGCAGCTCTTGAGCCTCTCCACAGTGATCACAGCCAGGATTCCTCTGGGTCCCCACAACAGCCCCAGAATCTGCCTGGGGGAAAAGCAGAGCTCTGGACTGCACTCCTGTCCCCAAAACACCTCCAACTTCTGCCTGGGGGGAAAGCAGAGCTCTGGACTGCACTCCTGTCCCCACAACTCCTCCTGAATCTGCCTGGGGAAAAGCAGAGCTCTGAAAAGCAGAGCTCTGGACTTCAGACATCCCTCCATTGCTGTAGGGCACATCTCCACCCTCACTCGTGGATGCCCCATCCTTGCAAGTGTTCCAGGTAAGGATTATGAGCAACCTGACCTAGCAGACGGTGTGATGGTCTTTAGGGCCCCTTTCAGCCCAAACTCCTCTGGGATTCTGTGGCCATTTGCTTCTCTTGGGAAGCCACAGCGAGTTCGAGTTGGGGGAGCATCGAAGGTGGCTGCAGAGGTGGGGCAGGGCAGCACCTAGGGCGGGGGCAGCGCGGGGATCCCGCGGGAGCGCTCGGGGTCCGTCCCCGCTCCCAGCCCACTCCTCTCTGCCACCGTGAGGTGGCACCCGCCGCGCGGGCATCCCCCGGGCATCCCCCCGGGCATCATCCCCTGGCATCCCCCCGGCATCTCCCCGGGCATCCCCATCACCTCCCGGGCATCATCCCCGGGCATCTCCCCTGGCATCCCCCGGACATCATCACCGGGCATCCACCTGGGCATCGGCATCACCCCCCGGGCATTCCCCGCTCCCCTCGGAGCCCACCCTGCTGCTCCACATCCGCCGGTGCTGTCGGTGCTGTGGCAGCCGAGCCTCCCCTGGCAGCCCCCGGCTGCTCCCACGCGGAGCCCCCCGTGCCTTTGTTCATTGTTCCTCTGGTTGCAGCCAGCGGGAGCTGCGTGTTCTGGCTGCTGGATGTGCTCTTCACACAAAGCTCTGCTCAAAGCTCCTCTCTGCTCTGCTGGAGTCTCCATTGACACCCAGCCCTCAAACTGAATCTGTCTCTACATCTTTGTCTGAACACAGAAATGCCCTGCATGCACAGCCCAGCATCCCCATGCCCCTGAAAGGAGGACCTGCCACCCTGATTGTGCAGGGAGCATCCCAGCATCTGCTGAGGGGTGGAAGAGCCATCAGAGCTCACCATGACATGAGAGGCTGGGCTTGACAGGAACTATGCCCTCCTCACTCATTGCACCTCATAAGAACAACCCCTTGGTCAGCACAAATTCTTTCATGTTCACTTACAACATCTATTTATAATATCAACAAGGACAAAACAGCTTCAGCAAGCTCGGGAGTTCCCAAGAGCTGGAGACAGAAGAGGGTTTCCATCAGCAGCAATTCCCCAGCAATGGCAAGAGATCTTTGTGGCTGAGGCTGCGGGTGGAGGCACAGCAGACCTGGCTCAGCCCTGCCACCACAGTGGCCCCAGCTGTGCTGTGAGGACTCCCAGGGCATGGCCCTGGCACAGGGGCACGGCTCTGGCGCTGCAGAGCTGGCCAGGAGGAAACCAGGGCCGTGCCCAGGTGAAACACAGCCCAGCTCACTCCTCACCAGGGCCTCCTGGGTCTGTTTCTACTGCATGCTGCACCAACAGCTTTTCCCTGTCTCCCTCCCCCACCACTTTCCTTCTTTACAAATCAAGTGGAAATAATTTAAAAATATCTCTTTCTCCCTGCAACCAGAGGTCCCTGACTGATGTCTGGCTTGGAAGCAGCTCCTGTAACTGCCAGACCCTGTGGAGCACCCAAATCTCTTCCAGAGTCCTACCAAAACCAGGACACATAAAAGCCAGTTCAGTCACAGAAATGAATGTTTCCTTGGGATCCCTGAGCCCAGACACAACCAAGTTCCTTGAGGGCTTTAGGCCTGGCAGGACTCCTTCCTGCAGTTCACATTTTTGAGTAACCATATCCCATTGTTTTGATATATCCACAGATTTTCAGTGTCTGCTGGAGCCACGAGTGCTCCCTGCCATTTCTCCTCCAGCTTTGCAGCACTCAGTGACTTTCCAAGCCCAGCAGCCTGAATCCCCATCTCAGCTGGGCTTTGTCTTGCCCACAAAGCAAGCACAGCCCTGCTGGCTGAGGAGTGAGGAGCACAACTCCAGGGCTGGAAGCCCAGCCCTTCTCTCGTGTCTGGCACTCCCAGCCCAAGCTGGGGCAGCTGCCCTTGACCCTGGGCACATCTCAGTCTGCACTGCAGGGCAGCAGAGCTGAGCTTGCCCAGAAACATTTCTTAGCCCCCAAATGCATTTGGGATCATCCAGGGGCTGCTGCTGGCACAGAGCTGGGTGGTTTGGCAGACATGGCTCTAAAGAAAAAGAGGGGGGAAAAAAACTGGAGGAAAAATGTCCCCTCTAGCCCTCTTGTTGAATTAAACCACATGTATATTTTTAAAATCCAGCGGAAAGGAACAACTCTCCAGCACATGTTCAAGAGCAGAGTCTTATTTCAGAGATTTCAAAAAATTAGTGGCTGAAAGCTGAAACAATATCGCCCTTAGATGGGGACATTTGGAAGTGATTAACGAGCCTGAACTCATGCCTTCAAAATAAAAAGTTAGTACCTCACGCTGGTAACAACTGTCAGCTACTAAAAAACTGGGGAGAGGGAAAGAGATCCAACTCCATCCTGCACAGTCCAATGCTCCAAATCTGCGGGAGATGAGTAGCAAGCCCACCAGTCTGCATCTTCCCTGGGTGCATCTCCTGCAGAGCTCAGATCACCTGCAGCCCAGGGCACAGGGAGCCCGGAGCACCCTGGGGGCTCTAGAAGATTCTCCTGTGCCTCTGTGACCAGCAGCATCCCCAGAATTGCAACAAGATGCAAAGTCCAGAGCTCTTGGGATGTTTTCCCACTGTGTGACAGAGACAGAATTCCCAGCAGAGCAGTGCTGCAGGTGACAGGGCAGTGCCACACCAGTGCCCTCCCACAGGGCTTCTCCTCCCACTCCTGGAGGACAGCTGATGGACAGAGATGATGGGGAGACCCTGCAGCCTGGGAACACCTCCAGATACATCCAGACCCTGCTTGCAAGCCAAGCTCCAGGCTGCAGGTCCCCAGCCGTGGGGGTATCTGGGGAGCTGCACACCAGGGGAGCACAGACATGGCTGTCTGTCTCTTCTCCACTGAGAGAGAAGGCTGCAGAGAAAAGAGCCAGCCCACCCACCAGAATGGGCTACCCAAATGGAGGGGGCTGTGGGCATCATGAGTCACCAACCCACCTGGATGTGGAGACCCTGCAGATGCTCCAGGAGAGGTGGTCTGCCCTCAGTGGGATGCCACAGCACATCTCACGAGGCCAGGCCTTAGCTGGGAGCTGTAGAGAAACAAACCCCCCCCCATGTCTCATGTCTGAGAACTTAAAGATTAATTTAGTTCGGATTTACTTCAGTAAAAAGAAATGCTGGTAATGCATCAAACATCTGGGAGCCAAAAATTAAACCAGACTGTCTCTCCTCTGCCAGGAACAAGCACGTCCTCAGGCTGGGTAGCCAGCAGCCCCTGGCACACCCAGTTGAGCCCAGGGCTGCTCAGACAACAGGAGCCCAAACAGAACTCCTGCTGTGGGACACAGCTTTGGACACTGCTTCCCTGGCCAGATGTTTCCTCCTTGCCCTAACAAAGATTTGGCCATTCAAGCTGCCCCCAGAAATTCATGGCATTTTAGAAATTAGCCCAGAATTTTCTCCACCCTTCTTATTTCTTTGTTTTGTTCTCAAGTCTGTCTGAATCCCATGCTGCTTCTCTGGATTTCCCTGGGCTGGAGGATGGTCAGGGGCTGGTGGCAGCATGTGCACACTTCACACACTCCTGTACAGGCAGTGCCATTAGCCCAGGAGCCCAGGATATTTCCCATCCCCAGAGCAGATCAGTTGTGGTGGTAGAACAATGCCAGACCTCTGTGATCTTGTGACAAGGGACAGCATCTCCATAGCACAAGGAGACCAGGTGGCAGAACCTGGACCTCTCTGAACAATGGACATCTGTCCACCTTCACTGGGGAAATGTCTGTCTCTGCACTTCTCAGCCTCTCCCCAGAGGGGAAGCTCCACATCCAAGCACAGAAGTGTACAGCAGGGAACAGGAATGGGACAGGAGTGTACGGCAAGGGACAGAAATGGGACAGGAATTGGACAGGAATTGGACAGCAAGGAACAGGAATTGGACAAGAGTTGGAATTGGAGAGGAGTGTACAGCAGGGAACAGAATGGGACAGGAGTTGGACAGCAGGGAACAGGAATGGGACAGGAGTTGGAATTGGACAGAAGTGTACAGCAAGGGACAGGAATTGGACAGGAATTGGGCAGCAGGGAAGAGGAATTGGACAGAAGTGTACAGCAAGGGACAGGAATTGGACAGGAATTAGACAGCAGAGAACAGGAATTGGACAGGAATTGGACAGAAGTGTACAGCAAGGGACAGGAATTGGACAGGAATTGCTGCTGGACAAAAGAGCACAGAAAGTTCCCAGAGCCAGGGATGGTCCCTGTGAATCTGCCAATGCTGAAGTGTGAGGAGCTTTCTTAGCTGAAAGGCACTGAATGCAATACCAACAACTCCTGGGAGTATTCCTGAGCACAGATCATTATTGTTATTATTTTCTTGTTTCTTTAATGATGTTGAACATGCTCTAAGACCCTTGATCCCAGAGGAAATGACAAATGGGACTGAGCACAGCCCAGAACAGCCACACTGACAGAATGTCCTGCCAGGAGCAGGACAAGGGCAAATGGAGGGGCTGGGGCAGGGAGCAGCCCCCTCTCCATGCTCCAGGCAGGAGGCTCCCACCCAGCTGCAAGGAGCAGGGTGCAGGGGGAGCCTCCCCCAGCCCACTGGGCTGCCCTTGCTGTGAGCACAAACCTTCCCAGGGTTTCCACAAGCTGCACTCCCTGGGCACAGCTCCACTGCTGTGTGCCCCTGCTCCAGGCACTGCCAACAGCACTGGTTATTCTGGGCTGGCAGAACATGAGAACAGAGGGGTTTGGACCCAAGGCTATTCCTGCAGCCACTGGGAATGTTCTGGAATGTGCTGCTTCTGCAGCCACAGGGGCTCCCCACCAGCTTAGCATGTGCACAGCAGCTCCTCTGCAGCCACTTGCCCCATCCAAGAGATTCCAATGCTTTGGGCACAATTTTCCTGTTTCAGATCATGCTGCAAAGCCAACAGCAAATAATTTCCAGAATGATTTGCCTCTGTGGGCAGGGTAGCCAAGGACCAGCAGCAGAGCCCACTCACTCCCCAGCCTGGCCCTTCTGCATGGAAAGCCCAGGACTCACTCTTCATGTGCAGAGAGCACATGGATTCTCCCCCTGATATCAATCTCATGTTTTATCCTCTGAGTCTCTAAAATAAAAAGTGAAAAATTTAAATGAAACATATTCCTTTCTTTGACACTGGGAATTATGAATTGATAAAGATTTCCTATTACCTTTTAAAATCTACCAGGCCAATCCTTCAGCAAGGCCATGCCCATAATTGCAAGCAGATGTCTTTCTCTGCTGACACATTAAATGGAAGCAGAAAGACCTGCTGCTATCTCCCATCAACAATTTGCACTTAAGCAGAGAACAGATTTTCACAGAGCAGGGCTGCTGGAGGAGGAGGAGGGGGATTAGGTTCCTGCAGCCCAGGCATCTCAGCATTACAGCAAAACAAGGCAGCTCAGGAAAACAATGAACTCTAAACAGTCCCTAATTCCAAAGGAATCAAAAGCTTTTGTGCAGGAAAATGAATTTGTGAAACTAATACTGCCAGGGCCCACGGAGAGCACAGGGGCTGAGTAATGCAGGGGGAGAGGATCCAGCTGACAAACACCCACTGTGGTGGTGTTCACAGGGGTCCCAGGATGAGGGAAGAGAGCAGAATCTTGTCTCCATGTTTCAGAAGGTTGATTTATTACTTTATGATATATATTGTATTAAAATGATATATTAGAACTATACTAAGGAACAGAAGAAAGGATTTCATCAGAAGGCTTGCAAGGAATAGAAAGAAATGATGATAAAATCTTGTGACTGACCAGAGTCCGAGACAGCCAGACTGTGATTGGCCATTAATTAGAAAAAAACACATGAAACCAATCACAGATCCACCTGTAGCATTCCACAGCAGCAGAGAATTATTGGTTTTATTTTCCTCTGAGGCTTCTCAGCTTCTCAGGAGAAAAATCCTGGCAAAGGGGTTTTCAGAAAATCTCATGGTGGCACAGCCACCTCAGCTCCCAGGGACCCTGCTGGGCTGCACTGGCTGTGTTAGCCCAGAGCTGCCCTGTCCTGCAGAGCACAGGGGCTGGAATTATCAATACAAGTGGAAGTGACAGGCTGTTTAGCAAACATTAAAGCCAGGAAGCTTAAAAGGTCTTCCAGGATTATTAAATAAACATTTAGGATGAATGAAAGACTATGAAATGGTGAAGAAATTGCAAACACTCTGGAGCAGGCAGGTGGGGCTGCAGGGATTCAGCTGTGCAGGATAATGTTTAACCATTTCTGTAGTGTCACACACAGCCATGCCTCAACTCTTGGCAAGTGTTAATCCAGGAGTGGGACTTTGATAAAACTTCAGCCTGATATTAACATTTTATTAAAGATTTAACAGCCAAATCTGAACATGGTGCCAGGCAGCACCATCAGCTGGGCCAGGCCAATGCCACCACCACTGTTCCACAAGCCCTGCAAGAAGACACACGGCCTCACACATGTTAAATTACCTCAGAGCTTCCACAAATAGCTCAATCTTCTCCAAATCCATATTTCCCCTTGCTGTACAGTAACTGGGGAGGTTCTCTGGGCTGGGTGTGCTCACCCCCAGTTGAGGATGACCAATCTAAAGATGTCACATCAGTCTCAAGGGGTTGCAGTTTGTTATTTTCAGGGTTTAATGTACATCATACAGGAGAGGCTGCACACATGCTGGTAGGTAAATGCCCTGATCTCCTCATTTCTTTCCAAGTAACAGCAGAGATACTCACACTCCACCATCCTCCTGGGGCCATCATTTATTCACTTACAACACCACACCTCCCAATGAGCCTCTCTGCCACACCAGTAACTCAAGAGTTTGGAGAAAGTCAGATGGAGGCAGTGAAGTGCCAATAGCAAAGGTTACCAATAGCACAGTGAGCTAAAGAAAAAATCCTGGAGCTGTTCCTGCACCCCAGAGCAAGAGCAGAGAGCTGGATCCCAAAGGATTCTGAAGTGACTGCACCAGGTGTGGATCCCTCCAGCCACATCCTGGCTTCCCTCCTCCTCTCCATGGAAATGCCTCCTGCTTGTCTCTAAAGGAAAAACCTTTCAGACAGCAGTGAATTCCCCACCCTAGCACACTTCTTCAGAAAAGAGGGACTGTTTGCTGCCTGCTCGTGGCTCTTGGGATCTTGGCAGGCTGCGAGAGGAGCCTGCTGTGCTGCAGCATGCCCGTGCCCTCACACTGGCAAGTGGAGACAGATTCATCACTCTGATGTGCCTGGAGGAGACAGAGCCAGGGCTCCCCTGGTGCTGCCAGCCTCTCTGCAGCCCCTGCTCCTGCCAGGCAGGCAACATTCTCGTGGCAGACTGCTGCCCCAGAGGAGATTCCAGCCTCTGGTGGGAAGCTCTTGCAACAAAGCCCTCGTTTGTTTCAAGGCTCTGAGGCCACCCTGACAGGTTGACCCGCACTCCCTCCCTCAAGGCTCTCCAGGATGGGGCTCTGCTTTGGGAATCCGTGTGCTGCACAGCTCCTGCACCCTGCACGTGGCTCTGACTGCTCCAAGAGGCTCCCAAGAGCAGAGGAGCTGCCAGCTTGCCCCACTCCCCTTCCAAGGAAGACATTCAAGCATGGCTTGGACCCCTACAGACTGCCCAAAGGGAGAAGCTTTTCCAACAGCTCAGAGGCTCAGATGGGATCACTGAGGAAGAAACAGCAATTAAAAAAGTCTGTTCCTTTGGAAAGCAGGGATTTTAAAAGCATTTGCTAAAGACCCTGGAAGATGCTTTTCCTCGCTAGGTCTGAGGGAGCTCTTTCTCCTTGGTGGTGCCACTGCAGCACACAGAGCCTGGCTGGGATGGAAAAAAGAGCCTCTGAGCCAGGGAACAGCAGTTTCCAAACACAGCTCTGGCCCTGAGGTGGAGGGTGGCTGTAGTTAGGGCTGGATGTGTGTCCTTTTCAGGGGTCATCCAGCATGATGCAGGGAGAAAGCAGGAGCAGCCTCTGAAACACTGGAGCATTTTCTCTGCAAGACTTCCAGTGTTGGGGGGGATAGGAGAGTTTCACTGTGCCTTTAGAGAATGTTTCAGCTGAGACCTTGCATGTTCAGCAAGCAGCCTCTCACTGCTGGGCCCATCTAGAGCCCCAGGGAGCTCAGGGGTCCCTCCCTGCTTCCCCTGGCCCTGCACAGAGCAGTGAGCTCAGTCAAGACAGCTCCATCTGCCCACAGAGGGAAGGAGCTGCTTATTTCCATTCTTCCTCCGTTATTTTTCAGTTATTTGTGCTACACTCACAGCACAACTACACCAGGGCTGCCTGTTTGTGGAACAGCTGATTAAAGCAGGACCCAGCTGCAGATGTTTAGCTGATGACCCCAGACCTGCTGGCTGTGATGAGCCAGCTTCAGGCTGGCACAGCTGCAGGGCATCACCCCTCATCCTGCACAGCATCCAGAGAGTCCCACACCAGGCTGGTGTCCTCTCTGCTCCAGCACCAATCCCCCCAAGTGCTCAGGTGTTCTTCCCAGCAGCAGTCAAAGCAGAACACAGAATGCCAGCAATATAAAAAATTAACCAACTGAGGGATAGAAGATGAATTTTTGTACAGCATGGAAGAAAACTGTATTTAGTTTGTAACTGAACTGCAAACTGGAGGCCAGACAGGTGGAACTCAACAGAAGGAATGCTGGAGCAAAGAAGATAAACATTATTGGGAGGATAAACTGAGTCACAAAAGGATGATATTTTATTTTAGGATTTAAAGTTCATAGTTCAGACAAACCCAGGCTGTAGCAAGCCTGAGTGTCCCAGAGGTGGCACATCAGTGTCCCACAGACACCCTCAGCAGGGCAAAACTGAGGGTGTCTCCCAGCACAAAGTATGAGTGAGCACTTACACACATGCTTGTAACTTAAACCAGACTCATCATAACAATCAGCATCTGACATTTGAAAATGCAAAGTGTATCCATGAACTGCACAAACACCCATCTCTCTCTTCTGGGAACATTATGCCAGACACACGGTGCCTGATTTAAGGAGACTTTTGAACTTTCTCATTTCAGTAAACATCTATTTACTCCATACAAGAACAACCCAGGATCTTGGGCACTTTCTCCATAGTTTATCCTTAGCCCACTTCAGGTTTTAGTAAACTTTTCTTGTTGGAGAGCAGTTTAGGAAATCTAAAGACAGCAAAGGCACCCACATGCAGCAGTTTGACTGCAAGTCTCACTTTTTACATGACCAAAAAAATACTTCAGTTACTTCTTGTAACTGGCCAGTTACAAGAAGCCAGTAAAGGACCAGATTCTGCAAATTTTCAGCAAACACACACACACTGCCTGGCTTCCTGCATCCCTTCAAACTGACCTGATGCTCTCACTTTGTTGAATGACCACAGACAAACCAGCAGTGAAATGCAGGGATACATAAAGCAGAGCCAGATTCAGCCCTGAACTGCCCCAAATCAGCTCTCAGACTGCCCCAGGCACCAGCTCTGAGCTGGGAGAAGACCCCAAGCAGCAGCTCCACAGCACTGACCTTACCTGGTCTTGTGGTGGCAACACCTCTGTAGCTGATGTCTCAGGTGCCTCCAAGGGCATTGCAGGAAGAATTGTTGCTTACCCCAAGCTCTTGCACCTTCCCTGCACTAAAGACCCAGCTGGGGCTGCAGCACATTCTCAGCAGTTCCTCACCCAACAGGTGGATAAAAAAATCACTTTGATTAAAAGCACCTGTGAGCTGCAGCAAGGGCTGGCTGAAGCAGCAGGAGCTTCTCAGGAAGGGCACCTGCTCTCCCTGCAACCTGCTCCAGCTGCTGTGTGCCAGTGGGCATGGCATCACAGAACCAGGGAGTCAATGAGGTTGGAAAAGACCTCCAAGATCATTGAGTCCAACCCTGGGCTGAACACCACCAATGAGTCACATCTAGTCATTTCTTGAAGCATTCCAGGGATGGGGACTCCACTACTTCCCTGCACAGCCTCCAGGCCAGGCTCCCCCAGCACACCCACTGCCAGCCCCAAAGGTTGGGAAACAGCATCTCTGTGAAAAGGGAGGTTGGGGAATCACATTTATGGATTAATTTGGATTAATTTCAGCAGCAGCAGCGTTCTCTCTGCCACAGCCAGCCCTCTGCTGTGCTGTGCTCAGGAAGGTGAGGCAGAGGGGACAGAGGGTCCCTGCCCCATCCCACTGGGGCTTTTTGGGGCACTCACAGAGAACCACACCTTCAGCTCATCATGTCCTGACTCCATTCCCCTGGATTTGTCAGCCCTCTCCATCATTTCACCTCATCAATCTGTGATGTTAAAGCCCATGGTTTATTTATTTCTTTACTTCACTAATAAAGCACATTATCTACAATGATTAATTTTGCAATAAAGAAACAACACTACTACAAATGGTGGTCTAAGACAACCTAAGGGGACTCTACAAAGTTCACATCCTAAATCCATCTCTCTGTTAGCTGTGAAACATCATTCCTCAGAGTACTTGGCTTGTTAATGGAATTCTTCTACAACCAAGTCCATGGCTCTGTCCCCATGTGGGAAACAAGCACCACTCCCAAGCTAAGGAATAATTAATTTACCACTTTTGCGGGGGTTTGGTTCAAACCTCAAAAATGAGGATTTGTTATTTCACTTAACTGTGATACAACAGGATTATCTCAGACATCGGATATTCATTCTCTTAGAGTATTGGTGATGGATGAGAATACTAAATGGAAGGAGGAAGGATAATGAATACAGAGTGGTATGGGTCTATGAAAAAGAGACCTAGTCCAATTAACAGAATAATGAATTTCAGCTTGGTCGATAAATGTAATCATTTGGGTAAGACATTCTTTGTCTTTCATAAACTATTTGAAATCATACAAACATGACATTTTAATTAGGGCAAAAAAGACATAATGATAGAGAGCCAAGTTGTCATAGATCAAATAGACAAAACCCCAGACTGATGGGTCCCACAGCAAAGAGGGGAAGACACAGATGATACATTCCCTGCAGTGCTCCACAGGGAAAAGTCCTTGGCCTTCTGCACTCTGGTACTTTGCCAGCAGCCTAAAGCAACTATAAAAACATCACTGGTAAAAGTGAGGGAGTGTCACAAGCTGCAGGAGCTGGCCATGAGCTCCTCCCAGCCTTAGCCCTAGGCAGGCCAGCAACTTGGGCTGGAACCTTTGCTTGGGCTTAAAATGGAGTGAGAGGTCAGGGCACCAGCAGCTCAGGCCACCTGTGCAGGGGAACTGCCACAGCCAGGAAGGGGAGCTCAGCCCAGCCAGGGGATCTCAGCTGGACACTGCTGAGACAGGGGCCTGCTCAAGGCCAAAGGCACAGGTGGAGGCAGAGAGCTCCCTCTGCCCCTGCTCCCCACGCCAGTGCACCAACACACTGCACACAGTGAGGAGACTCAAAGGCTGCCTGGGTGCAGCACAGGGGCTCAGCTGGCACAGCAGATGCCAAGGCAGGCACCCAGGGAGACATCACAAGAGATGCTGGAAGGGAGGGCTCCAGCCCAACAAGGCACCACAAGGAACCAGGGTTAAGGCTTAAACTAAGCAGGTTAAGACTATAATGGGATATTTTTACAGTGAGGGCAATTAGCTATTAGGAATTCTTATCAGAGGTTGTAATGGGTTTTCCACTACTCATTTATTAACTTTGATCATGAAGATAAGATCTCTGTCTAATCAGCCAGCTCTGGTTCCTACAGGAATTCAGGGCAATCCTGCAGCCATGAAGACAGGAGTGACGTGGTCACGAGGGTCCTTTCTGCAAGCATGCAAGCTCTTAGCATCACCTCACAGCCCTCTGCTTGCCCTCTTAACCTGACAGCTGCTATTTCAATGGTTGCACATATCTGTACAGTAACAGGTCTTTAGACAATGGTGTGTGACCTCAGCCACTGCTTGCAGCACGTGCCCAGGCGATCAGGCCAAGGTTTGGGAGGGCTGAGATCAGTGAGGGAGCTCTGAGGAGCAGGATGGAGGAGCAGGAGGGCTGGGCTCCAGCATCCCTGCTGCAGAGCAGCGAGAAGGAGCCGCTGTGCCCACCTGAGCAGGTCCAGGGAGCGGCTCTCCCGCCAGCACCGCATCACTTGAACACGGACGGGAACGTGGGGCAGTCGGGTGATTTCATCTTCTTCATGAACTTCTTGAACTCTTTGTTCTTCTTGTCCCACTTGTAGATGGCTGTCAACAGGTACTGGGTCTTCACCTGGCGGCCCATGATGAGGAAGTAGTGGCTGAGGTTGTCCAGCTGATGGCAGGGACAGTCTGCCCCGTTTTTTAGGAACAGCACCAGCTTCTTCAGGTTCTTCTTCCGGATGGGCCCCAGCTTCAGTGCCTTCCTCTTCCGTGGAATGATCATCTTGTCCCCATTCTCCTTCTTCACTTCCTTGATGGTCATCTTAAGAGCTGCAAAACAAGATGGGAGAGGGGATAACCAAAACTCCTGAGCAGCCTTCACCAGCAGAAAGGCTCTGCTCCATGAGGCTGAGGGGGCAGCGAAGCCCTGTCCCACTGCAGACACACAGTGCCCTGCTCCACTCCTGCATTCCCCTTCTCCCTACTCTGCTCCTGAATCCTCCAGGGCATCTCCCTGGCCATGACTTGGCTCAGTATGACACCCATACCCTTGCACCTCAGGGGGAGTGTCACTGACATATTTTCTGAAAAATCAAAAATAGATTTGTTAGGATCTTTTCTCCTGAGAAGCTGGGAAGTTTCAGCTTCTCCATGTTTTGCTGCTTTGGAATGGGATTTGGAGAACTGTTTACCCAGCATGTGAAATTGTTTTTGACTTGATGACCAATGACAGCCACCTTTGTCGAGGCTGTGAGCAGTCACAAGATTTTATTATCATTCCTTTCTATTCCTTGCTAGCCTTCTGATGAAATCCTTTCTTCTATTCTTTAGTATAGTTTTAATATATCATTTTCTTTTAATATAATATATATCATAAAATAATAAATCAGCCTTCTGATATATTGGAGTCAAGATTCTCATCTCTTCCCATGTCAGGATTGCCTGCAAATTCCACAGGGGAGCTGCCCCATGCCCAGGAGAGCCCCAAGGTGAAACAGTGACATCTTTGTTCCCCTCCCTGCAGCAAAGCACCCAGCACTTTCCATTTGAGAGGGGACTTGTTCAGCTGCCAAGCACAAATGTTAACTGAGTAAATGAGGTGACTTCCCTGCTCTAGAGGCATGGAGAGACTCTTGAAAGGATCATTTAAAAGGTCAATTTGGCTTCTCAAGCATTTGTTTGCAGTCACACCGGCCCTCAGGTGCCTGTGAAACAAGTTTCCAAGCACTGGATGTACCTGCATCAGAGCTGTGGAGATCCCAGTGTGCAGTCATGTGCCTGCACCTTCCCTGGGAAAAGGGAAGTTGGTCTGATACAGCTGCCATGGAAAATACTCTCCCCTCTTTGGCTTCAGCATTTTCCTGAGTTAATCACAATACCCCCTGCCCTCAAAAAAAGGGGAAAAAAAAGGTTTTTTGCCATGACCATGAAGAGGAATTTTGCATATATGGGAAAAATGATGAAAATGTGTTGTACATTAAAACATCATTTCAGTGCCATTTGGCTCTGCCTCATTTTTGGGGAAAAGCACATATGGACCAAAATTGCTAACATATTTTCATCATTTGGGAGTTTACTTCAGAGCTGCAGATAACTAGTGCTCAGAGAGGTGATTGGTTGGCTGCTGTCCCTTCTCATTAGAGTCTCAGGGCAGTTGCAGGCAGCCCACAAGAACCTCTGGCTCTGGCAGGGAGATGGGTCCTCACAGCATCATTCCTTGAAGTCCTGCTCTGCTGGAATACCCAGCAGTGAACACGTGTTGCTTCCTGGACAGGAGCACTGCTCCCTGTTCCAGACACAGATGGCAGCAGGACAGCAGGATGACAATCCTGAGCAGGCAGCAGAGTTTCAGTGTCACTACCCTGACAACAGGAACAATGGTATTTGTCTGCCCCTGTGCCAAAAACATCCCTTAGGTTTGCCAAGAGCCTCGTCATGTTACACTGCTATTGTACAAGAAAGTAATCTAGGACTGGAAACCTAAGGGAAATTTTCATTCCATCTGTTTTCCAAATTCAGGAGCTAAAGAAACTCCAGTTTTAAGGAGCTAAAGATGCTGAACCAGATCAGTTTGCAACAAATCTGGAAAATGAAGCAAGTCGTTTGCCAGCAGCTCTAAGCTCCATGACATCAACTGGGCAGCAGCAGCAGCAACACCCCTCAATGTCAGCCTCAATTCCTTTATTCAGGCTGACTGGAGCCCTTGCACTAAGCAGAGGTGGCCAGGGCAGGAGGGATGGTCAAACACCATTACAACAGCACAATAAGAGGCTTTTGCAAGATGGCTTGTTTGCTTTGCTGAGATCACTGCAAAATTTGATCTTTTTTGCTAGAGGAAAAGGATCTGCCAGGTAGTGGAGGTGCTGATCTAACCCAAGTATCACACAGCATGGAAGACAAAGAAGGCCTGGTAATCCTGTGCTGTGGGAGCTCACAGCTGCTCCCTTCCCTGCACACAGCAGTCTGTGAGCCAGTGATGCAGGTTCATGGGAGCTGCCCAGGGGAACCATAAATCCAGATGTAAACCAAAACCTCAGCCAAACCTTGCTCGTGCAGAGCAGCACACAGAGCCAAGATGGGATAAGGCCAAGTGGGATGAAGGAGGAGGCTGAGCAGGGGTGCAAATAGTTTGTGTCAGGGTCTGTTCTTCCCAGCAGCAATGTCCTTGTAAGCAGCAAGAGCCTGCAGTGCTGCCCAGGTAAACACAGCCTGGCTCATGGACCTGCCTTTGGTGCTGCAGGCTGCACACAAGCATGATGATCTCTGCTCAGATCTCTTTCCTCTGCAGTGACCTGGCTCCCCAAATTCCCCTTGTTCACTTAACTGGGCCACATTCCCTAAGTTCCAATCTACATTCCAGGTATGAGAGCTGGGTTCCATAGTGGCAGGTCAGACACACAGCTTTGGCATGCTCCATGAACACCAGAAAAGTGGAAACTCATTCCAGGGCTCATCCCACTCCAAGAGCTCACCACCATGCAGTGTGATGTAGCCTCCAACTTCTAGAAGGAGGCAGCCTCCAACTTCTAGCTTTCCTAGAACATTTGTTGGGGGACTGTGGTGCTGCAGCAGCTCTCCTGGCATCTCCCCAGCCCTGGGAATGGCAGGCAAAAGGCTCGAGCAGGATGCTTTGAGTCTTGGCTCCAGGACCCAGCTGAGCTGCCAAAGCAAACAGCTTCCTCACTGGGAGCCTTGGCCTTCCCACTCCCCCCATGCCACACCAAATCTGTCTCAGCACCAAGTGGGAGAAGGGCCAGAATCACCCCTGAGATTCCAGGACACGCTTGCTCAGACAGACTTCATCTTCAGCTGTGGCTGCTGGGCAGGAGCTGACCCCAGGAGAGTTATCCCAGCAGGAGCACATGCCACCTTTCCAGTCCAGCAGCTGCATTGTGACCACGGGCTGCTGCAGCATCAGCTGTGGCACTGGTGGCAGCACCAACCCCTACCACAGTAGCCCAAGAGGGCTGCAGGATCAGCATGCCACCCACAAGCCCTTCTTACCATTTACTTTCATGGGACACACACAGTTCCAGCACAACGTTCTCCAAGGACAGCACTGCACCAGGGTAGCCAACAGCTGAGGGCAGAAGCCCCTGTGCCCTGTTCACAAGCCACCACCACCCACCATTCCTGTTCTCCACCAGCACCTCCAGCCCTCTTTTTCAGCACAGGACTAGGGTGCTGTCTCTGCTGTTCTCCTGCCTGCACGGGCAGGGGCCCCACTCCAGCACCTCATGTGCAGGAAAGGGAATGTGAGAGAAGGGAAAGCTCCACTGCTCCTTCAGCCTCATTTTTCCTTCCTTTAGAAATCACTGAGAAGGAAGAAACCTGCCAGAAGACACATTAGGGCTGTAACAGGAGAAGGCTGCAGGCAAGGACCTGTCAGTCACAGAGAAAAAATAAACAGCATGTATTGATTGTTCTGCAGTCCCCAGTGCCACAGAGCCCGTTCAGCAGGATCCCCTCAGACCCCAGAGAAAGGGCAGAAACAATAAATAAAATCACTAAGAGAAACAGAGCGTGGAATGAACTCCTGGAGTAAGAAACAAGCGCTGGCTGCAGCCCAGGGCAGCTGGGGGAGGCGGCTGTGGGGGCACTGGAGCCCCATCTCCTGCTTCCTCTTGCTTCCATTGCTGCCTCAGCACACCAGCACCACGCTGAAATCTACACTACAGTCACCCCCACGTACCTGACCCAGCCCCCTGTGCTGCTCTGTGCTCGGGGTTCTGACACCACCCCAAAGCTCTCTTATTCTCAGAGGAACAGCCTAGCTGCCTCAAAGCAGCACCCCAGAGTCCACACTCATCCCTGCTCAAACAAAGGCAAAGCCAGAGTTCTGCTGCACCACGAGGCTGGCAGTCTCCTGGCACCCCTCTGACCCCCCAGCATCTTGTCCAAGATCCTCTCCTGCCTTGCCTATACAGTTTGTGTTCACAGCTCACTGCAGCTCTGCTCCTGCACTGCTGGGAAGAACAGAGCCTGACACAAACTATTTGCACCCCTGGTCAGCCTCCTCCTTCATCCCCCTTGGAGCTATCCCATCTTGGCTCTGTACTCTAGGCTAGACAGCCACTTCCTAACTGGCACAGCCACACATCTGTGGTGGGCAAAGTGCTCCTCACTCCTTTTCTGTACCAAGCCACTGGGATCTAAGAGAAAACCTGCAGTAACAGCAGGAATCAGTGCAAGGCCTACCAACAGCTGCCCCATGCAGCACATGTTAGTTTAAACATTTATGGTACATGTCTGGCTTTGATGAGGATCTGTAACCTGTCAGCTGCCAGTGTTTACCTTGGTGGACGTGCATGAGAAACCTCAGTCTGAAGGTTTGGGAGTTTATAATAGCGCCAGATAAACAGCTTTCCTTGAGAAATCACCCCATGACAGTAACCCCCCAAGACTAAACAAAGATCCAAGGGCCATACACTGTGCTCTGGGAAAACCTCCTGAAGCTGATGTCTCCTCCACTAGCCACTCCTCCTCGGACACATCCTTCTCACCCCTGCCTTGCCTTCCCTCACAGGACACAGGTAGGACCTGCATTGCATCCAGTCCCATGTTCCTGCTCCCCAGCTGGCTACAAATGGTCACATCTGCCAGGAAATAATTCCATCCTTTGGACACTGTCACCACTGTCTTTCCCAGTAACAACTTTAACACTCTGGGCAAGTCACTGTCCCAAGCTGCAGGAATTCCTCTGGTTTGGCCTCTGCTCCCTGCTGTATAACTGTCTCAGAGCACAGAAGGATATTTAGCAGCAGAAGCTGATGACAAGCATGCAGCTAAGTTTGTATTTCCCTTCCCAGCAGGAAGGACACCCCCTCAGCTCACTCCTTGCTCACCTCTGGCTAAAGGACAGGTATTGCAGTGACCCCAGCACCAGATCCCCTGCTGCCAGTGCCCCTCTCTCCTTCTCTGGGACAAAGGTCCCCCAGCCCCTGGGCTGGGGCAATGCCTCTGCATCACTGCAAGCCTAGGCAGGGATCCAAACCAGGTGTGCTGATCCCAGAGGCTGTTTCTCCCTGTACATGTGATGAGGCAGGGCCAGCTCTGATTCAGCTCCTGGCCTGCCCAGAACAGAGCTCTGAGCACTCAGCACCTCCCACTCCCCAGCCAGGCCAAGCACTGAATGGCTGCTTCCATTCCCCAGCCAAGCCAGAAGTATGCACATTCCTGGGAAACTATTACATGGGTGTTCCTGTTGATGCTTTTCCCTGTTAGAAAAAGTCTGTGCTGAACTTAAGACTTCTGGCACACCAAATCTGCAGGACAGTTGAGAATTCATTTCCAGCAGAAAGGGTAACACACCAGCATGCAGAGCAGGTTTGGGTTTGCAGAAGCACGCTCTGGTACAGGGCACATTCAAGTGCTAATCCCCCAGGAATGCACACCTTGTTCAATATGCCTTTAATAATCTTCCAGGAAGGTTACATACACCAGCAAGGATGTCAAAACCAGTTAATTCTGGGTTTGATCTCAAAAAGCTAATATATTTCCTCGTGATAATCTTTTTTTCTAAATGAAGTTCAGTTTACAACTGATTGTCTCACTCACTCACTCATTTAGGACAAAGCCTTCAAGCAGCTTTGCATTTTTTAACAACGTCCACCTCTGCATACCCACAGTGACATCTAGAGGCACACGTGCCCAGCCTTGGGGACAGATTGCAGGACACTCAGCACCACGGAGGGCAGGGAGAGGGCAGGCAGCTCCAATCCAGCCAACAGGAGTCCTGCTGCCTGTGACCAGCTGGGAAGCCTCCCCGTGCCTAGAGTGCTCCTTCTTACCAAACTCGCTGGCACACAGGTGCTCCACAATGGCCTCTGACTTCATCTCATTGTCACAAGGGGGACACACGGTTGTTCCTGCCAAGAGAAAAGAAGTGAAGACAGTTGAGAGGTGGCAGGAAGCCAGCAGAAGTAGTACCACAGAGCCAGACTGCCCATGCTGTCGAACTGTCACCCTCGAGGGGAATCCATGCCCATGCACCCTGCCACAGGCCCCCAGCTCCCAGAAGTGTGGGATAACACCCTGCTGGGTGTAAGGAGCCATCCACTGGCTTACAGGGCAGCACTGGCCATAGACAGCCTGCTGCCAGCCCCACCACAATGCTGTCAGTGGCCCCAAGGCCAGGCACAGGCAGCTGCTAGGAGCAAAAGGACAGCACTGGCAAAGAAAGGAGCTCTCAGGGCCAGGCACTCAGCTGAGGGAAGATGCTTGCCAAGGGGCATGGCCCATGGCCTGCTGACATTCCCTCCCCACTGCATGCCAAGGCAGGCACACAATGCCTGAACCCCAGCAGAGCAGGAGGATGCTGCTCAGAGATAGCTCAAGGTGCTACCCTGGTGCCAGGCTTGGGGTTCAGGACTGGGACAGCCCAGTTCAGCTGAGTGCTCCCCTCAGTACTGGAGGCCATGCCACAGACTGCCCAGGCAGTGCTCAGGAAGACCCTCACTACCCTGTCCCAGAACTGCACTGGTTGGGGGTGGACCAGCACAGCTCTTGAGCCACCAAGAGTGGTCATCCTCTCTTTTGTTTTGAGCCCAAGGCAGCCTCATGGCTCCAGCAGAGCAGAGCCACCTCTGCTTGTCAGCTGCTGGCAGTGGTCAACATCTGCCTCTTGGGAAATGCCAGCCCAGGGGATTTCACTGGGATCTGTCCTGGGAGGAAATCTCACTTCACCCAGAGAATAAGAATCTGTTTCCAAGTCCCCATCTGCAGTTGGGGCAGACCACCCAGCAGCACAGACATAGATTTGAGCTACTGGCAGATTAATTTATTGAGCTGGGAGATGCTGCTTGTTCCTGGTCCAGCAAGATGGAGGGCTCTTCCCACACAAGGGAGTTATTCTCAGGGACAACACTGCAGCAAAACATCTGCCAGTAAACAGAGCACTCATGGCCTTCCAGCCCTCAGCCAGGCCAGCAAACCCACAGCATTGCTGGACTGAAAAAGCAGAGAGGTGTCTCAGAAAGAGGGGTGCAGAGCCAGCACAGCTTGCCAGGGAGGCACAGCCATGGCCATGGTGTCGTGTCTCCTCAGCCACAGATGCCCCATGGGGATTCAGGCCAGACATTTGTTTTCCGTGGCTTGTTCTCTCCCTGTCGCCACCCCCAAATCTCTTCTGTGCCAAATGCTAATTCCTGGGGACGTGCACCATGACTTTATTGATCACACATGCAGAGCAACTTGCCTTCTGCTCACTCCTATGTGCGAGTCACGAGTCAGCCTTCACAGCACCAACATCCACACTCTCTGTACCTCTGAGAGCTGCTCATCCCCTGGGTAACCTCTTCTTCCAGAACCCTAACATAGAACTGCCACTATCACCATCTCAGTGACACAGGAGGAAGCCAGCCTTTGGAGACAGGATGACATCCACAGTCAGAATATTTCTTTCCAGGCTGCACATTTACTGTGCTCACAGGAAGGTGACACAGGCCCAGCTCTGCTGCAGAGCCAGGAGTTCATCACTCTGCTGGGGGACAAGCAGGGGTACCTGCCATGCCAAGCACTTCAATGTGCCTCAGCAGCCCAAGTGCACACAAGGAGGCTGGCCAAGCCTCCACCAGCCAGACAAATATGAAAGCCACCACTGCATCCACTCTATGAGCTTTCCAGGCAACCAATTAAAACAGAAAAAAAAAGCAAACAAAAATGGAAAATAAGACTCATTGTTCCCTGGTGCAAAACCAGGCTTTGTTCTAGCTATGCTCCAGCAGCCCCTGAACAGGCTGTAACACACCCAAGGTGGCAGAGACCCCTGCTCTGCTGCACCAGGAGCCAACAGCCATCCTGTGGGCTGGACCTGGGAGCCCCTGGACAGCCCCTCCACAGGCAGCAGCTCCACCTTATGCACAATCCCCCTGCCCTAATCAATAACCTTGATCAGGTTGCTCAGAGTCCCTGACCATGAATGTTTCCAAGGATAGGGCATCTACCATGTTCCTAGATAATCTGTGCCAGCGTTTTACAGCCCTCACTGCAAAAAACTTCCTCCTTATATCCAATCTGAATCAACCCATCCTCCAGTCCTGCCTCCTGCAGCCCTTTCACAGCACAACAGGACTACTGGCAATGGGAAGAAAAATTGTCCTCTGCTCTGGATCACACTACAGTCAGGAACACAAATGCTGGGGGCCCAGCCAGCTCCTGCACAGCTCTGTGCCCCAGGAAAGCTGTTCTGTGGAGCCACAGCTACCCCAAACCTGCAAGCCCTCCCATGCCTCCTGAGGCAGACTAGAGCAGACATCCCCAGCCAACCCTCGGGGCCCACTGCAGCTTGGCTGGGGCCCATCTGCTAACTCCAAGCACAATCTCAGCTGCCTCAGCTCACTTGTTCCCTGCTGACCATTTTCCAATGCCTGGCTGCAGAGCCAGCTTACTCCAGGGGCAAGAGAAGGAATGTGTAATGCTGTATTAATCTGCAACTCCCCTGATGCATCCTGTGGGCCTGCAGGCTTTACTGCCTGTGCTTAAGGAGAAAGGAATTCAGCAGGTCAGCTCTTTGAGAGGCAGAAACAAATTCCAATTTCAAGGTGTTAATGGGGAAAAATACTGAAAGGGTTTGTTCTTATTAGTACCAAGAGAAAAGGGGGGACACTGCTTGGTTCTGACCCTCTTTGAATCAACAGGAAACACCCCTGTGCCCAAGAGCAGAGGGACTCCAGGAGCTGGTGCTGATAGAAAACACAGACAAACCATGGACAGGGTGCACATAGCAGAACCCAGGCAGACAAGTACCCAGCCAGCACAGAGACAAGGACTGAGTGCAGGTCACCCAGGATGATGTGACATCTGCAGGAGGTGGCAGTACCAGAGCTGAAGCAATGGGTGCCTTATGGGCCACTAGCAGAGCCTCTGTGGCATGCAGGACATCCAGGGATGCTGGTTCACATCACACCAGTGGCTGCAATTAACTTGGAGTTTGCTTTTTTTTTTACTCCAAACTGTTTGAGGCTCCACAAAAAACCAGCAGTGTCCCACCCCACTGCTGCCTTCAAGACAGGTCCAAAAGGTGAAGAGAAAGTCGTTAAACTACTCAGCGGAAAACCTGGCAGATGCTGCTCATTTAGGAGACTGTTCCCAGGTCTTGGCTCGTTAATGGCTGTAAAATGAATGACCTGCACACAGCTCAGACTCTCTTTCAGGCCCAGGAAGGGGCAGCTCACACCCAGCTGTCCCAGGAGCACGCTTGGCTGCAAGTCCCTAAGGAAATAAAAGCAACCTTTGTACCTGCAACACGGAACACGGCTGTGGTCTTGACCAAGGGTCCAGGTTCACATAAGACATATTAATTTAGAGCATTCCTGGAAAACAAGGTTTCTCCAGCAGTCACATCAGGAAGGGCAAGCCATGACAAGGAAATCAGTATGGTCGTGCTGCCATCACTGCGGGGAGACACTGGTCCCTGGCAAGGAGATCAGCCAGAGCTCAGGCCCCCAAGTTCCCCCCTGGCACTGGAACAACCTTTACATTCCACTTGCCTCTGGATGTCACTGAGGTGTGACAAGGGCTCCTGCACACAGCTCCTCTGGGCACTGAGCTTGGGCGTCCCCTGTGTCTGCCATGCCACAGTCACCGTGCCACTGCTCTGCACTGCCCTCCACAGCTCCTGGAGACCCCTCAGGGTGTCACCCCTCTGCTGCACGATGCACTCCTCTCCTGTCCTCTACCAGAGGGGCTCTCTGAAGGACTTTTAAGACGGGCAGGATGACATTGCACAGTCCCCGTCGGCTGGGTTACCTCTCCCAGTCGAGCACCACATGCAGCTTTTGTCTGTACAGGTAACTGCAAAGGGCAGACGAGCACAACACAGAAGCCACGGAAAGCACTCAGCCCCCTCCCCGCCCGTGCCCGAGCCCCTCCCGAGCACCGGCACTATGCCCCCGTGGAATCAGGAGTGACAATTCCCTTCAATTCCCTTTCAGTGCCCAAAAAGCACTGCACTCTCTTACAGCCCTCTGCCATCTCCCTCGACAAACATTCCGCCAGCCTTTCAGAGTGCTCCAATAGCAAACACCGTATGTGACACCGGGATATTTATTTATTTTCGAGTTTCCAGCAACAAGCCAGACTCACGACAACTTGAACAAGCCAGTCTGGCACCACAGAAACGCGCTGCACGCAATGGAAACAAACACAAACCACGTTCACTTTCCCCAGTCGTTTTTGGGCAGGTTCCTTGCTCCCTCTCCAGCCCACAGCCCACCCGAAGGCAGGGCTGGATCTCCACTGCATGCCCAGCCTCTTGCCCTAGGACTGCACTGGACGTGCGGGACCCAGCCAGGACTGCTGTCACTGTTGGCTCTGTGACACTCTGTGCTCAGCCAGCACTTTCTGCCGTGGACACCACACATCCTCCTGCTGCTCAGAGCAGCCCTGCAGGAGCCTGGCTCGGGAGCAGAGCCAGGACAGTGCAGTAGCTGAGGATGTAGGGTCACACACCTTGGTCCATCAGGGCTGGAGCCCAGCCCCAGTGCCTGTGCAGGGATCAGAACAGGCACAACCCCACCATGTTCCAAAGAGCCTGTCCCAAGGCTCCGGGATAGGGATGAGGAGCTGGCAGGGCATCCCACTTCCTTTGGGCCATAGGGCACAGAGACTGCTCAGAGGCTAGAGGAGGGCCAAGAAGAGTTCAGGTGAGCCTCCTCCTGCCACAAGAACCCCTCCAGTCCCGAGTGGGCCCTCCTGGGCTAACACCTGCCCTGCCAGCTCAGAGAGGAGTGCCAGGAGCAAGGCTGCAGCACGAGCCATGCCTTACCTTTGGGCCTGGAGACCTCGGTGGCATTGGGAGCTGTCATAGCAATGCAGACGTCATCCTGGGGAAACTGGTCACACTTGAGCATCTCTGGCCAGAAGAAGCCAAAGAACTGCATGACAGGCTCACAGGAGTCACGCACGGCCTCGCAGAGCCAGCGGCAGGGGTAGACCGGCCGGTCCAGGCAGACGGGGGCAAAGAGGGAGCAGAGGAAGACCTGGGTACCCATATGGCAATTCTTGTTGAGCAGCGGCACCCAGCTGCTCGCCTGGTGCTTCACCTCGGCCATGGTCTCGTGGTCCAGCAGGTTGGGCAGCACCATCTTGTCGTAGCCCACGCTGTGGCAAAGCCGCAGGTCGGCGGGGATGGCCACACACTGGTGGGGTTTGGCGTAGAAGCGCCCGCCAGGGTAAGGGCCCAGGTCTGACTGATAGCTGACATAGTCGTACTCGCTGGCCACGCCGCAGGCCAGCAGCCCGGCGACCACCGACAGCACCGCACGCAGGGCGGCCCCACCGGGGCCCCTCACGCTGCCCATCGCCGCCACCCGCCGACGGCGGCCCCGACAGCACCGCACGCCGCTCCCCTCCGGGCGCCCCGCTGCCGGCGGCCGCCCCCGGGGACTCTCCTCGCAGCCCCTCCGACGGCCCCTCCGCTGCCCCGAGCTCGCCGCCCGCCGAGCTCCACACAGCCCGGCCACCCTCCCGCCGCCCCGGCCCCGGCCCCGCTCTGGCCGCGCTCCGGCCGCGCCGCGGGTTTGTGAGCCGGCGGCAGCCAATCAGCGCCGCGCCGCCCGCCGCGCGCTCGCCCGCCGCTGTCAATCAGCGACCGCAAGAACCAATCCCGCCCCGCCTCGCCCCGCCCTGCCCAGCGCGGCCCCGACGGCCCCGCAGCCCGGGCTGGCCCGGCCCGGCCCGGCCCCACCTGCACCGGCTGAGGGCTCGCCCGCCTCGTCTCGGCTCGATCCGGCTCGGCCCGGCGCCACCTGCACCGGTTGAGGGCCCGCCCGACTCGGCCCGGCTCGGTCCGGCCTCACCTTCAGCGGCTGAGGGCCCGCCCGGCTCGGCCCGGCCCGGCCCGACGGAGTGCAGCCGGAGCAGCTCGGGGGTACCCAGAGACCCCTCCGAGCCGGGTCTCGCCCCGTAGCTCCGCTCGGCTGCAGCCCCGGTGGGCGGGCCGAACCCCCCGGAGCCGTTCCCGGTCTCTGAAGCCGGGGCGGCTCTGCGAGGTCCCGGCGCTCCTGGGCGGCTGTTCCGAGGTTGCAGATATTTCTGTGAACCTGTAGTGGACCGTGCAAAAATTCAAAGAACAAATTTAAGAACAAATTCCAACAGAAACTATGACATTCAAAAAAAAAACCAAAAAAACAAAAAAACAAAAACCAACAACCAAACAAAACAAAAATCAGGAGAGAGCAAGGGGCCCTGTTCTGTAAAGGGTACCCTGTTCCAGATGTGCCGGAGGAGCAGGAGCTGCATTCCCTATTCCTCCACCCTTACCTTGCTGTGCTCCAAAGCCGGGAGGAGGACGGAGACTGTGGGGCTGCCCAGGTGCCAGCACAGGCGAGGGGCAGAGCAGAGCTGCCCCTTGGTGCAGGCCAGGCTGGAAAAGCTGTCTCTGTCCTTGTGCACCACATCTGGGCATTGAGCAGCTCTGCCCCTGCGTGCCTAGAGGGCACTGAGCTCTCTCCTCTGGGATCCTCCAAAGCTCCCCTTCCTGCTGCTGCCTTCGGCTCAAACAACTTGTACTACTTAAAACAGGAACTACACCTCATTGAGAGGTAAATGAAAGAGGCTCTGCAGCCTGGAAGGCTGAAAGAGCCACTTTCACCTGAGGGCCAGCAGAACAGAGCAGCCAGTTAGCAGCACTAATGAAGTGAAGAATTTAGCGGTAAACAAGGGACCCGGAGCAAAAGAGGCAGTTGGATGGAGCAGGCTCTCTCCTGCTGCTTGGGCTCAGGAAATGATGGCAAAGCACTGATCACTGCTTGTACCAAGAAACAGCTGCAAAATGGACTTCTCATTCCTTGAGAAATTCTGACAGAATAGAATCTGCTTTTACCAAAAGTAGAAACACTGAAACATCTCATTTTGAGAATTTAGAAAATAGTGCTGTGTCCCAGGAAACAAGTGTAATGTGGAACAGGGCACTGATCTGCTGAAAGGTTTGTTCAGGCATCCAGGTGTTACATCCATGGGCACAAGTCTCTGGTTGGGAACCAAACTGTGCCAGTGCCTCTTCATTTTCCATGGCAAGATCATAGGAAAGTCTCAGAGTCTCTCTATTTGCAGAGCAGCAATGGGTGTGTTTGACTTTGGCAGTGCTCCATGATCCTGCTGTTCCAGGATGGATGCAATAGGAATATCACATGCAGGCAAGGTGAGCTCTTGGGAAACTTGTTCAAAAGATGGAGAGCTCTCCAAAGGCAACAGCAGTAACGCTGCAACAAAACTGCAGTCAGGGTTCCAGTTATCAGCAATTAGCACATGGCACCAGGTAAATGTTCACCGTGGTCACCCCAGGGACATTATCCTGGAGCATCCCACGCTGATTAGTGGGTTTCACTGCACAGTAGCTGCTGAGCCTGCCACACTTCACAGCTCTTGATCCAAGCAGGAAAGCTACAGTTCAGCATGCCTTGGCTGCTAAATCTGACCACATGCATGGTCTGGACAGTTCCTGAACTTGGCTCAGGAAAGGTCTTTGCTGGCTCCCTTCTCTCTTCTGTGGCTGACATCCACATTCATGACAACAGCGCCTGAATGGGAAATCAAGAGTAAATTTTAAACTGAAATGCAATTGACCAGCAAATACAATTGCTAGCAAACCATTTTTTATTTAAAAAATATAAGAAATCAGGGAGAAGGAGGAAAAAACCTAAACCAAATGAAAATGCCAACTCTAGTCTAGGCCACTAAATTGCTTAATACATGATATAAGACCTCTTAGAAAGCAGCTGCCCAAGAAGGACTGCTCTTCCAACAGACCTCTTCCAGACTGCACATGAACTTTTCTGAGTGAAACCTGTGCAGCCATTTCCCTTCATAATTATGTAGCCCACTGCTTCTTAAATCTCTGCCTTGTCTCTAATGTCATAGCCATTTATTGCTGCCTTTCCCACAGGGGCTAACATTTTCTTATTGAATAATGAGATGCTTTGCACCACACACCATTCTGGCTGTCCCAAGACCTCTCCTGCCCTGTGAAAAGCCCAGCCCAATTAACCGTGCCTATTTCTGGCTCCATTGTTCATCCCAGCAGCCTGCAGGACCAGGCACTCTGCCCTCATCTGCAGCTCAGCATCCCACTCTGCTCTGTGTCCACTGCAGTGTGTGCTCAGGGGTGACAGGGCAGGTGGCAGGTGACATGTCCCCGTGCTGCTGGCAGCGGTGTTGTCCCACCTGTCCCATCCTCCCTGCCCACGCTGGGCACACTCTGCCCTGGCCACCTGGTGCTGGAATGCGCCTTTCCCTGCATGCTGCCCTGGGGAAACAGGCAGGCATGGATGGGATAATAGAATATATTAGCCCTGAGTCCATTCAGGCCCTGGCTCTTTATGAACAAAGCCTGCTAACTGAGCTGATTTTTGCCAAATGACTGGCTTTCGTGCATGAGCAGCAAAGTGGAGCCCCCAAAGACTCCCATGCAACAAGCGCTGTTGCCCAGAGCTCATTGTTTTACGCCTGCACTTGAGGGCATGGAGGAGTCACGGCCTTGCCTGCCCTGGCATTTCTTCTCCAGTTTCCCACCACTGCATTAGCCCCATCTCAGCCCCAGTAGAGGCAGCAGTGATGGGGGAGATGAGACAAACTCAGGCACATGGATCCCGCAGTCCCTGTCCCAGGGCTCACACTGTCCCTTGGTGCCCAGGGCAGATGGGATGCACCAGCAGAGGCAGCCCACCTACCATGTCCCTACATGGAGAGCCCACCATGCCACCCCTGCAGCAGGACAGCACCTGGACACCCCCAGGGAATATTTGCTTTAGGTTAGACCCCCCTCAGCCCACCAAGAGCTGATAGCCCCTGCCAGGGTCAGTCCCTGAGGAGGATGTTGGTTTTGCCATGTTTGTTTTCTGGTTTTCTCAGCAGATTGCTCCAAAACCCCATGATAAGGGAATCTGCACAGGGAGGTTTTGCAGCTGTGGGGACCCAGTCTGATGCCTCAGCCAGGTGCCCAGTGCTCCTGGGGCTGCAGGAGACACTTTCACCAAAGACTGGATGGCAGCAGGGCCAGGATCAAGGCACGCAACAATTCCAGCCGATGTCTCCTGTTTGTGTGAAATTAGCACCAATAAATGCTATAACTATACATGACCAACAACAGATTTACTAGCTAACATGTAAAGGACTGCAAGAGCTAATGCCTTCAGCACTGGGGAAACTCTTGACCGTCTGCCCCTAGTCCCAGGAGGGAACCGATGGCAAATGTTTACAGGGGCTTATAAATATTTATCCTGTAATAACTTGCTGCATTACAGCACATTCTTCTCCACAAGGCTCAGCTTTGCCCTGGACCAGGTGCAGGCTGCTGAGAGGGTCTGTGGCACATATAAAGTTTGCCTGAATAACATACAGCAAGTGCTGGTGTTCAATAAAACAGCAGCAGCCAAGCTGCACGCGTGAAAGGCACTGCAAGTCATTCCTTACCCAACAAAAGAAAAATGTGGCTGGGGAGCACAGGTGTGCAGGCACGTTGGTGTGGGTGCAAACCCCTGCTGGCTTGCCAGAGTAACCTGGGGAAGTGCTGCAAGTCACTGGGGAGGTATAAATCACACTGCTGGGCTGGCCTGATGGAAGTTTTGGCCCAAGAGTGGCCCCATGGTGCTGAGAACATTGGGGACCCTGAGCTGCTTTTGTGAGAACCCCAAAGAAAAGGAACAGGAGACTAGCCCACCATGAGGAAACATCTCCTCATGCTTCCTGCTCTTCAGCAATCCTATCTGCTTGCTTCCCTCTAAAAATTTTTGAGCTATCTGCCCACTTACTTATTTATCCTTCTCATGCTGAATGATTTGCAAGAGCATAAGGTACCTGTGGTTTGGAAAGCACGTGATAGTCTCCAAGCTGGACCAGAGATGGAGTTCAGAACTACTTTCTAACAGGAGTAAATAAGCAGATTGGAAAGGCTCCATTGTGTATACTCTAGGTTGCTATTTTCTTAACCCTGTCTCATTAAGATGGATGGAGTTTCTGCTTATTAGTAATTTGGCAAGTTCCTCTTTGTGTACACTCTGCACTTCTCACTAATGACGCTGTGCTTCAGTGATTAACAAAAGAGACTTCCAGCACAGTCAGTGAAAACACAGCCACGCACTTGGGGCACTGGGACAGAAACCCAACGTTCTGGAGGTGCCCTCTGTGGAAGACTGCAGGGAACCCAGCAAAGGAGAAGTTGCTGGTCATAAAACCTTTCATGTCACTCAAATAATTT